>NW_022111373.1:140514026-140540702 GCF_000313985.2 Echinops telfairi
CTGAATGGGGCACAGAGCATGCTCTTTTGGTTTGAAAGATCAGGAAATGAAATAGACTTATTTTCTCCTTCAAGTAGTTAGGGAATTATAGTTACTAATGGGTTGTTATCCAAAATCTAAGGGATCTTGAAGCTGGGCATAAATAGGAAGACAAATTAATTCTAAAACAACTATCTTTCACTAATTGATAGCATCAAATAGTGTTGATAAAAAACATTCAAATGATTTGTACAGATAAGGAGATGGTGTGCACACACAGGTAAGGTTAAAACAGGGATCTGATAAACAAGTGGATAATTATATAGGTCAACATGGAATGTTATAGAGCCATCACATAAGTACTCTTCAAAATCAACAGTAAAATCAGTTGTGACCTTATCATTGACAATTGGTGTGGAGGAGGAGGACCTGTGTGATCCAGTGTGTACTGTGGGGCAGAATGATGTGCCAAACATTCTGTTAAAATGCTCGCACAGATGACTGAGGGTGGTAAAAGTCTTCCCAGGCATTAATAGTGATTATTAACTAGCTTTTTATTTTCTATTACTATTAGTCCTACAGTAAGTTTCTTCTTTTTGTCATTATAATTAGACAATAGACTATATCAGCGACCCAATAGCAAAATAAAACACTTTCTTTTTATACTAAATCCAATAAAGAATGCAGGTGCTTTAGTAAGATAAGGCTGTGTTAAAGTGTTATATGTGTATGTCCATATAAAGCAGAAATAATAAGCCAAATTGCTGGTATAATAAGGAACAAATGATTTAACTTTGGGATAGAAGTTAATGGTTATAAAAACGACCAAGGGATTTATAAGGGAGGAAACAAAGGCATATTTCAGGCTATTAAAAGGCTACAAGTTGATAACCTGCAGTCAAAGATTGTGACTGTTTGAACGTGATCTTGCTTTGTGATTGTGAGGTAGGCAGTTTGGTGCTGAAGTGGTTTGCTAACCACTGAGACACTGCTTCAGCCTACAATTCAAACCTCTGGTTGTCTGGTAAAGCCAGAGAGTACTGTAGCTTTCTTCAATTGTGATAAGTGAATCCAAAGATTGCTTAGGGTCATTTATCTGTACAAAGATTAAAGGACAAAGCAAAGTCCTCTCCAGAGGCATCCCAAAGATTCTTTTAATTTATGTCTCTTGTAGTAAATAAGGTTTCCCTGCATTAGTATTATAGAAGCTCTGGCGATGTGGTGATTATGAGTTGGGTTTCTAAGCACAAGGTCAGTGGTTCAAAACCATCAGTGACTCAAAGGGAACAATATGAGGCTTTCTGCTCTCATAAGAAGTTTCAGTCTTGGAAACATACAGGGGACATTCTATCCTGTCCTATATGGTTGATAGTAGTTAGCATAGACTTTATTGCCATGAGTTTTACTTGAGGATTTAGAATTAAATCTGTGCTCCTTGGATGACTCTTTGATTTGTAAAAAACTAGTTCATAGATTAACAATATGTTAATTATTCGGGTAAATAATTCAGCTTGTTCTAAGTTCAGTAGAAGCAATATAAATGAGGATTGTAGACCTTCCGGTCACTGTTTTGAGGAGAAAGCGTGTGAGATCCTTAGGGAGTACTTCTTAAATTTACAAGGACTAGAGGAAGAAATTTGGTACAAGACAGACCTAAGGTATCAGAGAGCTTAACATGTTGCGATTTTATTATACCATTAGTTTGTTCTACAAGGCTGGAAGACCAGGGATGATAAGAGCAATGCAATTCTGGTATATGGGAAAATCTCAGCACAATTTGTGAAAAATATGTCTAGTAAAATCAGTTCCCCCATCATTGCACACAACTTTTGCTGCTCCCCAAGTAGTGTTTAAGTTTTAAGAAATATTTTTGCCAGAAAAGAAGCAATGGCATATAAAACCAAAACAAAAATGCTTCTAAGCAGTATAAAATCATATAACTCATTACTGAAACATATTTATAACCATTAAATATAATTGTCCTTTGAGTCCAGACCCAGAGGGCAAAATATATAATCTAGTGGACATCTTAAGATGTTTTACAAGACCATAACAAGGGAAGATATGGTAGTAGATGCCCATCTGATCAATTGCCTCAGAACTTTTCACCCCACTCTTAAAAATGCTTACATAATTTTATTTGTCCCTACAAGAGTAATTTCTTGTATAGTCCTCATCACAAGATGTGTGGAAAGTTTACAAGATGTGTGGAAAGGAAACAATTGTGGCAATAAGACCTAATCATAGATTAGTGTCAAGATGCAAATGACAGTCTGACTTATTCCATGTTTCAATTTCATGAGATTGTTCCAACTGCTGATGTAAAAGCTATTCTGTGAAGGGTGAATATGTACTACTTGGATCATGAGAACTGTTCTCTATAGATTGCTACAAATCCTTTTCTACAGACATTTTCGCTAATATACAGACAACAAAAAATTGGGAAGTGTGCTTTTTAGCTGCGTTAGCAAGATTACGCCCTACAATTTCTTCAGTGTAACACACTCCTTGTGTTTGATCAGCTTCTATTCTAAGTACAGAATTTACAGGAAGAAGTTGCAAGGCAATTGATGGTTCTGTTATTAAATTGTCATGTAGTAATGTAACTTGCTCTTGTTGGGTACCTCATTTAAGTTCTCAATCACGGTTACCCTATGACAAAAGAAATTAGCCCTGTTTTATCCTACATCAGCCTCAGCAATTGTTGTCCACTGTTGTAGTTACTGTATAAGTCCATCTATTCTAAGGCCTTCCACTTTTTCATTCATTTTCTACTTAGTAGCATATCCTCCTGATCCAGGGACTGGTCTCTCATAATACCATGAGATGAGATCTTACCATCCTCATTTCAGCATGGATGGTTTTTTGAATCTTCTGGTAACCCATGGCACTTTCAGTATTCCTTCTTAGCAGCACCGTGATCCAAGAGCATCAGTTCTTCTCCAGCCTTTCTTATTCATCGTCCGGTTTTCACATGTGTGGGAGGGAATCACAGATACTGTCAGGTAAGACACACTCTCTCAGGTAAGACATACTTTCTCAGACATCAGAGTGCTGGTTTTGGGTTTTAAGACTGAAAGACACTTTTCCAGTGTAAACACTCACTGGATTTCTGGACTGCTTGACTGTTATTTCCAAGAGTATTGATCGTGGGTCCAATAAAATCCTTGCCCATTTCAGATGCTTTCCATTTATCATGATGTGGTTTATTGGATAATTGAAGATATCATTTTATGTATATTGAGTTTGAGTCCATAATGAAATTAGAGTAGTGGATCTTTATTAGTAAGTGTATTAAGTCCTCTTCCTCTTCAGCAAGAAAAAGGGTGTCATCTTCGTATTGCCAGTCAATCATGAGATTTCTGCTAAAACTGATGACAAGTTCTTGATTTATTTCCGCTTCTCAGATTATTTCCCCCATTTCATAGTTATCAATCAGTATAACTAGAAATATAGATGGAAAAGTATGGTGAAAGATGCATGAGTTTTCTGAAATCAAACCATGAAGTTCAATATCCTTGTTATATTCAAAAGACTAACTCTTGTTTTTGTGTAGCTTCCACATGAGAACAATTAAATGATTTAGAATTCCCATTTTATCAAAGTTCTCCATACGTTGCTAAAATCCATCCATTTAAATGTCTTTGGCTAGTCAATAAAATTATATATTCATATACTTATATATTGTATACGTTCATATAATATAAAATAACCAAATAAATGTATTTATTCCATGCTGTTTCCTGATTTTGTCGCTATTGTTAAGTGACATTGAGTTGTTTCCAACTCGTAGTGTGCAGTAGAACGAAGCACCACCTAGTCCTGTGGCATCCTCACAATTGTTTTCATGCTTGATCCCACTGTTTCAGCAGCTCCCAAGGTACCAAAATGTGTTCATCTGGGTTGACTAGAGAAACAAATCCACAGACAGACACACATATGTGTGTAAGAGAGAACTTTATATCAATGAGCAATTGTATGTTAAGAAAACATTCCAGCCCAGTCCAGATCAAGTCCATAAGTCAAATATTAGCCCTTATGTCTGATACTAGTCCGTAAATTCATCTTTAGACTCATGCAGCCATGCAATGAGGCTGAATGCAGGAAGATCACAGGCCAGTGGGTGGAAAGTCCTATAGATCCAGTGGTGATGGAAGCATTTCAGCACTGGCATGGGTCTCCAGCTCCAGGGCTCTAGTCTAGGTCAATGTGGCTTGTCAACAGGAATGTCAAGCAGAGAGAGTGTGTGTCCCACATCCCAGGAGAAGACAAGAGTTCCAGGAATCCTCAGGAGAAGGCCATGCTCACACAGAGACATCATTGGCTATAACCTGATTGACAGGGTAGATTCCACCCTGTCACTCAAACTGACAGATTATGTAACTGCCTCAGGCCTAAAAGCCATATTATCTTCAAACAAACCTCCCTTTAAGAGAGGCATCAATTAAGTCCATATGGAAGCACCAGCTTGCGTGATCCAAGGATTGTGAATAATATAATCCAAATCTGATTAAGGAAATGGTATCAGATTTTAAATTATGAATATTTGGTTTGCAGGCGACTCTGGATTACAGTGGAAGCTCAAATCCATTTACAGTGATTACAAATAGAAAAAGTCTCAGGCAAATCTCCTCTAACCATGGTTGAGGGATGTGAATACCCTCTTTATCAGACAGAGAGCTCTGTAAAGTCAGTTATAGCAAATACACTTGTGTTTAAACGTAATAATTTTATCATTTGATGTCCCTTTGACTAATTTTAAAGTTGTTTCAATTTTTTTTGAAAAACAAAGGGGAGATCCACTTGAATTAATCCTCTAGTAAATCCCCTATGACCGGGAGCCAAGGATGTGAATAGCTTTGTTTCTAAGCAGAGTGCCCTGGAAAGTAGATGATCACATGTGCAGTTAAGATTTAACATCTTATCATTTGATCGCCCTTTTGACCATTTAAAATTTGTACTATATTTTAATATTTTCTAGTTAATGATTGCAGGTTTCCTCTATTTTACTTTGTTATTTTTAGTTTTTTGTTGTTCTTGAGATTGTGTGTGTTTATATTTTTCTCTATATAAAATCCAAGATAGAAAAATCTATAGAAGCAGTAACTGGATTAATGCTCTCTTTAGGGGTATGGCAGGGGAGGTTTTAGGGAAACAGGGAGCTAATAACAATAAATACAAGAAAGAAAAAATAATCTAAAATTGATTGTGATGATGATTGGGCATCTCTTCTTGATTAGATAGAACTTTTGAATTGCATAACACATGGATTGTGTGCCAATCAAACTGTTGGAAATAAAAGAAAAAGCAGTATGAGTAGCTAGGTAATCTGAAGAATAGTGTGTCCTCAGGATCAGAAGAAGGTTTGTTAACAACCTGAGACAAGCATTTAACACATTGGCTTGCTGACAACAAGGAGGGCTCGGAGCGCTCGATGATGAAAACAAGGGTCCCAGTCTTCAGTTTGGATTATCAACTTAACTAATAGACCGAGATAAACGCAGAAAAGATTGAAGTTGTTAAGGATTTTATTTTACTTGGATAAAAAAAAAACAACCAAGACATCAGGTGTACAAACACTCCAAAGGCCATATCAGATGGCCATCTGTGATGTGGGAACCTCAGAGGTGACCTGGGCTTTACCTCAAACACACCTGGTACCTGAAGAAGCAGACAACGACTATACCACAAGTACTTAACTGTCATTAGGTGGACTGATAGTTATTTACTGTTTCAGTGTCCTACTTGCTTTGTAAAGATATGTACTATTCTGGAAGAACTGATTTTGATATTTTCGATGAATATTATTGTAACTCTTGCTTGACCACCAACTCCCATATTTGTGTAAATAGTATCCAATCCCATAAAGATTTAACCTGTGCAAGGTAATAATTCATGTATTGAGATTTGTAGTTACCCTGTACTTATTTAATCTTCTTTTCTCAATTGTGTTTCAAATATGATTCCATGGGCTCAATCAATGACACTACAAATAGAAGGACCTGATCATTGAGGTTTGTGTCAGTCCAGGAAGACTAGAGAAACAAATCCAGGAAACATATGAATAAGAGAGAACTTTATATCAAAGAGCAATCGTACATTAAGAAAATATCGTAACCCAGCCCAGATCAAATTAATAAGTCCTTTATTAGTCCATATGTCAAATACCAAGCTATAAAGTCCTCTTCCAACTCATGCAATACATGCAATGATGCTGAATGCAGGAAGATCACAATGCAGGGGGTGGAACGTCTTGTGGATCCAGTGCTGGTTTAAGCATCTCAGCACTGGTGTGGGTCTCCACGTGGCTCCTCCAGCTCCAGGTCTCTAGAGTAGCTTCATGTATCTTGCCATCAAGAATAACAAGCAGAGAGTCTGTGTGTCCTAAGTCCAGGAAGCTATTTATCTCTGTGGTATCTCCAAATGAGGTCATCAAGCAGTGAGAGGATTGACAGGCTAAACTCCATTCCTTCACAAGTTGACACGATTATATAACTGCCACAAGGTTCTCTACCAAAAAATAACAAAGATGTCACTAAGGTGAACCAGAGGTAGACAGAAAACATAGATTTAGGAATGGATTTGGGGCTTTCAATAACATCCAAGGTCCTAAAGGCTTGCTTTCAAGCATGCAGTCATCTAAGTGAGACATTAACTAAGCCTATCAACATGAGTGATCCACCAATTGTAAATAATATCATCCAAATCAAAAGGAGGGGATGCTACCAGAGCTTAAATTATGAAACTTTGGTTTGCAGGAGGCTATGCATGAACATGGAAGCCCAAAATATATTTGCTGGATCTACACATGGAATAAGCCTCCAGTAATTTCCCTCTGACCACAATTGAGGGATTGGAATAAACTTTATCAGACAGAGTATTGTAGAGACTATTACAGTAGATTAAGTGAAAAAAACTATGACTTAAGTGGTTAAAACTTTGTCATTGCATCTCCATTTTGATATACTTTGAGCTAGATCGGGTTTTTAATATTTCTTTTTCAAATTGGGGTTTGTTGTATTTTGTTATTTCGGATAGCCTTCTCAACTCTCTGTAATGTATTTTCTATGGTTTCATTATATGAAACCAAGGATGGGTGATTAGAGACAATAACTATTGAGGCAGTTAGTTTATTGTGCCAACCTGGCTGATAAACACACATGGGATTAATTGAAGGGCGGAGAGATAAATGGCTCAGCTTACCTCACCTTTCTTGTCTCTTGCTCTTTGATCATCGGACCAGTGTGTGGCTGCCTTGCTTGTTCTGTGCCTCAATTTGCAAGCTGCCCTACCTGTGGGACACCTAACCCGTGGACTGTCACTGTAATTTGAGGTTCCTTTAAGACCAGCTTCACCACACCATTGGAATTTACATCTCTTGAGCTGGGGACTGTTGAACTCTGTCATATGACTGATTGTTGGTGACCTGCCTAGCTGTTTGCTGCCTCTGCCTGGATAGCCTGAATTGTTCTACAGAGGACTACCTGGCAGCCCTCAATACTTGAAGGACTGCCAGTGTCTCACATTTGTCTCACAGGAGTGAGTTGCACTGAGCCATTTGTACTGATTTATAATTTAATTAACTGTTTATTTCTTATGTTATATATCTATCTATCTGTATAAATACATATAAAATTATTAGCATTCTGGTTCTGTTTCTCTAGAGAACCCTGGCTAACACAACTATCTTATGGGCTCTTGGGTAGTATGGCAGGGCAGATGAGTGGCTAATGGGGAGCTGATATCAAGGATTACAAGAAGGAAGAAAATATTTTGAAACCAATGTAGTAGCAATTGTACAACACTGCTTGGTATGACTGAACTGTTGAATGGTGTGATGTCCCAAATATGTCCTAATAAGGTGACTTGGAAAAAAATGTGTATTGCTTGGGCAGATTTATTTCACAACATCACTTTAAAATGTTGGGAATCAAGGATGTCACTTTGAGGCTAAGTTCACCTGACAGAAGGCATTTCAATTGAGTATATGCATATGAAAAGTCGACATTGATTAAGAACGATCAAATAAGAATCAATGCATTTGAATATGATACTTGAAAACAGTATAAAAGGCATCATGGATAGCTGGAGAATAAATAAATCCATTACAAGACTTGTCTTCATGTGCATTGGACAAGTTACCATGCAAGTCCAGTCCCAGGAAAAGATATCTTACTTGGTAAAATAGAAGGAAACTGGAAAAAGAGGAATTTCCAGCACAATATGAATCAACATAGTGACTAAAACATGGGCTCACACAAAATATTTGTGAGGATGTTGCAGGACTGGGCTAGAGAGACAGAGAGCACTGGTGATGTTGTGCCTTACAATTTGACTGCCAGCCACAAGGTCCATAGTCTGGACCCACCAGCTGCTCTCTGGTGGATAAAAGTGAGGTTTTCCACTCCTGTAAAAATGTAGGGCCTGGGAAAACTTTAGGTAAAATTGTATTCTGCTCTATAGACTCTCTTTGAGTTAAACTAGACTCAAGAGCAATAGGATATTTATATACATGCTGTGGTAGTTACATAATCTTTTGTCAATTTGAGACTTAAGAGTGAAGGGGAACAGTGTAGCCTGTCAATCAGGTCACTGCTGACCTCATTTGGAGGTGCTAAGGAGATAAATAGCTCACTGGAGGTGGGAAACATGCTCACTCCCTGCAAGACATTCCTGTTGAGAAGACACATGGAGCTACACTAGAGCCCTGAAGCTGGAGGAGCCACATGGAGACCCCCTGCCAGCACTGAGATGCTTCAACCACCACTGGATCCACAAGACCTTTCCGCCCACTACATTGTGATCTTCCTGCATTTGACATTATTGCATGTGTTGCCTGAGTCTGAAGAGGACTTTATAGATTGATATCGGACATATGGGCTAATATTGGACTCATGGACTTGATGTGGACTGGGCTGGGATGGTTTTTCAATATACAATTATTCTTTATATAAAGCTCTTTCTTATATAGATATGTGTGTTTATGAATTTGTTTTTCTAGTCTACCCAGACTAACACACATGCATAAACACACACACATATATGTGACAAAGCATATGAAAATTACAAATTATGAGTCATTCTTAACTACCAGAAACTGTTAAATTGACAAAATAAACTATATACTAGAACGCAAAAAAAAAAGAAAAGCCACATGATATGTAAACTACAAAATTTGGTGTTCCATTCAAGATATACTGACCCCTCCCTAGAAGTATGTGCTACAGAAGACAACACTGAACCTGAGGGTGGGGAGACAGGCCAGCCTGACTCAACCACATGTGATCAAATTAAGAAGGAAAAGAGAGAGGGAGTAGCTAGACCCCATTCTTGCCCACCAAGCCCTGTGGATGACATCCCTGCATGGAACTGCTATGATACAGAGAGGACTGCAGGACCGACAACAGCTAGAGACACGATGGCACCTCATTGGAGCACATCGCCACAGAGAAGACTGTGGACGACACTCGATCAGGAGTGAGCTTGGTCTGACCACCCCCACAGTGGGGTAAACCAGGAAGGGAGCACAACAGATCAGCAACAGGAACAGATCCACGAAGCCCTTGAGGAACCCCCAAAATAGACTTTAGGCTAGGTGGGGCAGAACCCGGAGAGCCCCAGGATCAGTGGGGAGATAATCATAAAGGTCAGTGGACAGACCTACAATTATGTATGTTATTTTCTCTCTCTTCTCCTTTTTAAATTTTTTTCCCTTCAATCTTTTGCTTTCTTTGTGTTTTGTCTCCATTTTTGCTGTTTTTTCTGCCTATATACGATAGGTATGAGAAGCAAGCCTGAGGAGAAAGGAATGTCACCCACGGTTCTGAGGGGGATTTGGGGGAGGAGATGCAGGGGGAAGGGAGCAGTGAGCGAACAGTGACATGGACAGGGAAACAACTAGGGAATTAAAATCAATGATGAGGGGGGCCTAGGGACCCTGGTGGTGTTGGAGCAAAAGTAATAGCCAAGAGGAATTACTGCGAGATAAACGAAGAGTGAGAATGATAGTGGGGCAGGAAGAAGGTAAAAGGAAACAGAGGAAAGACCTAGGAAGCAAAACCATTGATAGAGGTAGAAACATAGTTGCATACATATGTTAATATATTGTCATAAAAATAGAGGTATTGACCTATGTACATATATTTATATGGCAACATATTGAGAAAGTGGTTGGACTTTGGGCCTCTCCTCAATCTCTCCCTCAATGCAAGAACACTTTGTTCTATGAACCTGGCATTCTGTGATGCTCACCCTCCCAACATGATCACTGAAGACAAAATGGGTGCATAAGCAAATGTGGAGAAGAAAACTGATGGTGCCCGACTATTAAAAGATATAGCATCTGGGTCTTGAAGGCTTTAAGTTAAACAAATGGCCATCTAGCAAAGAAGCAACAAGCCCATATGTCTAAGCACACCAACCTGTGTGATCGTGAGTTGTGGACGGGACCAGGTAACAGGCACCAGAAGACTCCGCCAAAATACATAGTGTTGAGAACGAGGGAGGTAGGAGTGAAGACCCCAAACCCATCTGTAGACAATTGGCTATCCTCTCACAGAGGGATTACAAGGAAGGGACAAGTCATCCAGGGTGCAGAATAGCACCTACAATACATGCAATATTTCTCTGGTTCATTGAGGTTACCTCACCCCCAAAATCACGACCCCAGCAATACCAAACAAATCCAGCTAGACCGGAACATGTATACTGGTAGAGACAAGAGCTGTTTGCACACAGAATCCAGAACAGATAAACCCCTCAGGAACAGAAATGGAAGTAGGTAGGGAGGGTAGGGAGAAGGTGGGGAGAGTAGAAGGAGAAAAGGGGAAACTAATCACACCGATCGACATATAACACTGCCCCCCCCCCAAAAAAAGGAGAAGAACAACAAAAACATGGGTGAAGGGAGACAGGGGTCGGTGTAAGATATGAAAACAATAAAAATTTATAATTTATCATGGGTTCAGAGGCACTAATACCAAGGGCTCCAACAGAAAGGAAATGTTTAGGAAATGATGGTGGCAACATAAGTACAAATGTACTTGATACAACTGATGCATGGGTTGTTATAAGAGCCCCCAATAAAATGATGTTTTTAATGGGGTGTTCAAAGAAGGCGGGCACATATCAAAGTAAAATGTAAATGTGTGTGATGCCATTAATAAAAAATACTCATGCTCTGTTTAGAAAATTATCCAAAACATTATCCAACACGAAGCATTCAGAATAGATAAATGCATCTGGAGAAAATGAAGCATTGGATTAAAATAAAATGATTGGTAAAATTGAGACCAGTAAATACAAAAATATGAAGCTGTGCTTTGTGCCACAGAAGGCAAAAAGTATTATAAACATGTGATAGCATTTTCCAAGCCACACACCATTTACAGATACCATATTTTCCAAAAGCAGGAATCGAAGGAAGCTTATTTTTAAAAACTAGACAAGACCGAAATTAAAGCTTTACAGCAATATCCACTTTTCTATAGGGCAACAAAAAGAGGGATGCTTCACCAGTAGGTCTGACAGAATGGCTGCCCCAATGGGCTCAAAGATAACCATTGTGAAGATGGCACGTTGTGAGGGCCCAGGATGGTGTTTCATTGTCTTGTACGAAAGTCTCCACGAGTCAGAACTGACTCGACAGCACCTAACACTGATAAAGTATGAATCCAAATTAACTGGACGGCAGTGGGTGAGAACCCTGTTTGGCATTTGACTCAGCTAACGACACTTCTATTATCTAATTTTCCCTTGTCGAGCATACTGGTCCCCAGCATTCCGGCTCAAGAGTTTTCTCTACTGAATAAATCCATGTCACTTCCATCTCAACCCGGGTTGGATAATATGTGCAATCCATTTATCCGTGGTTTCAGGTGACCCTACAGTCCAGACTCCTTAGAAAGGAACACATTATCTTTCCTGGATGTATCTTAAAAGTGAACGAACAGCCAGAGGATATCCAGGAAGATATTTCTGAACAGCCTGACCTCTGTTTAGGGACAGAGGTGGATTAGAGGACACAGGGGGGCAGGAAGAAGTCAGAATCCATGAAATCTAAGAGGATCAAAGAGCCCAGGATGCCCAATTCAGGGAATTCATGGTATTTTGGTTTTAAGTTTCCATGCTGCCCCTGTCTGAGCAGACAATAACATCTCTTTCTGTTTCTCTTCCATGCAATGTGTTCTGTTTTTGCAATTGGCTAATAGAGGGGGACAAGAACCCAAGGTTTAGCCAACAACAGAAAGATCAAGACTAGACTTCCTGATTAGAGGCACATTGCCAGCCCCCATGACCTGACAAAATAAATGGTGGTTGATAGATTGTGGTCTGCAAAATCCTTTCCTTACATTGGAAAAATATAGTTGTCAAGAAACCTCTATATTTACTTGGTTGCTTTTGTTGTTGCAATCTACTCCCCTTCTCTTCCTAAATATAGCCCTTCAAATCACATCGCTGGGTATGACAATGCTATGTGATTTGTTTAAGCTTTCACACAGCTGCCATAAAATCACTCCATAGCCAGCACTCAGACCCTGGAGACATGAGGCGGAGGCTCTCTGTTTTCCTTTGAATAATTCTTTTCAAATACCTCTCTAGTTTGCTTCTAAATGCAAAGACTGAAATATATCCTCTGATGTTCGTGCTAACAGTAACAATCCTAGCAGCACATTTACAGTTGAACTGTCCACATCAATTCTCCAACATTGCCCTCCAGTTCATTATCTCAAGATAAAAGTCTATAAACATAGGATCAAAGAAAACATGAAATACCTACATTTACACTTAGTTTTTTAACTCACTGATTAATAAATTGTGTTATAATGGATAGTCCAATACTGAATGAAATTCCAAGCAAATGACAGTCATAAAAGGCATAGAGAGATGCTGCCCAAAATTGAATAAATTATAAATATATATGTGCTCTTGAATTTTGGTGTTGGTGAACAATATTGAAAGTACCATGGACTCTAAAAGAAAAATCAGATCTGTCTTAGGACAGGAAGCTCCTTAGAAGCAAGGGTGGTAAGACTTTGTTTCACTGACTTTAGACATGTCCACGGAGATAAAGTTCATTTTTGGTCAAGTAGGGCAGGGAAGACCTTCATTAAGGTATCAACAAAGTAGCTGCATCAATGGGCCCAAAAGCAATTGTGAGGATGGCACAGGACTGGGCAGTGTTTCCTTCTGTTGCTATGGGTCAGACCAACTTTATGGCACCTAACAACAACAAACTATATAGATCTATGATAAATGATACAGATATATGATATGTATATCATAAGTTCAGCTTTCAAACATCTCTTCCAATATAATGTTTTGTTTTGTCTTTTCAAATTCCAACAAAAAGTCAAAGGGTGAAATTAAGTGCATTGAATCTAAAATACTGTGGCGATATTTATCTGCATCAGAGTTTCTTCACTAGATCAAAGGAATTCAAACTCATTACCAAAAAGACAAATGGAATTTCTTTGTGAAGGTTATTAATTTCTCACTAAGAGGAATCTGTAAGTCTAATTCTAATTCAGGACATGAAAAGGGGTAGAAGAGAAATCACCGGCAGTTGTGTGAAAAATGGCATGATCTATTATAGTGACGCTCTGTTTTTAATACATGCAAGTGCTGAACATGCGCCTGTGACAAATGAAAAATCTATATGAAAACTATTACAAAAATGTCACTACAGTTTATTTTCCACAAAAAGTTAGTTAAAATGCATAATTATATGCTGTATTTTCTGAATAGTTATTTCGGTATGAAATTTGAGCTTACAAAGCTTTGATTTGTCACTCTCCAAAAAGGTTCAATATCCTCTATGAATGTCCATGAAAAAAAAAGAGTGGCCACTGATTTACACTGCTTAATAGATAATATGCTAATGATATATTATTAGTTATAAATTAATTGATATTAATAATTAACCACTTGGAAGACATTTCTTCATATACTACAAGTTAATTGGAAAATAAACGTTGAATAACTGGATGCAACGTATATTAATAGATACCATGCTCAAACATCTATTTAATATACAACATTGTCTTTAATTACCTTTTTATTACATGTAACCTATAGTACAAGGGTATAGAAATAGATTTATGTGGAAAAAATGCACTTATATGAAACTGATACACTTTTCTTCCCTCTGGATCTTCTTGATATTAGCTCCCTTTCCTCCCACCCACCCCTACCCCCACCCCCACCCTCACCATAACCCCAGGAACCCTAATTTGAGTTGTTTTCTCTATGGGTTCATCAATCTTGGTTTTATGTACCAAAAAACATACAAACACAGAACAAAAATTCAGGAAGATTACCCACTATGATAAACTACAACAAAGATAAGCCTCAATATGAGAGAAAAAAAATATTGGAAACCAGATCTAGCCCAAGTGTATCAGAGGGGAGTTCAAATGACAGGGTTTTAACCACTTAAGCCAGGATTATCATTTTGATCTATGATAGCCATCTTTCCAGCATTCTCTTTTTGGTAACCAGTTGATTCCTCTGCAACAATTAGGGTTAGAGGGAAATCAGGGGAAGTTTACTTCCTATGTAGATCTCACGAATGTATTTTGGGATTTCACTGTTATCCATAGCCTTCTGCAAACCAGAACCTCACAATTGAAGCATATTATGATTTCCTCCTTCACCTCTGGGTTATATTATTTACAGTCCTTGGTTCAAGGATATTGATGTGCGTCTTCTATGTGACATCTCACTTAGATGGATGACTGTTCAGAGACTGTTCAGCCTCTAAAACCCCAGAGGCTATTCTGATAGGTAGCGACCTTCTAATTTTTCACCACACTTTGCTATAGAGTTCATATTTTCTGTGCTTCCTTCATTAGGGGAGTATCTAACAGGGCCATGTTGTGAGACCTACTTGTTCTCAGATTGGAGCTAGAATTAAGGGAAAACCCCAAATCTACTCCTGGATCTATGGGTTGTGCCTTCCTCTGGCTCCCCTTCAAGACCTGAGTTTATATAGAACTAATAGTTTTACATTTCGATATCTTTGTTTCATAAAAGATTCTAGGATTTTATAGCAATATGTTCTATCTTATCCTCATGTTTGGGAACTTATTACTCAATTCCACCATCACCTGGAGAAGCTATCCCCCAGCTCATTTTGAAACCTTGCAAGACCAGTGAATCAGGACCAACCCTGTGATACCTACCGGCAACAGCACCGCTATGTCCATGATCACTTGCAATAACGTCTAAATTGAAGTAGTCACCTACATCACATATTTCTAAATTTCCAAGTTAATACCATAATATTGACAGTAGGTAATATGCTGTTGCTTAGACTGATTTATATCAAGAAATGGCTCACATAATTGTAGAAATGGCTAAGTCCAGTCTGGTTCAAGTCCATAGGTCAGATATAAGCTGAAAATTTCTCCCGACTCCTGTAGTCTCAGCTGAGGAACAGGAAGCAGAGGGATGAAGCACGAAGACCGTAGGTTCGTGGATGCACAGATGAATGAACTCAAGATCAGCCCAAAGCACATGAAGCCTGTGGTAACAGGAGGACAGCAACCCGATGCAGGAACCAGATCCGCAGTAGAAATAAGCCAGCCTCTGCACACTTTCTACACTGAGACGAGGCCACACCCGGAATGCACTGCCTTCAATTGACATTGCTAGGTGCCATTGGGTCAGTGCTGACTCACAGAGACCCTATCTGCAAGAGAACAAAGCCCTGCCTGGCCTGCAGGAGAGTCACAATTATTGTTTTGTTAGAGCCTACCTTGCAGCATTGTGTCAGTTCATCTTATCCAGAGTCTGCCTCTTTTTGACTGACCCTCTACTTTGTCAACCATGACGTCCTTTTTCAGGGACTGCCCGTTCATGATAACAAATCGAAAGGGCGTGAGGTGATGTCACCATGCTTGCTTAAAAGGAGCATTCTGGCTTATTCCAAATTGAGCTACATTTTACTTTTGATTCTTGTTTGTTTGTTTGCTTGTTTGTTTTAGCCTTACTTCTGCTCTTAACAGCAGACGGATCTTGGAATTACGGTCCTTAGCAAGTAAGGTTGTTGGGCAGGAATCTGATTGAGATCTCAATAGGGCTTTTCAAAGACCCTTGTTTCTGGTTCTCCCTTCCTCGCGAAACATGTTCTTAGGAAAGAATGCTTACCTTAGTTCCTCTGCAAAATCAGTTTTGTAAAACACTTAGATTTTTACTTGCTAACCTCTAACTATCTGCAGATTAGAAAACCAAGCTACTTTGTACTGTTGGTGGTCTTTCATCAGAAAACTCTGGCAACCCATGATAACTTTATATTTGATGACACAAAGCTCTGTCGATCAGGAAATTGCTTCTTAGTTCCTCTGACTTGTATATTTAAACTGTTCTCTGCCTTGAACTCATCAGAGCACATTGTACTTTCACTATTGTGCTGTGTAGTTTGAAGGATTGCTCAGTAAGCGCTTTGCTTTTACTCCTAAGAGAACATGGAATTTGTTCTTTTGACAAATTAAGTCCTAGCCAACATAAGTCTGTAAACATGTGTCTATATGGCCATTTTATTTTGCTAAAGTATATATGGTGAAGACACATTTTCTCAAATGTCATCATAATTGCAAAGGAAATCTCAAATTTGATCACATATTAGAAAATATATCTGGTTCAATCTTCTTTTCATTTTTATAATACTTTCTTATTATTAATTGGGTGGAGGTTTACCTCTCAGATCATCCACTTTGTATTCAATAGTTTAAACTACTTGTCAAACCCACAATAGTTTACATTTCACCTGCTCCTTGATTTCTCTTCTCCCTCTTGTATATCACTATCTTCTATTTCACCCAAATTAAGAGCCATCAGTAGTCTATCCGAATGCCTAGTTTATGGGCCATATAGGACCCACAAAGAATCAGTACCACCTGTCATCACACACCTCACCAAAGACAAGCACTTGCAGCCATCACATCAGAGGGGAGCAAATTAAATGTTTATCCAACTATAGATGGCTCAATTTTAAGCTGATAATTTTATTTGGCCTGTTAATGGCTTTGTAAATATGCAATATCCCTTGGCAGGGGAAAAAAAAGGGGGTTCTCCACCCCTGATCTAGTACATTAATTTATCTGTCTTCCCTTCTCTTCCTGCAACCTCTTGGCAATATCCAAAACCTCATCCCATGGGTATGAATGTATTATCCTCTGCCCCCCCATATAATATTTGCCCTTTGGGTACTGGCTAATTCTACTCAGTGTAATGTTCTCCAGGCCTAACTGTGCCATGAAGTGCTTCATGGCTTCATCATTATTTTTTAGAAATTCATAGTCTGGAGCATAGTTTATTTGTTCATTTTTCTATTTCTGGGCACTAAAGTGGTTTCCATTGTCTTTCCATTGTGATCAGGGCTATGATGAGCATGGGTGTGCGCATGTCAGTTCATATCATGACACTTACTTCTTTGAGATGAATACCCAGCAAAGGAAATGCTACATAATGTGAATTTCTATGCCCAATTGTTTGAATTAGTAACATAGTGCTCTCTGTAGTGTGTTTGTAGTCCCCCGGCAGTGTAAAAGGGCCTCGTCTCTCTAAAGCTTCTATAGGCTATCCAGCTGTTGTTTTCTGTTATTTGTGGTTAGCCTGACATCTTGTAAGCTGACATCTCATTGCTGCTTTGATTTCTATCTCGTGGATGGCTAGTGATCATGAATAGTTCATTATATATCTGTTGTCCATTTGGATGTCATCAGTGGAGAATCTTTTTCTTATGGAAGTATTCCAGTTTCCCATAGATTTAGAGAGTAATCTCATGTCCATGAAAATCAAGGCGTTAAGCCTTCAGTATGGACTCCAACTCAATGTAAAGACCAAAAGACTCACACCTGGACCAGTGGGCAACATCACAATAAATGGAGATAAGGTTGGAATTATCCAGGATTGTGACTTACTTGAATGCACAATCAGTGCTCATAGAAGCAGAAGTCAAGAAATCTAAAGATAAGTTGCATTAGATAAATCTGCACAACAGCCCTTCAGAGTGTGGAAAATAAGGCTGTGACCTTGAGGAATAAAGCAAACCTGATCTCAGCCCTGGTATTTTCAACTGCCTCCTATGCACGTGAAAGTTAAACATTGAATAAGGAAGACAGAAGAAGAATGGATGTATGTGAATTGTGGTGTCAAAGAAGAATATTGAAAGTACCATGGTTGCTAAGATCACAAAGTGATCTATCTTAGAAGAAATATGGCCAGAGTGCTCCTTAGAAGTAACAATGGTAAGAGTTTGTCTTACATACTTTGGACATGCTTTCAAGAGCAACCATCCCTAGAAAAGAAGCACCATGCCTGATAAAGTGGATGGGCAGGGATAAAGAGGAAACCCCTCAGTGAGATGGATTGACACAGTGGCTGCAAAAAATGCACTTAAGCATCAGCAAAATTGTAAGGATAGTTCAGGAGTGGATGGTGTTCATTTCTGTGTGTCAAGGGTCTCTGTGGGTGGGAACAGATTTGATGCCACCTAAGAAAAACAACAACACTGCCACATTGTGTTATAGTCAGAAATGTATTTTCTTCCTACTGTTGACAAATGGCATTGTCCTAAGAGCAATTCCTCAAAAGCAAAGCAATTGGCTCAATTGTGTTTCTGAACTTCATTGCTACTGTTATTGTCCTTCATTTGACTGTGGCCCATGTACAACAGAACTAAATATTGCCTGGCTATGCGTGGTCCATTTTCACAATCACTATTCAGTTCATTGCTGCAGCCACTGTGTGCTTTGAGTGCATTCCAATCTAGGCAGCTCATCCTCCAGCAATATAACAGACAATGTGTTTTTCTGTACCTTACTAACACTGTGTTGTTCTGGGTAGAACAAAGAAAGAAATCCATAGAAACTCATATGTGTATAAGAGAGAGTTGTATAATAAAGGGTAATTGTACATTAAGAAAGCATCACAAACAAGTCCAGTCCAAGCCCATAAGTCCAATATTAGCCCATGTCTGATACCAATCTACAAAGTCCTCTTCAGACTCATGAAATAAATGCAATGATACCGAATGCAGGATGATCACAGGCCATTGGGTAGAAAGTCTTTGGATCCAGTGGCATTGTAAACACCTCAGCGCTGGCAGGGGTCTCCACATGGCTTCTCCCTGGGCACAGGGTCTAGCAGTGTAGTGCCAAGTGTTGGGTGAGTAGAGCATCTCCAAGGGAGGAAAAACCAGACTTCCCAGAATTCTCAGGAGAAATCAATGCCCACACAAAGGCCTCATTGGCTATAATCCAATTGACAGACTAGACTCCACCCCTCCACTCTTAATCCTCTCAAATTCCAAATTGACACCAGATTATGTAACTGCCATAAATACAGTACTCTTTTTTTTCTCAAATGTGGTATGTTTTAAATATCTGTACCTTTTATTAATAGAAACAATAAGAAATAGCCTTGTCTTTTATTTTCTTCTCTGCAATATTGATTATATTCCCTCGTGCTAATATCTAAAGGAGATGCTTTATCTTCCACTTTCTCTCTGTTCCGGATGACATGTCTTTCTTGTCAAGGTACTCTGTAAAATCAATAGGAGCAAATAAGAAGTGATGCTTGTATTTAATTTAGTTCTAAGCTTTCTGCAATGTCTGTAACTACATATAACATTGAGAGCAAATGAACTACATAACTCCAGTCATCTCATTAGCAAGTAGACAGTTTACCAGAATTCTTACCCTCATTTATGATATTTAAGAAGCTTAAGTAGCAAGAGGGGGTTGTGTGAACACAGCAAGGGAATGCTGAATGGTTTAAAATCAATAAAGGTGTGTGTCAGGGTTGTATCTTTTCACTATACTTATTCAATCTGTTTGCTGAGAAAAAAATCTGACTTATATGAAAAATGAATTAAATGAAAAAGGATGTATCTGAATTATATGAAAAATAATGTAGCATTAGGATTTGAGGAAGGCGTATTTACAACCTGTGACATGCAGATGACACAACCTTGCTTTACTGAAAGTGAGGACTTGAAGCCCTTGCTGATAAAGATCAAGAGTTACACCCTTCAGAACGAATAGCTCAATGTAAAGGAAACCAAAATCCTCACAACTGAACCAATCGGTAACATCAGGATAAGGAAAAAAGATGTAGCTGTCAATGATTTGATCTTGATTGCAGCTACAATTAATGCTGACAGACGAGTAGCCTAGCAATCAAGATGCATTACAATGGGTCAATCTGCTGCTGCACAGCCCTAGTTAAATAGTAGGTGAGGTAGTTAGTTTATTGTGCCAACCTGGCCAATAAACACACGTGAGCTTAATTGAAGGGCAGAAGGATAAATGGCTCAGTGAGCCTTTCGAGTTCTCGGATCTATTGCTTTGTGATGGTTGCACCAGGGTGCAGCTGCCTTAGCAGTTCCCTGCTTCAGCTGGCAAGGCTCACTTCCTGCAAGACATCCCCAAGGAGAAGCTGCATGGACCTACCCCGATCAGCCATGGGTGTGGAGCAGCCATGTGGAGACCCCTGGGAGCGCTGAGATGCTTACACATTCACTGACTAGGCTTTCCTTCTGCAGTTGGCATCATTGCACCTGTTTTGTGAGAGGGAGGAGGACTTTGTAGATTGGTGTTGGACATATGGGTTAATGGGTTAATGTTGGGTTTGGGCAGCACTGGGTTGGGATGTTCTCTTGATGCACACTTAACCTTTATATAAAACTCTCTCTTATACATGAATTTCTGTGAATTTGTTTCTCTAAAGTACCCAGAATAATAAAGTTGGAAAATGAGGTTATCACTTTGAGGATTAAATTGCACCAAGGCATGATATTCTCCATTGCCTCATAAGAATATGAAAGTTGAACATTGCATAATGAAGAATCAATGCATTTGAATGATGGTGCTGCCAAAGAACATTGAACGTGCCATGGAGTATCAAAAGAACAAACAGATCTGTTTTGGAAAACTTGCTCCAGAATGCTTCTTAGTGGCAAGGATGGCCACTTTGTCTCACATCATTTGGACTTGATTACAGGAGAGACCTGTCCCTGGAGAAGGACATCATGCTTAGTGAAATAGAAGGGCAGCGAAAGAGAAGAAAACCCTTGACAAGATGCATTCACACAGTGGCTGCAGTGCGTGACACAGGGCGCAGCCATAGCAGCGAGTATGAGAAAGGCACAGGACAGGTCAGTGTCATCTGTTGTACATGGGATTCCTGCAAGTTTGCACCTAACAGGTAGCACTGCGGCTTAGGCAGTGGCTGGCTAACCATAAAATGGGCCATTCAAGCCTCTGAACTGCTTGGCAGCAGAAAGGTGAGGCTGTCGGCTCCCCTAAAGATTTATGATCTTCAAATCACTAATTAGCATACCTACCCTATGCTATAGGTTTCCTATGAACCAGCATCAACTCAATAGCAATGGATTAGCTTTCATTAAGATTTTCTATGATAGTTTATGTAAGAAAGAGCAGAGGTAATGAGTTCTTATTTTCTGAACTTTTATTTCACAATCAAAATTAAAAAGTTAAACAATAATTGTAACTTCAGTCTCCTATTACTAATATTAATCTTACTTTTTGCATTTACTCTATTTCCAAAATGAAAATATATCAGATTAATTAAGATGCCCTGGTGGCACTATGCATTAGGTTTGGGGTTGTTAATCACAAGGTGGAAGATTCTAACCCCCCAGTTGCTCAGCAGGAGATTGTGAAGTTATCTACTTCTATCACGATTTAAATAGCCAATTTAATTCATACATCTCATGTTCCAGGTAGCAGTAGTCTACTGAGATTAAACATTTCCTAATTCACACAGCATCTAAACAGACTGCCTCTGTGAATGAAGCGCTCTTGGTAGTTCTTGTGTTGATTTGTTTTTCGGAATGAGGGAAATAGCTTGTCAGAAAAAAATGACCATATGAGGTAAACATTAACATTTTATAGCAATTGGGAAATCATTACACATATGCACATGCTATCCACAAATACACCCACTAAAATGAGTTGTAAGAATACCTAACCATATGTGTTAAACCATTAGATTAACTTTTAAAACCTTGTTGCTCATTTTCTCCATATGTCATACAGTGATAATAGTATTATATCACTTACCTCCAAGGTTACAACCAAGGTAAAAATGAATAATGTGTTTGAAAATGAAATATTAGCCAAGGTTAATGCCAGAGAAGGATACTGAATTTGGCAGCTATTGATGCCATATGAGTAAATAAATTCAGTAAATTGTGAAAAATCAAATTCAAATTTTTACTGGGTTAAATGGGATAAAAAGAAATGTGATTATGAAGAGATTAAGAAGGATCCATGAAAATATGAACAATAAGTAATGTCAATTAAGGAGGGTTCAAATGCATATACTACCACTTGTATATTTTTTGATTTTGGCATTTTCATGAGTATTGCTAGAGTAATGTTTCAAAATACATAGATTTCAATAATGAATTGTATCCTACAAGACCCTGTTGAAGATACAGATTAGGATTAAATTCCAATTTGAAGGAGAGTTAAAAGTGTTGGGAAAACTTCCACGGGCACCTGGGTTGGGTGTAAAAATGATCTAGCTAACATTTTGACATGCAATTTAATGATGCTTTAACATGTAATAAATAAAACCAAGCTGTGTTTATGTGAAGACCAACATTTAAAAAAAGTAAACATGCCTGTTGAGTAAGAGAAAACAAAATAAGTATTTGATTAGACTACCAGAAGGCTTTATCAAAAAGCAAATGAGCTGGGTATTCATAGATTTCTGATGACCTTGGCAGATTGGAAGAGGTATGAGATTCGCAGGATTGTTAAGTTTCTGGAGTGGGTTAGTTATACCTCAGTTCTTTTCTTTGCATGCTGAAAGAATTCACACTGAAGTACAGTTTGTAATCCAAGTGAGTTTTTATGAAGGACAGGAAGAATTCCAGGTTTTACAGTCTCAAAATAGTACACGCTATTTCTGGACAAGGACCAGAAAAAGGGTTAAGTGTAGAGATGACTCGGAAGAGGCTGTAGTGATCAAAGACTGTGTGCTGAGCAGAGCTGGTCCTACACTGTAATCGGTTAATATTCCTAATAAAGTCTATAATCATAGGAATGGTCTGTAGGTTCTATTACACCACTGCAATGAGTGATTGATTCCAAATGAGAAGTGGTGAGTGCTGTGGAAGGTTCAGCTGGTGTCAGAATTGGTTCAAAGATGTAGATGTCTAGAGTCAAGCCCTACTTCCTTGCATTTGAACTTTGGCAGCTGATCCTGCTGATTTTGCTTCTCACTGCCCCTTGAAGAAGTCAGGGACCAGCTGATGTAATTTTTTTATATATGCCTACGATATTTTGGATATATTCTGACTTTCCACAAATGGACTAATTTCACCTTTGGCTAGTTTTTCTTATTTGGATAATAGAGGAGAACTTAAAATATGGCCACCTGGCATCTAAGCTTATAATTCTGTTTTTTGTGGATTGCAAATTTTTAAAATTTGCTAGCATATGGCAATATTTACCAAGTTGTTATAAAAAAAAATCTCATGCCCATGCAAATTTTAAACATCATTAGGTTTTTTAAATGCATTTTGTAATTGCATTGATAAAATGCTGTGGGTGATTTAATTCGACTTCTCCTTGAAATTTTGAGACATAATTGTTACTTTTTCATAATTAAAAAGTGTATGATATTGTAAAAATTTGTATTTAAATGTTGTTAAATCGATTGATTTTCCTTGTCAGTTTACTATAGCTAGTTATGTTTCATGCAACCTATAATTCGTATAGAATTTAATTAAAATCAATGAATTCTACTTAATTTGTTATTTAGAATAGTTGTATAATTTTTTGTAGGTTCACATGGCTCAAATTCAGCACCCACCATTCCATGTTTAAAGAGTAATTTGGATTTTACCATAAAAAGTATGCTTTTTAGGACTTCATTGGGATTTTGAAAGACTTTTCTTTTTCTCTATCATTTTTTAGAATTCACTTAAATTTTCTATGTGAAGTTTTTATATACATCACCTATACTCCTTTGGAATAACTTCCAAGGCCTGCTCAGTGGCTGATAAATATTCTTCACAAGAATCTTTCTACAAAATTAGAAGAATTAATTTCCTTGGGAACTCTAGATTGAAACAAAAAAAATAATGGATTTGTGATATAATTTTCTAGTCTCTGAAAAACCTGTCCCCCCACTATCATGATCCCAATTACCTTACAAATCTGGCTAGACCAGAGGATGTACACTGGTACAGATCAGAACTGGAAACAGAGGAATCCAGGACAAATGACCACTTCAGGACCAGTGGTGAGAGTGGCGATACCTGGACAGTGGAGGGAAGGTAGGGTAGAAAGGGGAAACTGATTATAAGGACCTACATATAACCTCCTCCCTGGGAGATGGACAACAGAAAAGTGGGTGAAAGGAGACATCAGAGAGTGTAAGATATGACAAAAATAATAATAATTTATGAATTATGAAGGGTTCATGAGGGAAGGTGGAGTGGGGAGGGAGGGTGAAAATGAGGAGCTGATATTAAGGGCTCAAGTAGAAAGCAAATGTTTTGAGAATGATGATGTCAACAAATGTACAAATGTGCTTGACACAATGGATGCATGTACCATGTTTCCCTCAAAATAAGACAGTGCCTTATATTAATTTTTTTCTCCCAATGATTCACTAGGTCTTATTTTCAGGGGATGTCTTATTTTTCCACGAAAAAATACAGTACACATTTATTATTTATTGTTTTATTAATAGAGACCTTGCACTTCCTGTCTGCTCCAGCTGCTCTGCGGCCAACAGTGAGCTGCATGGAAGTGCCTGCTGCTACAGTCCAGTGTACAGAGTTACGGTAGCTTTGGGGGGCCTTATTTTGGGGGAGGTCTTATTTTCGGGGGTGCCTTATATTTCAGCGAGAGGTAAAACTGTAAGTAGGTCTTATTTTCGGGGGATGTCTTACTTTTGGGGAAACAGGGTATGTATTGTCATGAGAATTGTACGAGCCCCCAATAAGATGATTTTTTTAAAAAAGAAAAAGAAAGGAAATCCTGTAACAGAGCCATACCAGAACATTTCACTGGCAGATTGCTGAGGTTGGAAATGAATTTATCAAGAGATATGGTCTCCCATTCAGTAATTAAAGTTTTTCCCCCTGGGGCAATAATGTATTGATGGATCTTATTGTTCAATACCTTCTGACTTAAACTCATGATCCTTGTAAAATCAGCAGTATCAGCAAAATCAGCAGTATCAGCAGCTAAAGTTCAAATTTATGAGGCAGGGCTTGACTCTAATACTCAATAGTCAAATTTTTAGTTCATTTTCTTAACTCATTAACTGTATCTTTTCCCTTTATTTTCTAGGTCCTAATATATTTAAGATATATAGTATTGTGCCTGCATATTACTCAAAATAAATACAATTGAAGTAGAGAGCATATCTAAGTCTAGATACTGTGTTGAATTTCTAAGTAAAAACAATGGATACATTCTGATTATTGATATTATCCAATGAATGTTTTAACTTTCAAGATTTCTAATACATCTAACAGAAATTTTCAGTTATTGAATATTTACACTGCCTGTTACAATGTCTGTGGTTTTATAGATAATGGCACCTCACCTCACTTTCTACTTAAATCCTGGAAAAGGTGACCCTAGAGCCATTTTATCAACTGTAATAGTCAAATGAGAATTCTCTTTCATTCATTTGAATAGTCAACCACTCTCCATATTATAGGCTACCACTTATATTCAATTTGATATATGATCTTATCATTTCTGACTCTACCAGAAATTACTACCTTTGTTCTACATATTTAAGGTAAATGGTGTGTTTTTTAAATATTTTAAGCATCTGGCCTATAATGCATGTTGGATCATAATTTTGTTTTATTATGATACTTTGAACGACAAATGAGTGTGCTGCGGATTCTTTAATATGGGAGTGATGAGCTATACATAACTTTTGACATCACTTTTTGAGTTCCATAGACATTTGCATTTATTTTTCTCTCATTGATTTTCCTGCCACAATCTACTGGATATGATACATTGCTCAAAGGAAGACTAAATACCACAATATATTTGGAAATATTTTAGGATTTAAAAGTACTTGTTTTTTCCCTGCCTTGGAAGGATTCTTATGGAAAATATTTTGTCTTCTTTAAATGTTGAACACACACACACACACACAAACCCTATTGGGGGGGGTCGTCACATTGTATAAAGGAACACAATTAAAAACAGGGTTCTACTTCTTTAAAATAAAACTATGTAATCCAAAAGAAAATAAAGTAGTAGGGTTAACATACAAATAATAATAATAATTTAAGTTTAAAAAATGCTGAAATTCAAGATGTACTACCCAATTAACAGGAGTCCTGGAAGCATAGATGGTTAAATCCTAATCAAGACATAGTTAGCAGCCCATTTGGAGAAAGATCAGAATGTGTGTTCCATAAAGATCTCAGAGGGGAAGCACGCTGAGATAATTCCTCTCTGTCACATAGTCAGGATACAGACAATGGATTCATTGGACAGCAGGAAATCCATCCACAAAGCTTATTTATTTGTTTGTGTTTGTTCTCCATTTACATATCCTTGTAGGATTAGATCTTCAGGTTATTGATTTTCCTTGTCAGTTTACTATAGCTAGTTATGTTTCATGCAACCTATAATTCGTATAGAATTTAATTAAAATCAATGAATTCTACTTAAT
>NW_022111373.1:140540802-140556167 GCF_000313985.2 Echinops telfairi
CATTGGACAGCAGGAAATCCATCCACAAAGCTTATTTATTTGTTTGTGTTTGTTCTCCATTTACATATCCTTGTAGGATTAGATCTTCAGGTTATAAAAACAGGTAAGGCACGATGCCTGCCCTCAATTAGCTGAAACCAATTCTTAAGTTATACCACAATTAGGGTACACTACTTCTTGTTTTTACTCCTTTAATATTATGGCAGAACTGGATTAAGGAATTATAAACAGATCATATTCCTACCACCATGGCCATTGTTTCCCATATAATTCAAAATTAGATCTTTAAGTGAAGATACATTTGATTTGAAAATGTTGAAAGTAAGATGGACTTATTCAATATTGCTCCTTAGTATGAATCCTTATGAATTACTGGCTGTCGTTATCTGCCACCACGTTCGCTGCTAGACTGAAACCAAACGTACTGCCATCTAGTTCATTCGGACTCGAAGCAGCCCTTCGCAGGATTTCTGAGGCTGTTCAACTTCATAGGACAGATAGCCAGGCGTCTTTGTCCCTTAAAGGTCAGCAGTCCAATCCCTAGCTGACAGGGCCCCCAGGGCTCCTACCCATGTCCCCTGGCCCTCTGCCATGTTCGTTTTCCAACGCCATATGCACAATATCCTTTCCTTGTCTTTATTCCCTTGAACATTTCATTGTGCTTTAGGTTAAAGTTTGCAGAGCAAATTAGTTTCGTATTCAATATTCATGCACAAATGCCTCTGTGATATTGGTAACAATCTCCCCAGTGTGTCAGCACTCGGGCCGCTTATACTCTGATTTCCCATTTCATCCACTTTTGCATTTTTCGGTTTGGAGCAAATGTCTCCCCTTTGGTCCCTCGTATTTGATCGTTCTAAGGAGCATAATCTTCACAAGTGTTGTTTGTTATATAGGGAGCCCTAGTCGCATAGTGTGTTACATGAAGGACTCCTAACCATAACATCAGCCATTATAAACCACCGGCTGCTCCACAGGAGAATGATGGGCATTCTACTCCTGTAAAAAGTTACAGTCTCAGAACCCCCCATAGCAGTTCTACCTTGTCATCTAGGGTCACTGAGAGTCAGAACAGACTGGGTTGGGCCCATCTTCATAGTAGGGTGAGAGGTGGCCTCCTGGAGTGACTTCAGAAGAATTTGAGTAAGGAGACTCGGGACCACTCTCACAGGTATATCGACAACGTGCTGTTATTGTCCCTAAGGTTTTCATTGATAAATTTTCAGAATAGACCCCAGACCTTCTTGCTAGTGTGTTTTAGTCTGGAATCTCTGCTGACCACCAGGTGTGACCTGCTGCTATCTGAAATAGAGGTCTATCACTTCCAGCTTGATAGCACAATTTGTAAACCATCATGTTGCGAACAACTGACAGATGGATTATAGTGAATAAGTGCATAACACACTTATTAAGGGAATATTTTTTTATGTTTCTAACTTTTCCTTTTTGTCTTACTTGGATCCACAATCAGTGCTCATGGAATCAGCAGTATGTTTTGCCTTAAATTTAAATGGCCCAGTCAATTCCCTGTGGAATCACTGTTTGGAATGGACCTTTATTTGAAGGCAAGGTAACAAGAGTAGGACAGGTGTATTAGTGAGGTAACTGATCAGCAACCATTCATTAGTCTCAGTGCAATGCTTAAACAAGTTTTGTTTGGAATAAATTTGAGTCTATAAACAGGAAGCCTAGTAGTAATACTTCATGACATACCCTCGTATATATTCCTGAGATCCTAATCCATATACATAACATACGAATTTTGTATTTGTTAGGTGCTGTAGAGTTGGTTGTAACTCATCATCATCCTATGTGCAACAGAAGCAAAGACCACCAGGTCCTTTGTCATCCCCATAGTTGCTGTTTGAGCTAATTGTGTTAGCCTCTGTGGCAATCCTTTGATTCACGAGTGTTCATATTTTTATCCATCTTCACCTTTATCGAGTGTGATGTCTTTTTTTCTGGGTCTGGTCCCTTCCGAATAACATGTCCAATGTATGCTACAATTGATTCTATGGAGAATTTTTGGCTCTACTTCTTCAAAGACACTAAGTAGCCCTGGTGGCATCGTGGGTTATGCATGGACCTGCTAACCACAAGTTCAGCAGTTCCAAACCACCAACTGCTCTCCTGAAGATGAGTCTTTCACTCCTGCAAAGAGTTATAATCTTGGAAACTCACAGGGACATGTCTTCCCTGTTCTTTAGGTTTGCACTTAACCTCATCTATAGGAGTTCCGGTTGCCTCATATGCGTGTGAAAGTGGGACATAGAGTAAGGAAGGCCAAAGAAGAAGAGATGTGTTTGAATTTCAAGATTATTGAAAGTACCAAGGGCCGTTAAAAAAACAAACAAACAAACAAACAAAAACAGTCTTCAAAATCATATGGTCAGAGTGCTCCTTAGAGGGAAGGATGGCACGAGTGTGTGCTGTCAGGAGAGACCAGTCCCTGGAGGAGGACATTGTGCTTGTCAAATGTGAAGGGAAGCACAAAAGAGGAGGGTCCTCAGAGAGGTGAGTTGACACAATGGCTGCCACAATGAGCGCAAGCATAGAAAACGCAGTGACAAGGGTGTAGGCCCCGCAGTGCTTCCTTTTGCTGTGTATAGGGTCTGAACTGACTCAGTGGCACCTAGCAACAACAGTGTACGTGGATAAGTGTAAACATTTCTAGGGACCAAGGATCGCTGGTGGTGTAGTGAACAATAAGCGAGGCTACTGATCTCAAATTCACAGTTTAAAACTGCCAGTAGCTCTGCAGGAGTTTTCTGTTCCCATAAAGAAACCCATAGTAGGTAGTTTTACTCTGACCTATCTGAGTGGACTTGATGGCAGTGAGTTTTGTTATTTTAATGAATAAGTAGATAGGTAGGTAGATTTATGAAGGTTTTTTTTTTTCATTAAATTGAGTGTTTTAGGGAGGGTTCTCTCGAGAAATGAAACCAGGACACTTATGATTTTATATATATAAGAGGATAGGTTTGTACAGTGAGAAGAAATATAACAGCTAATTAGTTCACACAGCAGTATAGGGGGTTCAGTTCAACTCACTTCCATGGAACAGTAAATATACTGGAAGTCCTTCAACTCTTGTGGGCTGCCAGGTCCCAGGTCAAGGAAGCAAATAGCTCCCTGGAGCAAGGCAAGCAGAGACGCCCACTGTCAGCAAGCAGCAGGGTGGGTCACCAACAGTCAGTAGCTCAGGAGCTTAGCAAAGGAGGCCTGGATGGGATCTTGAATGCAAGCAATGTAAGACGACAGAATCCACCAGCCTCAAGCTCAAGCGATGCATGCACCAGCAATGTGGTAAAATGGGTCTGACAGGAGCAAGGTCCAGTGACATGATCCACAGATTGGTCTGGCCCACAGGTAGTGTAGCTCACACGTTCAGGTAGAGAACTAGCTGCAGCAGCAGCACACATGCTCCAGCATGCTCTGATCACCAGAGGGCAAGAGAGACTGGGGCAGGCCTTGTGGAGCCATGTATCTCTGCCGTCCAATCAAACTGTGACCTGATTAATCCCACATGTTCCCATGGATCAGGTTGGCCAATAAACCCACCTACCACAATTGAAAAACATTTGTTCATTAGAACATTTACGTTGAGCAATATTAATAGTTTTGTATTTTAAATGTTAATGATGTTAAATCAGAAAGGTTTGCATATATTAACAAAAGCATACCAATGTACATTACATATATTCATACACCAGAGCCTAATAACACCCAGTCATCATCTTATTACTTATACCGGTAACATCATACAGGTTTATAACAATACAAGAGCCTAACCTGCGTGCATATTTGTATGAAGATGAGTATCTATCAATCAACAAGCGTTCTTTGTTTTGATGTAGCTCAACACCATGTCAGGGTCCATAGAGATACAAAGAAAATGTATTGGTGGTCCTTGTAGTCAATTCTTAAATTGTTAGAATTCTTAAATAAATACCACACAGAAACTGGAATTGGTGGTATTAACTTCCTCTTTCTCTTGGGTATGAGGTAATGATTAATATAAATGTATTTTAGCTAGACATAAAATTAAATATCTCAGTTTTAATTCCTTTATGTTTCAAATATGTTACTTGGAATTTATGTGATAGCTAAGGTAACTATTTTTTGTGATTATGAATTGAGAATCACATCATTATATGCAACACGTCTTACTTGGGGAAATTATGTGACCTTTTCATAAAAACAATCTTCAGTGCCTATGTAAACTACACAAAAGAACTTTTGATTGCATTTAGAGTTATTGATTAACACCAGAACAATCTATTTATTACTCTACTGAATAAAATACCATATTGAAGAAAAATAGGACTTCTGCTACATATATCCTCTCTTTGTAGGAAAAAAATAATAAAAGAAGCAATGTTAATTTCTTTATGCAGCAAAAGGATCAGATATTCTTGATAATTTTTTATTGAACTTATTCCAGTGGGAAGAACGATGAGGCCATTGCACGAAAATGCTGCCCTGGATGGTGCTGATGTTGGTTAGTTCTGACAAAGTTCACAGAAGCAAAGAAGACATTCAATATGAACACCTGCTTATGAATTTTAGCAAATAGTATGGCCATGACTTGTGAGTATTCCAATTGTACATGGATATATACATTAAGATTCCAACACATATCTAATGATGATATTATTTATCCAAAAATTAGATGTTAGTGGGGAAAATTGTTACTGATTTCTATCATTATTATCTGCAAATAATGGACTAGGTTATCCTGCTTTAGCAAGAGTAGACACAGAAAGTTAACACAATAAAATATGTAAAATGAATAGTTACTGAAAAGCGTTTGTGGTGAAATATTCTTTCCACTCTACAGAATAATAATTCATAATGATCTGGCCTTTATGACATTTACAGATGCTCTTTGATAGACTCACTCATTTTTCACAGAAATATGTGGCAAATGGTTCAAAATACAAGAATCTGGTCAATAGCTTGTGAAAATTTATTGGGAATCCCATCCTAGATGTTTATTAATTTTGTAAAACATCAATAATATTTCTTATTGTTTTGTTAGGTGCCATCAAATCAGTTCTGACACATAGCAATACTATGCAGAGTAGAAGAAAGGGTCCCACATCCTGGGCTTTCTTCAAACCCCTTATGTTGTTTGAGTACATTATTGCAGGCATTGTGTCAATCGATCGCTCACAGGGTCTTCTTTTACACTGAAGCTCCACTTCACTGACCATCATGACCTATTCAAAGGACTTCACTCTCCTGATAACTTATCCAAAGCATTTGACGTGAAGTCTTCCCATCCTCCCTTCTAAGGAGCATCCTGGCTGTACTTCTAAGATAAGTTTTCAATATTCTCCACAAGCACTAACATTCAATTGCCTCAGTTGTTCCTCAGTCTTTATTATTCAAGCTCCAACTTTGACCTGCATATGAGTTAGTTGAAATATCAAAGCTTGGGTCAGGTACATCTTAGTCCTCAGAGTGACATTCTTGTTCTTCAGCAGTTTAAAGAGATCTTGTGCAACAGATTTAATCAATGCAGCACTTCCTTTGGTTCCTTGACATCAGTTTCAGTGAAAATTGATTGGGGATCAAATCAAGATTGAATCATTGATACCTACAATTTTCTCTCAGTTTATTATGAAATGATCATTTGGTCCAGACTTGGTTTCCTTTACATTGAGTTGTAATCCATACTGAAGACTGAAATCCTAGACTTTCATCAGCAAATGCTTCCAGGTCTCCCTCCTTTCAGCATGCAAGATTGGGTCATTTGCAGATCATAGTTTGTTGCTAAGCTTTGATGCCGATGACTTGATCTTCTTCATGTAGTTCAGCTCTTAATGTTTAAAAACATGCAGCATTACCTTGTTCTGCTCACAGAACTTCCTCTTGGCCCATGTACCCATTCTGCATGAGAACACAAAATATTCTGGAATTTTTATTTTTTTCAATGCTATATATGGTTAATTATGATCCAAACAGTTGAATGCCTTTACATAGTCAATAAAACACAAGCATATATCTTTCAGATATTCTCTGCTTTAAGCCAAGGTCTATCTGAAGTTAGCAATGAAATCCCTCATTCCTTGTACTTTTCTAAATCTAGTTTGCAGCTTCCATGGCATAGTGGTTACACATTTGAGTGCTAACCACTAGATCAGCAGTTTGAAACCACCTGAAAATCTGAGGGAGAAAGATGAGACTTTCTAATCTCTTAAAGAGTTACAGTCTTGGAAATATATAGGAACTGTTATAACATGTCCTATAGGGTAACTCAAGTGGAATTGACTTGTCGGTAGTGAGTTTGTATGTTTGATTGGCTAGTGTGGTAGTTACATGATCTCATGTCAAGTTGAGGGCATTAAGAGCGAAGGAATGGAGTCTAGCCTGACAACCAGGACACAGCATAATGATGCTTCCTTGTGGGCCTGGCCTTCTCATGAGGATTCTGGGAACTTCCTCTCTCTCTTGGCCCTCATCTTCCTGTTGATAAACCAGGTGGAGACTTGCTGAAACTGCAAGGGGCCCCTCTCTCTGCTTCACCCTCTTGTTGAGCCACATGGAGCAGGCTGAAACCTTTGAGTCCTGGAGATGTTTCCACTGTCAATGGATCCATAAGACTTTGCAATCCCTGGCCTGTGATCTTCCTGCATTTTGCATCATTGCATGTGCTGTGTGAATCAAAAGAGGAATTTATGGACTAGTAGCAGGCTTATGGGTTAATATTGGATGTATTAACTTGGTCTAGCCTGGGCTGGGATGTTTTTTTAATATACAATTGCTGTTTGATATAAAGCTTTCTCTTACATATATATGAGTGTCTCTGGATTTGTTTTTACTTGTTAATCTGGTCTAACACAGTTCGTTTGTCCGTATATTACTGTAACTGTTGTTGAATGATCTGAAGCAAAAAATTTACTCGCATGTGATATTAATGATATTGCTTACTAATTACCATGTCATTTTCAGTCACCTTTCTTTGAAATGAGTTATAAATATGAACCTTTTCCAGTCATTTGGCCAAAATTCTTGGCATAGGCCAGTGAGTGCTTTCAGTGTTTCATTTCTGTGGCCCTGTTTCTCACTAATGCCTCAGTTCCAGCTTGAACCGCTTCCAGTACTATTGGCTCTTCATCATACTGTAACTGAAATGGTTGAATGTGGACCTTTTTAATATATTTTTTTCTTTTATACAAAAACTCTGCATTCCTTCCCTTTTCTTGTGATGCTTCCTTTGCTGTTCACATTTTGCCAATAGAACAATATTGCAGCTTAATGCTTGCCCTTTTCTTCAGTTCTTACAGATTCATGTGTTGTGTGCCATTCTTAGTTTCTTAATTTCAGATCTTTGCAAATTTCATTATGATGCATTAATTTGTCTCATCATGCTGTGCTTTGAAAGATTCGGTTGCACTGTTTTACTTCATCATTTCTTCCATTTGCTTGAGCTAACCTACATTCAAAGCAATTTGCAGTCTTCACTGATAGCCACTTTGATCTTCTTCTTCTTTCCTCTCTTTTTAATGACTTTTGTTTCTTCCTATTTTATATTCTTGAGGTTATCTGACAGTATGATAAGTAGGTTTATTGTGCCAACCTAGCCAATAGGAACATGTGAGGTTAATCAGGTCACAGTTTGATTGGAGGGCAAAGAGATAAACAGCTTGTCAAGGCCCACCCCTCTTTCTCTTACTCTCTGGTAATTGGACTAGCATGTGGTTGCTTTAGTTAATTCTGCCTGAAATTGTGCTACACTACCTGTGGGACAGCTAACCTGTGGATTGGGTTGCTAGAGCTTGAGGTTCGTTTGAGACCTGCTTGGCCACTCTGCTGGTATGTACATCACTTGAGCTTGAGGCTGGTGAATCCTTTCTTCTTGCATTGCTTGAGTTCAATATCCCATCCAGGTCTGCTTCCTTAAGCTCCTGAGCTTCTGATGGTTGGTGGTCCATCCTGCTGTTTGCTGCCTGTGGGGAGACTGCCTGCATTTCCTGAAGGAAGACTCAGCTGTCTGCTTCCTTGACCTTGGATCAGACAGCCCTAATGATTTGAAGGACTTCCAGTATATTAACTATTCCACAGAAGTAAGTTGCATTGAGCCCTCTATACTGCTGTGTGGATTAATTAGTTGTTATATTCTATATATGGTGTATCTATCAATCTATCTCTATCTATCTATCTATCTATCTATCTATCTATCTATCTATCTATCTATCATCATCATCTATCTATTTATAATCATAAGTGTCCTGGTTTTGTTTCTCTAGAGAACCCTGCCTAACACAAATAGGTAGTATATTATTCTGTCATTAGATTTCAATAAGTCAAATCTAGTCTTGAAATATTCTCAAAATTCAGATAGGATATATACTCAAGACTCTATTTTAATTCTCTTGTATTTGTTTTAATAATCTACAAGTTCAATGTGAATTACATGAGAACAATTAATAGTCTGTTCCACAGTCTTCTCTTGGCCTTGTTTTTGGCAGGGGATTAAAAAATTCTTATTCGTTTCTTCTGATATATTTTATTTCTGTACATTCCATCTGGTGCAGAGAAAAAGGTAATTATTTTAAGAAAGTGTCTGTAGCTGGACACCATCACCTTTCTTCACCACATTTGCTTATGCACCCCTTGTGTCTCCAGTGATCATGTCAGGAAGATGAGCATCAGAGAATTCCAGGTGACTAGAACAAAGTGTTCCTGAATTGAAGGAGGACTTGAGTAACGTCCAGGGTCTTAAAGGCTTGGAAATAAACAAGCACTCCTCTAGGAAGGAAGCAACAAAGCCCACATGGAAGAAGGGCACCAGCCTATGTGATCATGAGATGTCACCAGTAAAGAGATAGATGATCCCTGGTTGCTGGAACATGGGGCCAGAGGGGTTAAACCCTGCCACAAGGTGGCAGGTTGGTGTGCCCTTTTAATGCAGAGTCCCACCGGTGCTGGGCAGAATTGCCCTGGTTCGCAAGATCACCTTAGAGGCAGAATGCTGTAGAGGGCTCTCACAGCTGCCTTGTGCAGTGTGAAGTGAATTCACAGAGGGCACGCTGAGTTCCCCCTGCTATTTGGGTTGAGTTGCCCTAGGCAGAGGGTAGTGGCCAGGAAGCCAACAGTGACGTATGAAAGGAAAGAGAGGGAGAGAAGAGGAAAAAGAAGAAAAAAGAAAGAAAGAAAGAAAAAACTGGACCCATTGAGACCAACTGTGGTGGGAAAGATAGAAGGGCAAGAGAATAAAGCAAGAAGCAAAAGAGAAGTAAGTAAGGCGATAAGTGAGGCTTGATCGCCTGACCATGTGGCTGGAGGAGCTCCAAATCTGCCTCAAGGTAGAAAGGTAGTGTGTCTGCTTGGTGTTGGGTCTCACAGGTGCTGCACAGAATTGCCCTCGAAGGCAAGATCACAGCAGAGGCCAGGCAGTGGTGCCATGAGCAGTGTGATCAATAATTACTTAATGCTCTTAGACATTTTCGAATGCTCGGTTTATTCATTGAAAACACACATCAAACAATCTAAAATAGTATTCAAACTACTAAGAGCAAACAACTATGAGCAAAAGGGCATAATAACAGCACTCTTCACACGTTTCATACTAGCACCATAGTCCCAATAAGCATTGCCTCATCAGTGTACTCACCCCGGGTAGAGTTGGAGAGAGCAGGAGTTGATGTCTCCTTAGTTCCTAGCTCTCTAAAAAAAATCAGTGTGTCTACCGGGGTTTAAATTGACAGTTTGGTTGGCTCTTTGAAGCATTCACTGTTCCCGTCAAGTCTTATTGGGTTTCTCCACGCTTTAGGTGACTTGGCTAGCTTTTGGGCGTCGGTCAGGTCTCAGCCCAGTTTTATCAGGGGTCCCACATTTTTGTGGTGGCTTCTTGGAGCAGCTGTTGATTTGGGCTCCCATGTTACACTTTATTTTTTCTTTAAAATGGAGTTTCTTGTGTTTGTTTCTTTGATGTGACTCAACGTCTTGCAAGGTAGTTCAACGTCTTGCAAGGTAGTTCTATTGTGCTCTCATCAAGTGGTTCCAGCAGCAGCATTAAATGCTGGAGTTCACTAGTACAGCTGCTCTGGGCTGTATGCAGCACTGCAGCCGGGGTGGGGGTCGGGGAGGGTCTTCCCTCAACCCTGTGTAGGACCCCAGGACAGGCAAGACCTCCCAAGCTGTGTGTAGGATCACTGAAAGTGAACAGTAGCTCCCCCCTCTGGGCTTGTTGCCCTAACTTGTCCCAGGACCAATGATGCCCTAATAGCTCAGAGATTTTTTTTCTCCTCCCACTTCCCCCTAGGCAGCTGGCATTGAATTAAGTTATTCTGAAAACTAGGCTTGCTCCAAGGGGTCTTTGCCATGTTCATAGCCTCTGGGCTCTGTAGCTAACTTCTGGCATTCCTTAGCACAATGCTCCCTTATTAGGCTAATGTATTTTAAAGGACTCATTCTACCAGTTGTCTTGGAGATAAACAATGAGCCAGGGATTTGGAGTTTTTACTGAGAAAATATTTTTTCTCTCTGTTTTATATTGGGCTTATGGGGTGCCCTGATTTGGGGACTGCCATGATGACCCCCAGATCGGGAGATCCAGCTTATCAGAGAGGTTGTTTTCTTCTTGGCAAACTGGAACTGAATTCACCCCCTGGACTATGACTATCTGCTTATCTTCTGCCACACTGGCGACCTGATGGAGATAAATTTCCTTATGTCTTTTCAATTGCTCCAAATCTATGTCTACCTGCCAACCCTATCTCCAGGCTATGAGCTCAAGGCAGCTAACAGGGCAGGGAGCTCTGGTGTGGGGTCTCCTTTAACTAGATTTCGGAGGATCTCCTCATGTCAGTGATTATGTCCCCCTTTGGGGCGTCAGCCTGAGGAAATCGCTACTCACTGCCAAACTAGGGCACTGGTAGCTGCTCCACCAGAGCCCGCGAGCCCAGCACGCCAATCCTACATCTATTTAGTGCATTCTCGGTTTGCTTTGTGAGTGGAAATAAAAAATAAGTTGGATTCAAGACAGGCCCTAGTACCCTGATTCTAATTTCAGGACTCTGCCTCCCAGTCTCCTTCACCCTACCTCCCAATGTTCTGGTCTGGCAGCAGGATCTCCGGGTGGGTGAATCTAACCAGATGCCTCATCTTCTGTCTCCCTGATTTTCCTTTATAACAGTTCATGGTTCCCGTTGTACATAGGATCGCTATGAGTTGAATGGCCCATGGAACTGGTTTTACTTGGAATTAATTACCAAATTAACAGAAGCAATACACAGGGTTGATTGTTAATTTTCCTATTCTCAGGGATTACCACACCCCATCCATGCAGTCTTGACCATGGCTGCTACCTTTATATAGAATTATAATAAAATATTGTACCATAAAATTGTATAAAAAATGAACAGCGTGACTGCAACAATGGACTCGAGCATCGAAAGTGAGAGGACCAAACGATGGCACTGGACTCAGCAGGGCTTTGTTATTGGTGTGGGGGGGGGCTCCTATGAGTTGAAATGAACTACAAGACACCTAACAACAACAAAACAAGCAAAAGTAACATTTTCAGATTATTTCAAACACATACATAGGATATCAAATACAATAAATATAACAAAAAGCAATGAGCAGAAATATATATTTATATACAATAAAAATATATAGAGAGACATATATACATGTCTATGAACCATATTGAGACCCCTTCATTTGTTCATATTTCAAACCACATTGAAAGAGGAGGCCTCACCACAGATTGGGTCAGTTTCATAAGATAGGGGTAGAGAGAGACGTGCCATCAGTTGCCGCAGTGCAACTCTGTTCTCAGGTCACCCCAAGTCAACAAACACACCTGTAAGAGTGACTAGCAACATGGGAAATTCAAGTCAATACATGAGTGGAGGGAATGTTTGCCTTGAAGAAGGTGATTACACTTCTCTTGGTGGGTAAACCAGGTGAAGCAGCATATCATTTATAAAAAATGATTAACAATACTTTTTTACAACCTAAAGGGAGACTACACTAGTATTATGTCCTTGATACTTTGACCTAGCTTCTATACAACCCTTGATGACCCATATACTGTAGACAATGAGACTTTAGACTTTGTTCTTTCAAGGTGCACTAAATTTTTCATAGTCCTCACCAGAAGGATCCAGTATGGAAACATGACTGAGTGAATTGGGCTTTACCTTAAATTCACCTACAGCAGATTTAAATATTTAACCTACTCCTATGGACTTATGGCTGAAATGCCCTAGTACAAGAAGAAGTAAATGACCACTGTCACAGGTTTTGGTATTGAAGGTCATTGGACTTTAATTCAGATTTCTTGCTTTGAAGGGGTCCAATGAATGAGGGATAGGGACTACGGTATATGTACTACTCTTATGCTCTATTTGAATTTGTATGGCATGTATTAACTTAGCAGGCATGTTTCTGCCTTTATGAAAGAATGTTATTGGAAGTATTGCCATTTTCCCAACCTTCATTCTTTCTGTAAATAGTGTCTAGCCACTTAAGCTTTTAATCTGTGCAAGTCGATTCATGTATTACAGTCTGAAAATCTGGCCCACACATATATTATTTCCTTTCTCAACACTGTTTTAAATTCTATAACATTGCCTAAATTAATGATACTATTAAAAGAATTATTTTGTGCCTCATAGGAGAGAATTATAATGTTCCCTATTATAAAATTATAATGATGTCTCTAAAGTGAACCAGACATATCTAAACCATAAATATGTGAATGGATTTTGGCCTTGTAATTAATCATAGACCTTAATCTAAGAATGACTAGTTCTTATGACATGACCCTCATCAATATTCATCCTCATGAAGATATAGTTGAAAATATGGGTGATCTATCAAAATGTAGTAAAAAAATTAATTGGTGCCCAGTATCATAAAGAATAGTGTCTAAAAAGAAAGAAAGAAAGAAAGGTGTCTAGACTCTTAAATGCTTATCTTAAAACAATCAGCCTTCTAAGTGATGCAGCAACTAAGTCCAGGAAGTACACCAATCTGTGTGATCCAAGGTTTGTAACTAATTAAATCCATATATGAAGGAGGGAATGGTATCACTGCTTAAATTTTGAACACCTGGTTTACAGAAGTATATGGAGGATGGTGGATGTCCAAAATCCATTTGCAGATTCCTCACGTGGTTTAAACCTCTGGTGAATTCCCTCTCACTGTAGTTTAGGGATGGGAATAGCCTTATTATGACATAAAGAACATTGTAAAGTTGATTATGATGGATGTAATTAGGTAAAATTGTAAGACCTTATAATATTACCTCCCTTCTGATTTATTTAAAAGTGTTTCAGGGTTTAATACTCTCCGACTTATGTTTTCCTGTATTTTGTCTAGTCATTTTATTATTTCTGTTTAAGTTTTACGTGGTTTTCTATAAATGAAATCTAGGACAGGTAGGTCTGTGGACTCAGTACCTTGATTGAGAATAGCCTACAGACTTGGCAGGAGAGGATGGGGAGAATGAGGAGCTAAAAACAATGAAAACGAAAAGAAAATGCTCTAAATGTGACTGTGGTGATGATTGCACAACTCTTCTTAATATGAAGGAATAAGGAACTTTTTGATAAGTGAAATCTATGCCACTAAAATACTTTAAAAAAAGATCCCTATGACAACATCCCGCAATATTCTCTGATATGTCAGATGTGCAGTCATTACCCGATACATTTACAATGATTTATCACGAATTACTCCTACCTGCAGCAGTACATTCTTAGACATTAAAAGTTCACATCTTTTTCTGATTATAGCTTTTTAGAGAATGGTTGTGCTTTTTGCTGACCATGAGCAGTAGTTTTACCAATTACCATCTAATATGTTTTCATTTTATTTTTCAACAAAATGACTGATGATTCCTTCTGGGTTTTAAATAGAAATATTCACCTCATCTGTTAAACTAAAATGTAAAGTAAGTAAAGACTCCCTCAAATAAACCCCTTTTTGAAAGATTATTCTAATATTTTTAATAATCTTGCTTAAAGTCAAATAAATTAATTTTAAAATATTAATTACAGTTCTACTAAGTATTAAAAGTATTGTTTTTCCCTTTTGGGACCCAAATCTTGAGAAATTAGTGGTAATATGGAGTTTAAATTAACCATAACCCCTTCTTGATCAGTAGACAAGTCCATAAATGGTGGGAAGAATTTTCATTTGGCTACTAACCAAAAGGCTGTCAATTGAAGTGCACCCAGCAGACCCCTGGGAGAAAGGACTGGAGATATGCAGCTGTAAGGGTTACAGTCAAGGGAACTCCATGCAGCACATCAACTCTGTAATGAGGAGTCACCAAGAATTGGGACGGAGTTGAGAACAATAGTGTTTTGTTTATTTTTCTGTAAGTAGAGAAGACATTTGAGGACATAATAGAGGCTGAAAGAGCCTGAGTAGTGCCCTAGTAAGTGCTCAATGGCTAACAAAAAGGTGAGGGGTTCAAGCCCACCCAGGGGAGAAGTTGGACAATCTAGTCCTGAAAAGATAATTGCAAAGGTCTGTGTGAAGGATTGTTTATTTTGACAAATGACATGGCTGTGGATTAAAATGGGTTCAACAACAAACAATAGCAACAACAACACAGCAGGGGTCAAAATTTGCTTATACAGAAATAATATTACAGATGACACAAAACAAACAAACACACAAAAACCTGATCTCTAACCCTTTCAAACTCTGGTTTATAACGAAATATTAATGTTATCTGAAGTTTATAGTTCTCCACAACTACAAAAATGTCAGAACAAAAACAATGCTGAATACACTGACAAACACGAATATTGTTATTATTTAAAGTTTGAATGCTAAAGAGTGGCCACAGCTTTTGTGATGTTACAGTACTATTGATTTGTCTTACAAATTATAATTTGACTTGTGAAATAGTTAAATATTCCTCTGAGAGTCACATTTTAAAAACAAAATCTGTCATTTCCAATGTTCAGATGAATTTATCTCTACTCTCTGAGCTCTACAATGGTTCCTTCCTATTTTGGAATTCAGCCTTCTAGATTTATAATATTTAATCCTGTGAAAATCTACTTAAATTTAGTAACAGCAGGCAGTATGACTGAAAAGGTTCATTCTGTTCAATAAAGAGTCAAGTCTAACTTCAGTTAACTAATATTTATTGTGCATGTGTTATAATGCAAGATCAAAAAGCTAGTTTCTGGAAATACAACACTGGCAAAGACATGCACTACTATCTTAAAAGTTTGGGAATGGTCATCCAAGACAGAACAATTGATTTCTATTCACCTGGAACAGCAGAGGATGAAGGAGAACCTGGAATCAGAGAAGGAAATGGACTGTAAGCATAATGACCTCCATAAGTGATTTCCTCCATCATCATGCTATCAGAAGAAATG
>NW_022111373.1:140558337-140559813 GCF_000313985.2 Echinops telfairi
CTTTGCAAATTATTATAGTATGAAAGATACACAGAACATTCCAATGATTATGAAAGATCCTAATTTACATATGGCTTTTGACATAGGGAAAGCTGGAAAATAAGTACCTAACACAAAGGAAAGCTAACCAACGCTTCATCTGTAGATGTTGGCTGCCTTCAACTTGGTCCTGACTTCTAGCAACATAATGTACAACAGAACCAAATGTTGACTGGCCTGTGCATCTTCAAATTTGTTCAAGTGTCAGCTCATTGTTGTAGGCACTGTGTCAATTCATCTCATTGAGGGCCTTCCTCTTTTCACTGCCCTTCGACTTTACCAAGCGTGATGTCCTTCTCCAGGGACTGGTCTCTCCGGACGACATGACCAAAGTATATGAGATGAGGTCTCATCATCCTTGCCTTATCTTTATGATGCACCCTGACTGTACTTCTCCAAGACTGATCTGACTGTTCACTTGGCAGTTCAGGTTACTTTCAATATTCTTTGTCAACACCATGATTTAAATACACTAATTCTTCTTTGGTCTTCCTTATTCATTTGATCTTAGCTAAAAGGCTGAGAAGTGATGGTCTTCCTTATTCAATGTCTGACTTACACATGCATATGAAGCTATTGGAAATGCCATGGCTTGGGTCAAGCACACAATTATGATCAAAGTGATTATTGCTTTTCAACACTTTACAGAGGGCTTGTGCAGGATTGTGCATCCATTGCAAGGATGAACCTGCTAGTTTTTCTTTTTGGCAGAACATCTCTTAGTAGTACCTCAATTTTGTTTTCCAGTTATTATTTGTTTTAATCTGGTGTAAGGACACAAATCACATGGTCAAAGTCACTAGTGGTGCTATAATTTCTCGTAGGTAACTATTACTGAACATGAGGTCCCAAAAAAACAAGACTAGTAACGAAAAACACCATTGATGAGTTCATATCACCCTGAATAGAGTAGAGAATAATAACTCAGCTTCACCCTGAAAGATTAGCAGTAAGAACCCATCAAGAGCTCCACTGGAAATGACCTGGTCTTCTGTATCCATAAATTACCAGCCTTGTAAACTTCATGGGCTGTTCTACTTTGTCATATAGCATTACAAGCAGTTGAAATAGACTCAACAACGCTCACCACCACTACTAGTACTAAGACCAAGACTAGCATCCATACTGTTAGCACTACTATTAATGCAGACCCCTTTTCTATTTTAGTTTACTGACAGGAAAGGCAAGTAATCGGCAGAAGGCAACTTCAGATTTCAATTTATGAAAACATTGACTATACCCATATCTTTGAATTATGGTCTTGATGAACAATCGTAAAAGTACCATGGACTGGAAGAATAAAAAAAATTTTGAAACCCATCTTGACAGACATATAGCTAGAATGCTTCTTAGAAGCAAAGATTGTGAGACTCCATCTCACATACTTGGAACATGGAGACAAAGAGATGAGTCCTTGGAGAGACTGGTCTCTGAAAA
>NW_022111373.1:140560521-140563003 GCF_000313985.2 Echinops telfairi
GGAGGAAATATAATGCTCTCCGCACAGACATATTGGCAGGAGAGACCAATCACTGCAGAAGGTCATCATACTTGGTTGGTACAGTGGAGGAGCAGAAAAAAGGAGGAAGGCTCTACATGGGATGGATTGACACCATCCCACAGCAAGGGGCTGAGGCTTCGGAATAAGTATAAGTCTAGCACAAGACCACGTAGTGCTTTGTTCTGTTGTGCTTAGGGTGGCTCTGGGTCAGGACCAACTCTCAGTGGCACCAACCAACAATAGCAACACACACAGACAGCTTTACATTGTGTGAGCCAGACTCCATTCATGGCAACAAACCAAAATCATAGTACATCCAGTAAAGATGTTGCAATAGCACATGTGAACCAGAGACCCCAAAAAGTCAAGCAAGAAGAATGCAGAAATCTGAGGAAATCAGATAAATCAATCTTTAGAAATCAGTTTCCCAGGACAGAAAAAAGGCAAAGAAGGACCTAAAAGAATAAATAATGAATCTGTAGAGACAAAATGAAGATAGCAGAATCACACGTCTTGTCACATTCGAATTTTAATCTCTCTCTCAATCCCAGAGTCAACTGTGTTTGAATGTGTTTAGTGTCATGGCCACTAGTGAGATCATTGTCTTTCCTTCTTGTTCTAGTAGTTTCTCTCCTTCTCTTTCCTTCTTCTCACACCATGGTATTGATTCTTTTAAAGCTTACTCGACATGGAATGCAGCCAACATGTGCCTTTACGCATGATGCGGAATATTGGGTGCCTTAGAACCGACTGGATTGTGGGGAGAGGAGGGTCCCCAACAAATCACCACAGGTCTGGTAGGTGCAAAATTGTACAGTGATAATAAGTACAGATTATAGTAAAGTCATCAAGAGCATGAAAGATAGAAGAGAGATTGAATTAATGGAGTAAGACACAATTCATGGTAGCATGCTCACCTCAGCACCATTTGGTGGTCCTCGTGGGGGGAGCCTGACCACGAGAGCAGGAGAGAGCCCCCACTTTATTGCTAACCAAGGGTTATATCTCCTTCGGGGGGCATGGTTACAGGTAACCACATGTCACAGGAAGGGGCAGTACAATAAGCATACACATCATAGGAAGGGAATGTATGATAGGCATAAGCATGACAGGAAGAGGATGAGCTAGGGGTGTGCACATAGGAATGGGAGGGACTAGGGGTATACATGTAACAAGATGGGTGGACCCTAGACTCATGATGGTGGCCTAACCTTGGTCACCCTTGGGTGGGCTTGACCTCTCTGGGGTCTCCTACAAGGAAACAGACAACTACTAACCTTATCAGAAGGGAGTGGGCCCTACTTGTGGGATAAACAGTGGTGACTGCTTGCTCTAGATGGCTGATAGCTCTTAGGGAGACTAACCCCTGATCTTCTCCTGATGACCTCCAAGAGTATAGTCATTTGCCAGCAGCTAAGTTTGGCATATATTGGGGGGAGACAACTTGGGAGAAATCTTTCTGTTTCCCACACTGGACAAAGAGGTTTTCCCGTGTTTTGTTTACGATGGAAAGGCAGCCAACTCTGTGGGTCATCACAGACTAAGGTTAGCCTTGTTAAAAAAAGGCAACTCTAGAGCAGTACATTGTCATGGAAAACCTGTACTGAGATCCAGCAGCAGTGTGTCAAAGAGAAGAAGGGGGTATGGTGTGACTCATGTGTGTCAGGACTGTGTGGTTTCATTTAACTTATGTCAGATGCGTGCTGAGCAACCTGTGTAAGAAGCCCGACTATATGAAGAAGAATGTGGTGGCATCAAGATTGGAAGGAGACCGACTGACAGCTGTGAGATGCTGATGAAACAACCTTGTTTGTAGAAGGTCAAGGAGACGGCATCACTTTGCTGATAAAAATCAAAGACTATAGCCTACAGCCTCCAAGATGGATTACACTCAACATAAAGCAATATATGATCGAAGAGAGATATTTATGGCCTATCAAAGCACTCACAAACATAATTTTGGATGGTTATTTTTACATAAATTCAAAATGAACACAACTTTTGAAATTATAAAATACATAGATATAAATTACTTAATGAAAATATTTATGAGTAAAATTACTAGATACATCTAACATTATATTCTCAGAAGATAATTTTCATTTTATTAACTCATATCTCATTGAATGCATGTTACAAAGAAAATACATGAAAGTAAGTAGGAAAATAGTTCTTACAATTAGATTTTTCTACTTCAGGAGAAATGTTGAAGTAACAAATGTTGATTTTAATAAAATGTAGCTCTTTAAATAAAGAATACAAATATGGAACAGCTCAGAATTATATAAATAAATTTTAAACCTGTAATGTCTGGTAAGTGAAAAAAAACAAACTAGAAAATATTAAAATCCATAATCATTTTATAAATTATGACACTGTCTAAAGATATTTTAAATGGTCATAAAACTATTTAGAATAATATTTTAATAATTCTTCCTACACATAAAAGGGAGTTATTGTC
>NW_022111373.1:140563103-140566423 GCF_000313985.2 Echinops telfairi
TCTGTCTTTATCCCAGAGAGCAGCTGGTGGTTTTGAACTGCAGGTCTTGCAGTTAGTAGTCCAACATGCACTATTGTACCACCAGGGTTACTACATATTAATATAATTTATAATATTATTGCTTCAATACAGGGTTACTCTTTATGATTAGATCACAACTTCTTTCATCTTATCAAGTTGGAGAAAGTCAATGGTGTGTTCTTCCCATAAAAAGCCTGGTCTCAAAATATACACTTGAACTTAGAGGCCTAGATTGTTTTTAATTGAACATTTTTTTGAGGTTGTAGAGTTGAATATTTTAACTAAAACAGAAGAGGCTGTGTGGAGCCAGAGAATCCCAAGTGCTAACAAGAACAGCATTAAGAAAATATTCATTCTTTAGAGCCCAAACTAAACACAAAGTGAAAGTGGGATAAGTGTTGCTACATTGTGGAGACTGTAGTCAAGGACATATGACAAAATTAGTATGATTGGTTGAATGGAAAGCTAATCTTCTCTGGAAACCTGTAGCCAATTTACAATAAACCATTAAAAACAAAGCAAACACACACATACAAGCAGAAAACACTCAAAGCCAGCTCTTGAAAATACAGTGAAACGTCTCAGTCAAAATTGAAGGAAATGAATAGTACATGTCCTCACATTAGTTCCATCAATGAAACCTCCCCAGTGCCAGGATGTGAATTCTAATGTATAGTGAACCTGTATAAAATTTCTGAGACGACAAATCTTTCCGGGAGTAGACAGCCTGATTGCTTTTTTCCCTGGACATATTGGTGATTGGGGTTTGGACCTCTGAACTTGTAGCTGGCAGCCCAACACTCATCCCAAAGTGCCACCAGTGCTGCTTCATAAACAAAAGGGATTAGATACGGCCAAGACTTTTCTTCAGAAATCCATGTAGCCAAGACGGGATTTTGTAAATGCAGATGGTAACAGGGGGATGAGTTGAGACCCCAAACAGCACTGACATGATGACGCCCAGGAAATAGATGAACTTAAAGGAGCAACCCTAAGTAGTTGGTTTTCACATTGTCAGGGACACACTGTGAGGCTTACTAGACTTATCGCTGAAGGACACAACAACAAACTATTCTCAATGGTATCCATGCATCTTTGCCAAGGTAAATAAAATAACAGAACAAAACAAAGATGCCAAAAAATGCATCTTTGCCAAGGTAAATAAAATAACAGAACAAAACAAAAACCCTCCACCAAGGGATCCAAAACGTAAAATAATTCTGTTGCATGTGCCTTCTTTGCAGTTTGTCACGGCAATGGTGATGGCCAAGGAATCAGAAATTAACACATTCATGGAGATATTTATGAAAGTTATTCATTTTCACACAAAAAACTAAATAGATGTCGGTATTTCTGTCAAAGCCACTATTCTATTTAATTGAAATCTATGAAGCACAGCAAGGAAAAAAATTGAAATCCTCCCTTTCATTAAGAAACCTGAAGGTAACCTTGAAGGAGGGTACTGAGTAGGTACTTTTCATGTGTGAAAATATAACTTGCTTTGTACAGCCAGCTTTTGAATGTGGAATGTGGACATTGAAGCATGCATAATAAAAAGCATTGCCTAAAAATTTAAAGAAAAATAGCTAATTATTTAAATGATTTACATCTTTAATAAACAATTCAAAATTCATAGGCATTTGGGTAATCTGAAAATATGCAGATAGATCGTAATGGCAGGAAGTCTGCTGGGGCAGTAGTTAAACATTCATCTACCAGCCAAACAGTCATTGGTTCAAATCCACTAGTTGCTCCATTGGAGAAAGGTGTGGGAGTCACAGCTCTGGAAACCAAATGGGGTATTCTATAATTTCCAACAGAGCTTCCTTGTGTCAGAACCCACTTGATTTGGGTCTGGTAGCAATGCAACTTAAAAATAAAGCCAAACTTAAGGAATTTTAGGAAAATATAAGGTCTCTGAGTTTAAATACTATATACATTTATAAATAATTGTCTTGGCCTGGCTTATATTCAATCCTTGGTGACCTAGGCCATGTACTGTAGACAACTAGGACTTTAGACTATGTCCTTTCAAGGTACACAACGTCTGGCATTTAGCACATCAGAATGATTGACTTTGAAGCTCCTACAAAAATAAATGTGCTTTCTCTTAAACACACTGGTAGCAGATTCAAGAATCTGAAAAATGCCCGTGTGGCTAAAATTGAAGTGCCCCTCCTTGCTTTTGTGAAAGAGCATTAATGAAAGTCTTGCGCTTTCTCCAGCTCTCAATGTAAATAGTGTCCAGTCACCCAAGTTGTTAGTCTGTAATTTATGTATTTTGATCTTAAAAACTGTTCTTTATATGTACATTTTCATTTTCCCCACAGTGTTTTAAATTCTATACCAGTAGCTAAATTAACGGTAATATCAATAGAGTTACTATATGCTCCACGAAGAAAATGTACAATATCCTTCAATAAAATAATAATAATGTCTTTAAAGTGAACCAGGGATCTATATACGCCATAGATATATGAATGGATTTTGAGTTCACACATAATTGTAGCATCAGTCTGAGAACAATGGTTTCTTATGGCATGACTCTGCATGATGCTCACACTCAGGAATAGTCACTGAAGACAGGAGTCAAATAGCAAACTCCAGTGAAGAAATCAGAGGGTGCCCAGCTATCAGAAAGAGCAGTGTCTGCAATCTTAAAAGTACATATTAAAACAAACAGCCATCTAAATGAGGTCTCAGCTAAGTCCACACAGAAGAAGCACACCAGCATGTATGATCCAACAATTATAAACAATAAAGTCCAAACCCAGAGGAGGAAATCTTAGGGTGTAAATTCTGAGCACCTGATTTGCAGAAGGCTTTGTATGACAGTGAAAGCCCAAGCCCCATTTGCAGGGGCTCTCATGTAATTAAGCCTCTGGTAAATCCCCTCTGAGTATGGGCCAGAGACAAGAAGGCTCTTGTTTTCAGGCAGTGTACTATAATTGCAAGGGGGATTGTTTCACTTGTATTTATGTCAAAATGTCACACCTTGTCACTGATCTCCCTCTTGACCCAATGTATAATCACTCCAGTTTTCAGTATTTTCTGCTTTGTTATCAAATAAGATTTCTCTTTGTTTCATTGTGTTGCTGTTATTATGCCATTTGTTTGTGCACTGTCTTGATTTTATATGAGCTTTTATATATGAAACCTGTATTACATAACCTATACAGACAACAACTGGATCAATAGATTCAGAGGGACTTGACAGGGGAGACTGGCAGGAAATGGAGCACTAACAACAACCAGTACAAGGAAGAAAACTGTACTGGAGTTAATGGTAGTGGTGGTTG
>NW_022111373.1:140567114-140574284 GCF_000313985.2 Echinops telfairi
TGGTGGTTGCACAACTCTTATGAATGTCATTAAACTATCGAACTGTGAGCTAGGTGAACTGATGTCTGTGCAATTGTTAAAAAAATAAATGGACCACTTTATTTTTAAAATTTTCCACAAAACCTTATTTTTTCCTGTTTCTGTATTGTGGAAAAGACCATGTGACTCTGCCATATTACATCTCCTATCCCAAAAAGAATTCTGAATTACACTTGGGTTGAAACATTAAAACACTCACAGAACTAACATGCACAGTCACTCTGCCAGAGCTTCCTATATAGTCAGTAATGGTCTAACTTTGCTCACCTGGGTTCGGGTCCGTATGGATTTCTCTGCCCATGTGTATAAATCAATCACTAATAATTTTAATACTGTCACTCAACTCTATTGACCAAGTCACATTCATTGGTTCCCTGCTGGGGAATTGGTCTGTGCCAAGTGAACAACCACTTGAATCAGAAAATGACTTGCTCACGGAGAGGCTATTTAGTGACATGCATCAAAAGGAGTCACAGCATATGCCCAGGCCCTTTTCTATCTCACATAGACTTTCTCAGAGAAATCAGTCTAAAAAAACCCACCACTGTCTGTCATTCCCTCAGCTAAATTTGAGCAAAATATTCAAGCAGAAAAATTTTCATTCATTATTTCTCTCTGAGTTATTTAAACATCACTATAAATATTTAATTTGGGGTATTAATTATGTATGTAATTTGTATACTAAAATATTTTCAGTTGAAAAATAAGGATAATTTGTAGTGGTATTACTGATAAATTGGTTCAAAATAAGTAACTCTCACCCACGCAAGAAAAAATAATCCATGATAGCTTGGTTTCTACTTAAATTATGGAGATTTCAAGCTGCTACACCAATTGATATTGATGATGATACCTTTGTTTAATATAGTTTTGGTAGCAGAAATGAAATATTGCTTATTAAACTCTGCTACCACAATGCCAAGTAAAATGACTAGAGTTAGCAGAGTGAGAACATTAATTTCTAGAGTTCATAAAACAGAGGAAAGCACATCCCACTCCCAGGGCCACATAACTAAGGCCAACTAACTGATAACACACAGCAATAAAGATAAAATATCTTGGAGAATGTTGATTTTTTTGACAATTCTAATATACACAAAGGAATCACATTGGCATATGCAGATTTGATTAAATGGATCTACACAATACCCACAGTGGACTCAAACATATTAAAGATCAGGAAGATAGCACAGAACTGCTTGTGCTTTTGTACAATATTTTGTTCTGTTACACATAAAGTCAGCATGGTTTGGAAATGACTCCACGGCTACTAACAACATCAGCATGCATATTTAAGCTTGTTTTACTATGTTAAACTGGTAAGCAGTTCACTGAAATCAATGCACATTGCCTGCCAGATATCAGGAAAATCTGTCAATATGCAAAGTATAGAGTCGCCTAACTAGACATTCACCGAACACACTACAATTATCAGGACAAAACGGAAGCAACACCATCAATAGATAGAAACCTATTGGGCCTGGACTTTCATTCCTACTATGAGTAATCAAAAGTACAAATAAAATTGACCCCCACACCTTTTTACAGTAGGATGAGGTCTAAGAAATGTGTCTGTATTTGCCAAACTCTACAATAGCGCAGGCCTAAATAACCTAATACTTCAATATTACTTCAATAATATTGAAGGGACCATGGACCACCCAAACAGACAGGTCAGTCTTGTAAGAACTGCCAGAATGCTCCTTAGCAGTGTGGATGATGAGACTTTGTCTTACTTACTTTGGACCTGTTATCAGAAGAGACCAGTCCTTGGTAGAGGACATCATCCTTGGTAGAGTAGAAAAGAAAAAAAGAACTATCCTCAATAATACGACACGGCACAGTGGCTTCCACAATGGGCTCAAGCACACCGGTGGGGATGGCCAACACTGAGCAGTGGTTCTTCCTGTTGTAGACAGATAGGGTCATTATGAGTTGACAGTTACTTGACAACCCCTGACAACAACATAACAACAGATGACCTAAGAGAAACTTGTCCCCAAGGAAGCAAGGCAAGAAAAGGAAAATAAATCAGAATTGTTATTGTTTTCGTTGTTGTTAGGTGCCCTCAAGTCAATTCCAACTCATTGAGACCCCATGTACAATAGAACAAAAGACTGTCCCACCCTGAACTATCCCCACAATGTTCTTATGTTTGAGCCGATTGCTGCAGGCACTGTGTCAATCCCTCCTATTGAAGGACTTCCTCTTTCTTTGCTAGCCCTTTACTTTACCAAGCATGACGTCCTTCTTAGGAACTGGTCTCTCCTGACAACCTGTCCAAAATACGTGCGACTCAGTTTTGCCATCTTTGCCTCAAAGGATGATTCTGGTTCTATTTCTCCCAAGAGAAGTGGTTTGATCTTTTGAGAGTCCAATGTATTTTAAATATTATTTGCCAGCATCTTAATTCAAGTGAATCCATTCTTCTTTAGTCTTCCTTATTCTATATGCATATGAGGCAATTAAAAATATCGTGGTAAATCAGAATTAACAACTAGCTTGGAGACCTAATGGCTTCTGAGCTGGCCTGCTGAGTAGAGGGCCAGCAGCCTAAACCACCAGCCCCATCCACCAGCACTCGCATGGGAGAAAGATGAGTCTTTCTGCTCCTATAAGGATTACAGCCTTCGAAACCAACAGTGGCAGTTCTTCTTGGTGATTCAATAGGGTCAAGATGAGCCAGATGATGGCAGTGAGTTTGGTTTATCATTATTGCTGTCCTTTGGGATTGCAGAGTTATTATGCTAAGCATTAGAGATTTTACCTTCAAACAGTTTCAGTTCCTCACAAATATGTCCCCCACACAGCCATTATCCACCCTCTGTAAGTGGAGGCTGAACTGTGGTTATGATGCTGAACCGGTTTCAGGAGAGCTTCAAGACAAACATCTACTAGGAATAAAAGTCTGACAAGGTAATTCAAGGATATGCCCTACAAACTGCTCATAGTATGAATATGAATCAGGACCAGGCAATATTTCTTTTTAGGTCAACATCTTGTCTGTCCAGAAACCAGCAAACATCAGATCACATCAACAACAAAGTATAAAAGTAGCTTATTTTGTTTCTTTATCTATTTTGTGCAGATGGGAAGATTTCCTTGTTTATTTGCTTCAGTTACAGTACATTTATGCTGTGTGTGTGTGTGGAGGGGCAGCATATTTTGTCTTCCAACTCAAGAACTGTTTCTTCTGAGTTTAGTGGGGAAATACCTGCGATTCAGTGAGGGTTTGAACTATGAGATGGAAACAAAGAATTGTATGAATTGCTTAGCAGGAGAAGTGAACCCAAGGGTGGATGAGCAGAAAATGACCCGACTTGGTAATGGCATTCTAATCAAGGGGAAAAACGCATGACTAACTCTGACCAATGGTTATTTATGTCCAATCTAAAGTATGTTAAGTCCAGCATCCCACCCTCCAGCTCTCTCTGTCCCTGCACAGTGTCCATGGAAGGCAATTTTTATATTGTGGACCCAAGACCAAAGCAGAAAAGGAATCATGTACCTCGTGGAGAATTTGTATTTTTGTCCATTAAACTTGTGGGTATTAAGCAACAGATGGTTAGAGTTTGTTTCAATGACACCCTATGTGGTGCCTTGATATTACATTAACTCCACCCTCCTGGCTAGAGGCAGAATTCAACCTGTCAATCAAGCAGTAGCTTGATAAAAACCTCCTTGGGGGTGTGGCCTTTTGTATAAGATGAAACGGAGATGATTTCTCTCTCTCTGCTTCTTCACCTTCTTCCTTGCTGCGATTTCGCTGGGACACTGTGTCTGCTTCCAGGGTAGCCCCATGTGGGCTGCCTGACCCTGAGAGCTGCCAGTGCCCTGCCATGTTCCTACCCACCTTGGATACACACACTCTGCACTCACCAACCTATGTTATCCCTGCTTCCTGCTTCACTTTGGTGAGTCATAGACCTGTAGTGATGGGAGTCTGAAGAGGGCGCAGCAAGGGGAGCATTGGACCCGTGTGCTTGGGTTGGGCTAGGCATCTTCCAAAGGAAAGTTGCTTCTGGATAAAAAGTTATTTCTTGTACATAGATGAGGGTCACCGGTTTGCTTCTCTAGACAAGCCACTCTAACACAGCTTACTTTACACTGACCTACCACATTCAAAATTATTTCCTGAATAAAATTTAACAAGGCACATCTGTTGAATTCTCCTATAAATTCTATGAAAAGTTTAGTAGGTTAATTAATTTTACATTTGGAGAAGAGTTTATTCAACATAGACCAGGTTGGCCTCTTAGTTGCTATATGGAGGACGATACAGATATTTATTTTAATAGGTTTTTTGTTTTTTTTCTTCCTGGTCTTTAAACTCTGGGAAGACTAGTCAATATATATTTTACAGTGAAGAAATAAATACTAATGGAAGGGAAGTTCTGGGTATATAGAATTGGAAATCCAATACTAGCTTTGAATTTTCATTGATTTCTAATCTATCACTTCATAGCCAAATCCAGTGAGAAGTTTGTTGTTCCACAACTTTCCTTCTTGTGAAACCGGGTATCCATTGTGCAACCAAGAAGCATACCTTTAGCAAGAGGGTGTAGGCCACTGGAGATCCCCTTGCAGAGGAGTCTCAGGGAGGAGATGAGCCAGTCAGGGTGCAATGTAACAATGATGAAAAATGCAACCATGACTTGAATTCGACCTTGCAAGTCTGGCTAGACCAGAGGATGTACACTGGTACAGATAGGAACTGAAAATACAGGGAATCCAGGGCAGATGAGCCCTACAGGACCAGTGGTGTGAGTGGCGAAACAGAGAGGGTAGAGGAAGAGTGGGTAGGAAAGAAGGAACTGATTACAAGGAACTATATGTGACCTCCTGCCTCGGGGACGGACAACAGAAAAGTGGGTGAAGGGAGACGTCGGACAGGGCAAGATATGACAAAATAACAATTTATAAACAATCAAGGGCTCATGAGGGAGTGGGGAGCGGGGAGGGAGGGGAAAAATAAGGACCTAATGCCAGGGGGTCGGTGTTTAAGTGGAGAGAAAACGTTTTGTGTTTTGAGAATGATGTACAAATGCACTTTACACAATTGATGTATGTGTGGATTGTGATAAGAGTTGTATGAGCCCCTAATAAAATGATTTTTAAAAAAAGAGGGTGTGATTCCTATGCTAATTTTATTCCTTTGGAATTGGTCTCAGATTTCTAACCGCAAAGGGAATTGCTCTCCTTCTGTTTTAAAGGAGTTTGCTTACCTGGTGAGACCAAAGTAATGGAAGTGCAGAGGAGAGCGGGGGAGGCTCTTTATATATTAGCTATATCATTACCAACCCAACTCAGCTTCCCCTAATAATAACAAAGAATATGATCAACCTTGGCCCTTCTTCAATCATCTTTCCAATTACAGAATTGTTTATAGCCAGAGTTGTACTGAATGTGGTAAAAACTTTTACACGAATCATTCTCCTGGTGCTTTACTTCAATAACTAGCTCCTCACTTGAGTGAGTGGATATTTCCTGCATGCTAGTCTCTGGAGAAAGGTCGGGCTCACCAGAAATGATTAAATCTGTTCTTCTATAACAGGGGCTTCAACAACAGCAATATTAAATTCTGGCAATTTAGCAGTCCAAGTGCTACCCTGGCTGAGTTTGAAATCAAAGTATCATACTTTCATGCTTTTAAATGAAATTCCATTTTAGATGTTGGCACACAATAGGAAAGTCTCTACTTTTCTGTGGAATAGATGTGTAAGATGCCCCTGTTATAGAGTATTTTAGATGTAAAGAATGTCTGAGAATCAGATTGGCAGAGGGAGAATCAAAAGGGAAGACTCTTATTCTAAAAAGGCGATGGTTATTATGTAAAATAAATGACCATAACTCAATGAAAATATGGGTGGCTTTAGAAAGCATAAATTTATTTTCTCACAGTTTGGGTAGAATTACACAATGGGGTATTCAATTATTTAAAAATATTTCAAATTGAGCAAAGAATGCATAAATTTTTGAGTGGAGGGTCTCTGTAGCAAAATAAGTTATAGACACTTGAGGGCAACGCAGTGAAAGTTTGGACCAGAAATGAGCTCTTTTAGCATTGCAATGTTGAAATGTGTTGTAAGGGAGTTGAGACGGGCTTGTTATTGTTGTTGTTGTTAGTGTAATCGAGTAACTTCTGACTCCCAAACCCCACGCACAGAAGAAGGAAAGGCGGCCTGATCCTGTGACATCATCACAATTGCTGTGTGTCTCAGCCCGTCGTTGCCCTTCAGTGAATCTGACTCACAGCAGCCCTTGGCTCAGCAGAATGCAACACTGCCCAGCGCCTTGTCCTTCTTCCAATTGTTCTTAGGTTTGAGTCCACTGTTCCTCTCAGTGTGTGAGTCAGTCTTGTCAAAGGTCTTCTTCATTTTTGCTGCCCCTCTACTTCACCAAGAGTAATGTCTGGCACAGGGAATGCTCACCTGACAATATGACCAAAGTGTGGGAGATGAAGTCTCTCCTTCCTTGCTTCTAAAGAGCATTTGACTTTACTTCTTCCACGTGTATTTGTTCTTCTGTCAGTCAATGGCACTTTCAATATAATCCCCCGCACAATGATTCAAGTGCATCAATTCTTCTGAAATCTTTCTAATTCAGTGTTCAACTTTCACCTGCAAAGGAGGAGACTGAATATAGCATGACTGGAGTCACAGCATCTTTTCCTCAAGATACTTGCTTTTCCATACTTAAAGATTTTTTTGCAGCAGATATTCTCAATGTCATAGATCATTTGATGTCTTCCTGCTGCTTCCATGAGCAACAATGTGGATACAAGTGAAATGAAATCCTGACACCTGCAACCCTTTCTCTATTTATTTATTTTATTTTATTTTTTCTATTTATCATAATGTTGTCTATTGGTCCAGTTGTGGTGATTTTGGTTTCTTTATATTGGGTTTAGTCTATACTGAATGCCATGTCTTTGATTTTGATTAATAAATATTTCAATTCTACCTTCATTTTAGCAAGCAGTGTTGGTAGGATTTACATATAGAAGGTTGCAAGTCTAGCTAGACCAGAGGATGTACACTGGTACAGATTGGAACTGGAAATACAGGGAACCCAGGGAGGATGATCCCTTCAGGACCAGTGGTGTGAGTGGCGATACTGGGAGGGTAGAGG
>NW_022111373.1:140575663-140579420 GCF_000313985.2 Echinops telfairi
TCGGTTGTCTGTCCCCCAGGGAGGATTTTGATCTTTGTTGCATTGAGTTCTAATCCATAAGGCTGCAATCTCTGATTGTCATCAGCAAGTACTTTAAATTCTCCTTAGTTTTAAAAAAGGGTTATAATTTACATATTGCAGGCTGTTAATAAGCATTCCTCTGATCCTGATGGCACTTCTTCCTCATAGAATTCAACATCTCTGGTGATTGTCTCAGTATGCAGATTGAATGAGTATGGTGAGAGAATACAACCCTGACAGACGCTGATTGTAAACCATGCAGTAGTCCCTTGTTTTGTGCCTACGGCTACCTCTTGATTCATATACAAGTTCCTCACGTAGTGTTCTGGGATTCCCATACTTCTCAAGGCTATCCATAATTTGTCATGGTCCACACAATAGAATGTCTTTGCATATTCAAGAAAGCACAAGTAAATATCTATCTTGTATTTTCTGCTTTGAGACAAGATCCATGTAACATCACCAATGATATCTCTTGTTCAACATCCTCTATGAATCCTGCCTGAACTTCGGGCAACCCCCTGTCAATGTACTGCTGCAACCATTGTTATATGATCCTCAGGAAACTTTACTTCCATGAAATATTAATGATATTGTTCTATAACTGGAGCATTTTGTTGGACTAACTTTATTTTTTATGAGTAAAATATGGATCTCTTTCAGACAATTGGTCAAGTAGCTATCCCCCAAATATGCTGGCATGGACATATGAATGTTTCCAGTGCTTCATCAGCCTGTTAAAATATTTCATCTGATATTCCAACAATTCCTGGAGTCTAGGTTTTGTCTAATTCTTTCAGTGCAGCTTGCACTTCTTTGTTAACCTAGATGAGATTAATAATTAGTTAATTGGCAATTTGACTATATAAATAGTTGTATTGATTATACATTTTCAATTCAGTAAAATCAACCAAACTAATTGTCATAGACACTTTCAGGATTTAAGATTTATTTATGTAGTGATTGTCTTACAAAACAGACCAATATAAATGCCTCCCAAATATTTTACCTCAGCAATTTATAGAATGAAATTTCCATATACTGAGAGAGGAGAACTATGAGGAACAGATTTTGTGGGGTAGGTGTCAATAATTAGTACAAATGCTTAATAAATGCAAAGATTACAAAGTGAAATGATGCCTACTTGGAGAAAGACATTTGGAAAGCAACACTTTGGCACCGTGATGAATAAGTGAATTATTCAAATCATTGTAGAGTAAGATTAGAGCATAATGTATTTATGTTGTTGTGATTGTTAGGTGCCATGAAGTCTGTTCAGACTCGGACCCTTCCATAGCCTCTCTGCCCCATTGTCCTTAGCCACTGCCTCGGCCGTGGGTCAGGAAGCAGCCATTCTGCCTCTCAGTCTCAACCCTGCTCCTCTACTCTCCCTCATGGTATCGCCACTGCTCCTCTGATTTCCCACAGGACCGTACTGCTCTCTGCTGTGTCTTTTGCTTTTACTACCTCAGGCAGGAATCGCATGCACTTCACTAAGGGCTCTTCCTTCTTTATAATTATGTAATTCCAACCCCTGTTACCAAGGTGGCTTCTTTTTCCTGGAGGAAGGGCAAAAATGACCAATCCCATCTCTTAGCATTTTATACTCTATTTTCATGTTCTTCACATAATCATTTATGAGGGAGTTACAAAGATCTAAACAGAAGAACCTAATTTAAGAAACTTCATTATACCACAGGGAGCCAGCAAACTTGAATTCACTGATGCAGAGAATACTAGACACATGAATCTCTAGTATTTCATTGAGTATTCAAAAACATTCAAATATGTGGGTATTTTCTATGACTAGCATAGAAAATGCTTGATGAAAATGAGGGTGACTTGAAGTTGTTACTGATGAAGATCCAAGATTGCAGCCTTCAATGTGGATTACAACTGAATGTGAAAGAAAACCAAAATCCTCACAACTGGCCCAGAGAGAACCTGGTGATAAACAGAGAAAAGTTTGACATTGCCAAGGATTTCATTTTGCTTGAGTCCACAATCATGAGAGCAATGGATGCATCTCATTGGGTAAATATGCTGCACAAGACTTCTTTGAAATGTTGAAAAGCAAGTACGGTAGGTTCCATTTGACAACACGAGACATGATATTCTCAATCACCTCACAAGCATGTGAAAGTTGGACATGAACTAAAGAAGACAGAAGAATCAATGCATTAGGATTACAGTGCTGGGACTAGCAAAAGAACAAACAAAGGTGTCATGGAAAAAATATAGCCAGAATGCTCCTTAGAGACAAAGAAGGTACGCCTTTGTCTTAGGTACTTTGGACTTGTTATCAGGAGAGATCAGTCCCTCCACTTTATTATGCTTGATAAAACGGAGGGATGGGGAAAAAAGAGGAAATCTGTCGACAAGATGCACTGACAAAATAGCTAAAACAATGGGCTCAAAAGGAAGGACAATTGCGAGAATAACCTAGGACCAGGGAGTCTTTTGCTTTGTTCTGCTGCATACAGGGTTGTTGTGAGTTAAAACTGATTCCATGGTACCTAACAACAACAAACATTGAAAAGAATGGGAATTCTGGAAGACTCCATTTTGCTCATCTAGAACCTATACACAAACCAAAAGGCAATGTTCCCAAGAACCAGGGTGTACTGCATGGTTTAAATCATGGAAAATTTTGATTCCAGGACCCTAGATAATATAAGGAAAAACATGGCATGATTATTGTAAGAAGTTTCATTAGCAACCTGAGATATGTAGATTACACAACCTTGCTTCCTAAATGGAAAGAGAGAGAAGATAAAGTCGTTTTAGATGAATATTAAAAATAAAAAAAAATGTCAACCTTCAGGATGGATTACAGCTCAATGTAAAAATCCAAATCTCCACAACTGGAGCAATAGACAACATTATGGTGAAGGGAGACAATTTGAAGCTGCTCAGGTTTAGTTTGATTCACAATCAAGGCCTATGGAAGCTGCAGTCAAGAAACCACATAACCATGTCCATTGGGTAAATCTATTGCACATGACCCCTTTAAAGTGCTAGAAAGCAGCAATTTCACTCTCAAAACCACGGTTATTTTTAATCACCTTTTGTGCATATGATATTTATACAGCAGATAAAGAAAACTGGAGGATCATTGGTACGTTTGCATTGCAGTTTCAGTGAACAATATTGAAAGCAGCATGAGTTGCCAAAAGAAATAAATCTGCTTTGAAAGAGACACAGTCAGATACTTCTTAGGTAATAGTAAGTCTTCCTCTCATTTTATTTGCACATGATATCAGGACAGACCGATCTCTGAAGAAAGGCTCTGGAATAATAAAGGGTCAGTGAAAATAGGAAGACCCTCAATGAGATGGACTGACATCATGGCTACAGTGGACTCACATGTCACTAAGATAGTAAGGACAATTTAGTACCAGTCAATGTTTACTCTTGTTAAACTTGGGCTCACTTAGGCTTATTTAGAGTAAATACAGACAGAATGCACCTTAGAGAGAAGGATGACCAGACTTCACGGCATGTATGTGGACGTGTTGTCAGGAGAAGCAAGTCCCTGCAGAAGGACGTCATGCTTGGTAAAGTAGAGGGACAGTGAAAAAATAGGAAGGTCATTGACAAAATGGATAGACATAGTGGCTGCAACAATGGACTCAACATAGAAACAATTACGAGGATGGGATGGGACCAAATAGTGCATAGGGTTGCTATGGGTCAGAAAAGACTTGAAGACACCTAATAATTATAGGGTTACTAT
>NW_022111373.1:140580270-140582402 GCF_000313985.2 Echinops telfairi
TACAGATATTGCAAGAAGTAGTGCCACAATGACACAGTGAGGTCATCTTAAAAAGAGAAAAAAGGCTGTGAGCATGAAGCAATTGTAAAAACCATCCATCGTTCACATGAAAACAAGCAATAGTACAAGTTTAAGTAAATCCAACTCAGTTAGGAGTCATGGTTGATGTACACCTCATCCTGGCCGCTTGGGAATTGCAGTTCACTGCACATGTTGTCTGCTTCGAATCTCCAGGTTGTCAGACTTTAAGTTGTTTCCACAGTCCTGGCAGGGTCTACAGGAGTGTCATTTGGTTTCGTTTGCTCAGCTTCTATTTCAGTACGTGCGTGTGTTTTTCCAAGAAGGGTGCTGGATTCAGGAATGGGCTCCCTGTAATTTGGTGGCATATGGGTTTATATGAAAGACTCAAGTAAGGCCCTTTACCAGAGAAATTCTAATGAATTATTTATTTGATGCTCTTCCCAACATATATTTTCTCCAGGGTAATGTGAGTCAGATTCTGGGGGCCTGGTTTTGTGTTAAATGATTTTTAACACCAAGTTACAGACTTAATCTGCAAAAGGTATTCTGTTGCCAGCATCGATTGCTGGTTTTTGAAACAGTTGATTTCCATCTCAAAAGAGTGTAATTAAAAACAAAAAAAACAAACAAAAAAACCCGGTGTTTTATATTTAGAAAATACAGATTTGAACGCTGATAGAATTATGTTGTAAACCATGTAAGTCGATTCAAATCATAGCAACCTAAGAGGATAAAGTAGTGTACTGGAGTGAAATTTCTTAATACCGTAATTCTGCCAGGTCGGCGTTTTAAAACCCCCAGGTACACCACAAAAGAAAGACAATCTTTCGACCCTGTAAAGAGTTACAGTCTTGGAAACTCATAGGGCCAATTCTATCCCATGGTCCTGTAGGGTCACTGTGAGTTAGTGCTGACTCGATGGCAGTGAGTTTGGTTTCTTTGGACCTGAGTCTCTGTAACTCCCACCAAATAATTGGGTGGGACTATGCTATTATGATCTGTGTACCACTGAGAGAAAGGATTAGTCAGTTTCTGTTACAACCTCCTGGCTATGAGGGTGAGCCGTATTTGATGTAGCAGCAAAGCATGAAACCCCTAGGACCTGGGACGAGCAAGTCTAAAAACTCTGTCTAATGCGGCAGAGGTCACCCAAACCAAATGCATCCGAGGAGCAGGGCTGGGTACCTTCTCCTCATTTGGTCCTACAAGCTGGCTTCCTGGTCCACCAAAGGAAAAGTCAAGGGCCCATGTGGCGGAGAGACTGAGGACCCAAGAGAGGCTTGGCTACACATGGCCAAGAGGCTAAGGACCAAAGAGAGAGAGTTTGCTGCTGGCTGAGGAAACCACAGACTGACTCTTTAATAGTTACTCATCCCAGCTGGTGGTAACCTAATGACTCCCTATTAAACTCCCTTAATCGTGAGTCTAGTCTGTGAGCTCTGTGTGGCCATTGCCGCTCACCCAGCATAGATGTAGTGTCCTATGGGAGGAACAGTTGGTGTCAGATAGGTGCAGAAAGATGGAGAATGGAAGCAGGGTCTGATTCTTGATTTATAGCAGTAGATCAGATTGTAGAAGAGACCAGATATGTACACCCCTCTGTCATTTACCACAAGTAGAACAGCGCTTTAGAGTTTCTAAGACTAAATCTTTACAGAAGCAGGCAGCCTCATTTTCCTATTGCATCTTTGGATTTGGATTATATAATTAACAATCCTTGAATCACAGCTGTTGGTGTGTTTCTTCCATGTGGGCTTAGTTGACCTCTAACAGAGATGACTGCTTGTTTGAAAAGGTAACCTCGAGGTTATCAGCCCAGTGCTAAATCTGTGTACTAGCAGGGCTTCTCATGATACCAAAAGTTGGGAAATAATTAGATCTTTATTAAGAAAGTTCTCAATTAAATAAATCACAATTACTATGAAGGAACAATATAAAACTTTTTAAAAATTGAAGTAGATTCCATAATGCCAGATCAACAATACATGGGAGAAAAAAAGACATGCATTATCTGTTTTCAATTGTATACTTGTCTGAAAAAAATATCTTCAGAAAACAGAACACCTTTGATGCAATTTGAGTCTCTTTTTATACAGTTTTATTGGGACATA
>NW_022111373.1:140583246-140584334 GCF_000313985.2 Echinops telfairi
ATCAAGCAAAAAGTCTATCCAAAGAGAAATCAAATGAAAGGCAATCCAACAATAACTGAAATGTAAAGAGCTCAAGTAAAAATTCAAGCCTCAGCTTTCAATTCTGAAAGATTTTATAGACAAATCATAGAATGTTGCAAGAAGCATCAAGAGAAGATGGAAAGAACGTACAGAGTCATGTACCAAAAAGAACTAGTCAATAGTCCACCGTTTCAGGAGGTGGAAGATGAGCAAGAAACAATGGTGCTGAAGAAAGAATTTCACACTGCACTGAATGCATTAGCCAAAACCAATGTCCCAGGATTAATGGAATACCCATTGCAATGTTTCAAACAGCTGAGAAAGCACTGGAAGTCTATACCACAAAATTTGGAAGACAGCTATTTGGTCAACTGGCTGAAAGAGATCCATATTGTGCTCACTCCAATAAAACATAATCCAACAGAATGATATTATTGATATCACACCCAAGTAAAATTTTGCTGAAGATCAATCAATAATGTTTTCAGCAGTACATTGACAGGGAACTGCCAGAAGTTCAGGCTGGATTCAAAAATGGAGTTAGAATAAGGGATATCATTGCTGATGTCAGATGAATCTTGTCTCAATGAGAAAATACCAGAAAGATGTTCACTTGTGTTTCACTGATAGCCTAATGAAAAGGCATTAAATTTTGTGAACTATAATAAACTATGGATAACCTTGTGAAGAATGGGAATTCTAGAACAATTCAGTGTGTTCATTCAGAACTCATATATGGATCAAGAGGCAGGTATGCAATCAGAGTAAGAGAAGACTGGATGGCTTAAATTCAGAAAAGGAGTATGTCAGGGTTTATCTTCTTACTATGCTATTCATCTGTATGCTGAGCAAATCATCAGAGAAACCGGGTTATATGAAGAAGAGTGTGGCATCAGGATTGAAGAAAGATATATTAACAAGCTGTGGTTGCTGAACATGAGGAGGAATTGAAGTATTTGCTAATGAAGATCAAGGGTTGCAGCCTTCAGTATAGATTACAAATCAGTGTAAGCAATGCAAAAATCCTCATAATTGAATCAATAGGTAACATCATGGTAAATGGAGGA
>NW_022111373.1:140587039-140588051 GCF_000313985.2 Echinops telfairi
TGTAGTGCATTTGAAATTCATTCAACCAGGTCAGACTATTAATCAAACTTTACATTTAGAGGTTCTGAAATGATTGTGTAACAGTGTACAACAAAGAAGGCCTGATTGGTGCAACAAAAAAGGCAGTTGGGGGACTGGTTTGCCACCATGACAATGTACTGCCTTGTCAATGTGCCAGTTTTGAGCAAAAAAAACAGTATGCCTCTCTTGCCCCAGGGACCTAACCTACTTGACCTCTCCCCATGTGACTTCTTTTTGTTTCCATGAATGCAGAGGGACATGAAAGGATAGCAATTTGATGGTGTGGAAGAGGTGAAGAAGAAAAAAGTGAGGATGATGCTGTCAGCCATCCAAACAGAAGAGTTTGAAAATGTTCCAAGAATGGAATTGCATATTTGAAAGTGTATTAAGTGTAATGGAGAGTACTTTGATGGTGATCATCAGGTTGTTTCATAAAAAATTTAAATACACAGCTTTGAAAAAAATTCAATTTGGGGTGTATGGAAGTACTGCCTCTTATTTACAGGCTACCCGTGGTGTGTAAGAAGAGTTCCAATCTCTTCACACCCTCTCCAGCCTTTGTGATTCTGTTTTTTGTTGTTTCTTTAAAAAATGTTGCATGTTTGTGTGTGCTAGATGGTATCTCATCATTGTTTTGATTTATATTTCCCAGATGTCTATTGAAAGGGTATTGCCTCATTTGCTTGTTAGGCATCTGAATGTCCTCATTTGAGATTTTTCTATGAGGGTCTTTTGCCCACCTTTTAAGAGAGTTATTTGCTTTTGTCTTGTTCTAGGATTGCAGTATTTTGTAGATTCTAGAAATTAGTCTTTTGTCTGTTATGCCATTGCTAAATATCTTTTACCAATCTGTGGGCTCTCTCATTTTATTCTTTTGATGAAATCTGTGTGAGACTGGGTTGACTAGAGAAACTAATCCAGAGACACTGATATATGTGTGTCAGAGAGCTTTTTATCAAAAAGCAATTGTATCTTGAGAAAATATCCCAGC
>NW_022111373.1:140589268-140619240 GCF_000313985.2 Echinops telfairi
AGGTTCTATCTGGTGGTCATATTTTCCCTGCTTCCTCAGAGGCAATTCTGACACAGTAAATTTTTCCGAATTCTTGCAGGCTTTAAAACGTGAGCAATTCAGGTTGCCTATCAGGCCAGATATAGGAAATTGGAGTCTGAATTCCCCTGTGAGGGCTGGAAGGATTTGAGATATTCTGACTCTCCTCATGGGGTGAAGGCACCCTTTCTGGGGACTGCCAAGTCCACCATGCCTCAACCTATAACATTGCAATTTAATTCTTGAGATGGAAATTAGAGTCTAATTTAGGAAGAGCTTATCCATCCCTTGTAAAACATTGTCATCACTCTTGGAGTTCTTATTTCTTACTTTCCAAATTGATAAACTAGAAGGGATACTCAAAATGTTTATTGGATTACTTATTTTATATTTTGGCATAGGAGGCACAATGATGAAAATTACTTAATTGGCTCTTGTTTATAAAGTTAAGACATGTGTGGGCAAGATAAGTAAGTTGACCTGTAATATGTAGCTGGCACAACCTTGCTTGATGAACATGAGAACTTGAAGCACTTGCTGATGATGATGAGCTATATCTCCCTTCAATGTGGATCACAACTCAATGTAAAGAAAGAAACCAAAACATTGGAGAGGAGTCTCTGAGACACCCCTCCCACCTCCTCTCCCCACTGACACTGATATTTTAATTCAATATTCAAATTGTGTTGTATTTCTGGATGTGGGTATTAGAATTTACATGCAAAAATATACAGTTATTTATGTTACTGTTTGCTTTGGGGTTCATTCCTATTCATGGTAAACCATATGTGACTCATATGTAACACAGCTCTAACACATATGTAGTACCACTCATTTGTTGTGTGTCGGAGTAACGGTGGCCTACCTATGCTTTACATGGCTGTGAGTGTTAGAAACTGCTACCCTGGCCTGTCTTACAAGGATTCTCGGGGTGAGGTAGATTGGTAATATTTCAGAAGTCAAATGCCTTGCACTTCCCTGGACTCATCCACAGGTATTAGTGATAGTAGCAAAATTCAACTTTAAAAAAATAAGTGATTGGCCTAAGAAACACTAGATGCAGCACAGAATTTTTACTTTTCCCAGACTGAAAAAATGCTGATATAAATAGTTGTGAGTTATTTTCCTTTCCCCTCATCTTCTTGTCCCTTGCTTACATAGTTGTTTGCATTCTTGAGGCGAATGATTTCAGCATCTTAGAATAGCTGGAATTTAGGACATTCTAGTGGGATGTATTTCAATAGCAGCAAGAATGGCAATTTTTTTTCTTTTTTTCCAAAATGGAAAACTTTGGGTGCCTGTACATTTGTAAAAAGTTAGACTCGACTATTTATTTTGCTTACACATGTTCATAGGCCTGGGGAAGGTAGAATTTTCATCCTGTAAGAAGAAATGTGTGAGTTTGAAAATTGTTTAGAATAGTAGCTAAAAATCATCATGTGATATAAAATGAGAAAACTAAACTACACACCATTTATCAATAACACTTTCAGAATCACTGGGGACATGCTATTTTAATATCAGTCTCTTTGTGCCTATTAATCTCAGTCTCTTGTTCTCTCACTTTATCTTTTTGTTCTCTCCGTTAATATATCACTGGAGTTTAAAATCCCAAATGAGAGGAGTTATCTGACAGTCAGCTACCTAGAAGCTACATATCCAATTTGTTCAAAACACTTCTGGAATTTCTCTTTAAAAAACACTCTATAGTGCCTTAGATTATATTGGAAAACATTTACCTGGGTGGTACAGATAATTACCTACATGATTGTGAACCAAAATATTGATGGTTCCAAACTGCCCAGAGGTGCCACACAAGAAAAGTCTAGTGATGTGTTGCTGAAAGTTAGCAGCCAGATAGATCCTATTGAACTCAGTTGTACTCTAACATATGGCCTGGTCATGAAGTGTTTAATTTTTTTTTTCAGTTTCTGTTACCTATATATGTAACCCAGTTTATAACTGGTTTTCATTAGGTCAATTAGGTCATCCCAAAGTAGGGTGAGTATCAAACTTAAGACTTCTGAGCAATAAAAAGAGTAGTGTTGATACAGAAAGATACACCGAGGGAGGTGTCATGGGAAGAAAGATACACAGTGCAAATAAATCTATCAGTCCAGGAAAGCCAAGAACTGACAGAGGCCAATAGACTTTCAAATGAATTCAGACTTCTAGTCTCTTGCACTGTGGAGAAATAAATTTCTATTCTTTAAAGAATCATTTTTGTGGTGCACTGTCATGGCAAGTCCAAGTAATTGAGATAGTAGTAGTCAAAAAATATTGGTAGGAACCATTTGGATGCCTTACAGCTATAATCTCCATCGATCAAAATGCATTTAATAGGTAGCTTGTGATTGTTTGCTTTTGCTTTGTCAGATGTCATTTAAACCAAAATAGAATTTACTATTTTGAGAACCTGAAAGTATTAAATATAATTAGAAAAATAACATAAACATTTTTGCTTATTCAGAAAACAATTGCAAGTTTTGAAAATTGTCAAAGGCAATGGTAGGGAATGTCCCAAACCATGAATACCAACTAACACTACACAGCTCGCCAAAACGAAGCTGATCCAGGCACCATGTGAGCGGTGAGTTAATTAAATGTTTGAGCAGCATTGTCCTCAAATGACATGATAAGTATCTAAATGGCCCTTGGCAGAAAACAAGTTTCCTACCCTGGTCAAATAAAGAAGCACAATGGAACATATAGTGCTGCTCTGAGCTGTGTGTGTGTGTGTGTGTGTGTGTGTGTGTGATTTATTGTGTAAAGAACAGTCCCCATTGACTTTATTTAGCCTTACCGTTGCGCTACTGTAAAGTAAAATGTTCACATTTGACTTACATGAAAAGTGACACCAATATTAAACCTTGTGTATTCCATCATTCAATAAAATAAAATAGCCTTGGAGGATGCCAATATGAATAACATATCATATCATTGGTGTTTCAGTGGGCTAATGTCCTCTCTGAACTTGAGCACTATCATGTCAGCAGACCACGAAAGTGGTTTCTTCTTTTAATGACTATACATGGGGAAATTAAGAATGTTGTCTCTGAAAATGTATATGCATTGAAGCACCACATTTTAGAATTGCAATTCCCATTCAAATGTTCCAGTAACCACTTCTAAATAGTTCCTTCATCCACAATTGGCTTTCTAAACCATATGCATTTGCTGTGTATGCAGTGCCAACATGTTTACAATCATACCGGGAGCAATAATTCCAATGTCCCAACTAGTCTACGTCTGAATTATTACACAGCATAGTTTTAAAGCTGCAATGACCCAAACTAGAGGCCTTCCTTCCTTCATCCATCTGTCCTTATGTTTCCTTCTCGTAAGGCTCTAAACTGACCTGTAGTAAATTCTCAGAAATAGTTAGACACAGAACACATGAACACGGCCCAAGAGTATTGATCAAAGCCTGAAGATCAAATCTCTATGAATCATGAAATTGATCCTATTGCAAACTCTTAAGTTTAAATCCCAACCCGAGTTTCTCTGAGAAAGCTTCCCAGGAATCCAATGAATGACCTACTTACCTCTTCTACCAAATTCACATAAGAATAAATAAAGAGAAACAGTATACCGCTAACATGAAGGACCTATTTCCATATATTAACTAGTGGTGTTTTGAGGATGCTTTTGTATTTACTTATTTATGTGGTGGATTTGTTTATAAGATATACATTTCAAACACACTCTCAGTTGGGTGCTAATTTAGAAGTACATTGCAGAGACCCCCAAAGTTCAGTCATTGTGATCCCTTTATTTCATGATTGACATCCACAATTGTGCAGATTCTAAAACGAATGATAAGGATCTAATCTGTACTGCAATTCTCCAATTCTCTCACCCTATCAACCAACTAACCTCTCTCTCTCTCTCTCTCTCTCTCTCTCTTTCACACACACACACACACACACACACACACACTTACATATACACACACCATTTGATCATCAAGTAATGAAAACCAAGCATGTGTGCTGATTCCATCTATGGACTAATACCTCCTGTTTGACCATGCCTTAACATTGAGACCATAATCTGAATCTGTAGTGCTCAGAGGTTGTACCAAATTTCTACAGAGTCAGCAGACTATTAGAAAAGAGTCATCAATGACTGATATAAATTGCTCCATAAATATTTCCTTCTGATCAGAGACTGAAGATAGGGTGGCGCACGGCAAGTAGCATTTATTATTTACCAGGGTCAGACATCGTGCAACCACAAATACTCCATCATGAGCAATCCTCCTAGCTCCAAACCGATTGGGGCAGAGTTGACACTTCCTCATGCAGCCCACTTGGCACCATGAATGAGGAACTTATGGAATCCTACCTACTGTCAATGTCCCCTGGTCGGAGAAGGCCATTTAAGTAGGGCTGTAGTCTTCATGTTTTCTCCCTGCACCTTAGCTGAAGAAGTGTGGAAAACTTTTCTGTCCCAGCTATATATACCCCAGGCTAAGGGGCTATATGTATCTCTTTACCTTGCTAACAAATCTCTGAGTGCACCATGCTCTGCTGGCTTACTGAAGCAAGAGTGTGTATTTTTTATTTTATTAGCAAGCATCAGGTGCAAATGGTCAGACTTCAGTGAGGATAACTATTTTTTCTGAGGCCTGGTGGTGCAGTGGGTACACGCTGGGCTGTGATCCACGTTGTTGGCAGTTCAAAACCACCAGCAGTTCCTCGGAAGGAAGCCTGTGCATCCTACTCCCATAACCAATGACAGTCTCACAAACCCACAGGGGGTCATTATGAGTCAGCATTGACTGAGTGGCATACAGTGAGAAGATGCCAGGAGGGGCAGGACCAGAAAAACCACAGTCGCCTGGCTGGTCAGAGGACTTGTCCTTAATTTCACTGAGCTGTGTACATACTACTAATTGCAACAGAGAATGCACAGTGCAGGGAACAAGAAAGCCCTCTCTGATAGTGAAGTATTGCACAATGCTCCTAGTCCCAATTCAAGCAGTTGTTGTTTAGCGTTCAAACAGGGCAGATACTTTCTTCTCTGGCTTAATAGTCACTCTCCACCAGATCCTTGGCAACAAATTGAATACATTTCTGAGTAATCCTCAGGAACATAGTTTCAAGGTCAGTTTACAAGGACAGAATTTCTCAACAGACCCGGGTTCTAGCCATGCCTGAAAAACTTCCCTCTTCCTACAAAAGCCAATTTGACTTAGCAAAACCTGGTCCCTACCCATCCCACTATGATCCATGAAGTGTATCCTGACCCCTCCATCACCACATCCACTGTGGACTATAACTAGACTAGGCTGACATGCCAGGGTGTGTTCTGCTTTGAATTTTCTATCCTTTTTATTGAGAAACACCTGCACCTATGTATCTGTTGATAGAACCAAAAAATATATAGAAAGCTTGACGCAACAAAAAGGTATAGTTATTGTTCACAGGTTCTATCGAGTCAGGTCCCTATGTGCAACAGAAGGAAACACGCCTGGCCCTGCATCACCATCGCAAAGGTTGTTCTGTTTGTTCTGCTGACAGCCATTGCTGCCACCCAATGTTATTCCATCTCCTGAAGGGTCTTCCTTCTTTTCACTGCCCTTCTAATTTACCTGACAACGTGTCCGTGTCATTGAGACAAAGTCTCCCCATCCTCATTCCTAAGGAGCATCCTGGCGATATGTCTTCCAAGATCTATTTGTTCTTTGGGCAGTACATCTTGTGTAGTTGTTAGATGCCGTTCAGCTGGTTCCAACTCATAACGACCTTATAGAAACCCGAACAAAGCACTGCCTATCTTGCACCGTCTTCACGATGGTCCGAATGTTTGAGCTCGTTGTGGCAGCCACCAAGCCAATCCATTTGTGGAGGGACTTCCTCTCCTTCACGGGCCCTCTACTTTTATCATGCATACAGTCCTTCTCCAGAGACTAATCTCTCCTAACAACATGTCCAAAGTACATTAGACAGGGTATCACCATACTTGTCTCTAAGGAGTGTTTTGGCTGTACTTCCTCCAAGACAGATTTGTTTGAAAATTCATGGTATTTTCAATATTCTTCACCAGCACCATAATGCAAGTGCATGGATTCTTCTTCAGACTTCCCTATACAATGGCTAACTCACACATGAATATGAGGTCATTGAAATTATTGTGTTTGGGGTCAGGCACACTATAGTTCTCAAAGTCATTGCTCTTTAACATTTAAAAAGGTGTGGTAGTTATATAATCATTTGTCACTTTGAGAGGATTAAGAGTGAAAGGGTGGGGTCTAGCCTGTCAATCAGACGATAGCCAATGAGGCCTCTGTGTGGGCATGACCTTCTCTGGAGGATTCTGGGAACTCCTGTTTTTCCTCCTTGGAGGTGAGAGACACACTGTCTCTCAGCTCACTACCTTGAAGACTTTACTGACAAGGCTCAGTCCCTGTGACACTTCCCTGTGGAGAAGACACATGGAGAGAGGCTGAAGGAGCCAGACCTCTGGAGGCAGAGAAGCCACATGGAGAGCCCTGCCAGTGCTAAGATGCTTACAACACCACTGGATCCACAAGACCTCCCACCCACTGAACTGTGCTCTTCCTGCATTCAGTGTCATTGCATATGTTTTGTGAGTCTGAAGAGGACTTTATAGATTAGTGTTGGACATATGGTCTAATATTGGATTTATGGATTTGATCTGGAGTGGGCTGGGGAGTTTTCTCAATATTTAATTGTTCTTGTACATAAAGCTCTTCTTGAACACAAATGAGTGTCTATGGTTTGTTTCTCTAGTCTATCCAAAATAACACCAGAGGCTTGTGCAGAAAATTTACTCATGGTAATGCATTATTTGATCTCTTGACTGCTACTTCCATGAGCATTGATTACAGATCCAAGAAAGATAAAATTCATAGCAACTTCAATATTTTCTATGATTTTCATGATATTATTCATTGATCCCATTGGAAGAATATTTGTTTTCTTTACATTAAACTGAAATCATAAAGAAAACCTTGATCTTCATCAGCAAGTGCATCAAGTCCTTGCATCAAGTCCTCCTCACTTTGAATAAGCAAGTTAGTGCTATCATCATATTAAGATCTGCTAATAAACCTTCCTCATCCTGATGCAGCTCTCTCCTTCATGTGGTCCAGGTTCTCCGATTACTTGCTCATCATACAGATTGCATACATGTAGTGAGATAAACCCATCACTCTTGATTTTGAGCCACCATGTTCTCTTGTTTTGTGCAAAGGACGGCCTCTTTATACATGTACAGGTCCCACAAGAACATAATGAAATGTTTTTTTAATTCCTATTCACCTCAAGACTACCCAGTCTTTGTTATGATCCATATCCTTGAATGCTTGTGTGCAGAGTCAATAAAACATTAGTAAGCATCTCTCTGGTATTTTGTGCTTGGACTCAAGACTACCGAAGATACCTCTTGTTGCAGTTCCTCTTCTGAATCTGGCTTGAATTTCAGTCATAGTCCTATCAATGTACTTCTGCAACCATTTCTGGAAAACTATTAGCAAAATGTTTCTTGCATGTGATGTTAATGATATTGGTTTTTTAAAAATAATATTGTTTTATACTTTCTGAATTCTGTTGGGTTGCCTGTTTTTAGAATGTATGCAAATATTAACTAACCTCTTCCAATCAATTGGCCAGGTGGCTGTCTTCCAAATTGCACGCATAGGTGAATGTGTGCTTCCAGGGCTTCATCAGTTTGTTGAAAACTTTCAATTTGTATTCCATTGATGCGTGGGGCCTTGTTTGGGGCTAATGCCTTCAATGCAACTTGGATTCCTTGCTTAAGTACCATTAGCTCTTGATCATATGCTACCTTTTGAAAAGGTTGAATGTTGACTCATTTTTGTTTTGATACAGTGCCCCAGTGTATTCTTACCATCTTCTTGATGTTTCCTACATCATCCAATATTTTTATTTATAATCTTGGAAACAATATGTAGGGCAACTGAGTCCTGATGGCATAGTGAGTTGGGAGTTGGGCTGATAACCAACCGCCACATCAGAAGTCTGAAAACACCAAGATGAGATTTTTTTTTTTTTGCCTCAGAAAATAGTTATAGCTTTGAAAGCCCACGGAGGCAGTTCTAGTCTGCCCCAGATGGTCACCATGAATCAGAATTGATTCAATGATAGTGAGTTGATCCCTGCCCTGGGGGGACTGTTAACCACCCACCAGCAACTGCACAGGAGAAAGATGCGGCTGTTGCCTCCCATAAAAACTTACAAAGCTCCAGAAACAGTAGCAGTGAGTTCAGTTGGGTTGGTTAGTGCCATTATTCTGTTCTGTTCTTGGTAGGGAGAAGCAGGGGCAGGGCTCACAGAGATTAAAAGAGACCTGGTGGTGCAATGGTTAAAACACTTAGTGGTTCACCCACAAATGTGTGGTTTGACAGCACTCAGGCGTTCCATGGGAGAAACGCTTGGTGAACTGGTTCCTTAATGGTGCAGCCTCGAAAACACTATGCAGTATGTATTTCTACACTGTCACACTGGGTCGCTGTGAGTCACCATTAACTGTACTGCACCTGCAAGCGACCAAACAGAGAATAGACGCATCTCTAAGCTCAGAGCAGAATACATGTTCTGCATAATTCTACAAAATTACTTCGCCTGTTCTCATCACAATTTCTTGTTTTATTAACCCACTGACCATAATTTTCTCTCCAAAGTTCATCTATCCAAGTCATTATAAAAACATTTTTCCTGCATCACTATTAAGTTTGACATTTGAATTTAAAATGTCAATAAATACAGAGACAAGGGTCTATGAGCAATCAGTACATGCCCGTCACTTTATCTAAAAGTAAAAGGGAATACGGTCACTTTGAAGTTAATATTTGTGAGAGAGAGAAAGACAAATAACATATTTTAAGGGCAATTGTAAGAACTAACTGTTTCAACTCCTGTCCACTATTATTTGTTGACTATTTAATGCTAATAGAAAGAGAGGGGAAACATGGAAGAAAAGGAAGAGAGAAAACAACCTTTCTTGTAAGTCTGAGAAAGAAAACCAAAGGACAGGCAGCAGTAACGGCATTGCATATTTGAAAAGCAAATGAGTTCATATATCGTAAATTTGTGGAGCATCTGAATGACACAGTCGTATCTCCAAATATAATAATTCATTGATAATATCCACTAAAATCTGCATTTCTATGTCTTCCTATAAATAATAAATTACATTGTTTCTTTACCTACCTACCATTGATCTCCACATTCAGTTTCCCATCTTTGAATCAAATATTACCAATTATCCCTCATATCTTTTTGCTTGTTTTGTCTCATTGCTTGATTTCTTCCATTTTGTAATGGCATTAGATCTTACAGCAGGATCATAGTAACTTCACTTCAACCCAATTGCTTTTCACCAACCTTCCTAAAATAACCTCCCAAACTTGAAATATTTTTCCTAGTTTTGCATACAAACTGGCGATTTCCCAGCTTCTAATGACAGCGTACAGCAGAGTGCTGAGAGCACTTGTAATTATAATAATTATTAGCATTATGCACGAATATCGCTTTCATCTGAAGAGCTTTCATTTCTCCATAAGCATCGAGTTTGTCTCAGGTCATAGACTCCCACTGACTTTAGGGGGAGCAGAGGAATTATACCTACCTGCGATTGAAGGAGGGTTTAAGTTAGAAGAAAATAAATTGCTAAGTTTTTGACAGAGTTAACACTGCTCCCTCTACTATCTGATTATTGATGTTCAAATCCACAGGTAGTCGGGGCAACATGGTGTTTAATCACAGATTGACAAGCGCTGGTGTTTAAAGAGCCCCCGTTGGCTGTTCTAACTGAAGAGAGAAGTCTGTTACACAAAGGCTATGATTCCATTCCTGTGATGCCACCTGCTACAATGTGACTTCAGAAGCTGGACTTTTAATATGCTTTGATTCCAAATAGAGTCTAAGGTTTCACATAGGAGATGTAAGGATGTTGGCTCTCCTACATTGTTACTTTTTTTCACCTCTGTCAATTAGATAGTGGTGTTACTAAACACAAAGGCAATGTAAATGAAATACGTGTTAATTTACAATCATCCTCACAGCACCACCAAAAAACAATCATTGGGAACATATTTTTGAAGTGGTACATTATGAACACATCTATACTTGATAATATGTGCACATTTCCTCAACAGTAATAAAAATAATCTATATTGCTCTAAGCCTGGTTTCCCTCCCTAAGCCCACTAATGAAACAATGTATAGTTGCTCATTTTTTGGTCTGTTTCTTGACCCTTTTCTTTCCCTTTTCATGAAATCTAGAAAACAAAGAACACTGGATCTTTGTTTTTATTTGTTAACATAGGGTTGTTGCAACCAAAAATGCCACGGTGGGTGACTTGATAGTCTCACTTTTCAGGAGAATAGAAATATGTATTCAGGGATGGGTCCTTCTTTGACTCTTTTGTATAGTAGGGAAAGATTCTTAGAGTATCTGGGCTTGTGGACACACCCACCCCCATCTTCAGTGAGTGTCTCTGCTGTTCTTTTCATAAAGGGATTAAGTTTGGGACTGCCCCTACTCTGGTATGACCTGATCAATTTAAAAAAAAAAAAAAAGGCGAAAGATTTATACAATCTGAAGAGAAACAGCTAAACAGTCATTTAATAATACCTACCTTCCTGACTTGATCACTGAAGACAGACAGGTACATAAGCAAATGTGGTGAAGAAAGCTGATGGTGCCCGGCTATCAAAAGATACAGCGTCTGGGGTCTTAAAGCCTTGTAGGCAAACAAGCAGCCATCTAGTTCAGAAACAACAAAGCCCACAGAGAAGAAGCACACGAGCCTGGGTGAACACGAGGTGTTGACGGGATCAGGCAGCAGACACCAAAGAACAAAAACCATCATTGTGTGACCACCTTCCACACATAAACACTGAAGACGAATGTGTGCATAAGTAAGTGTGGTGAAGAAGGCCAATGGTGCCTGGCTATCGAGACCTATAGCGTCTGGGGACTTAAAGGCTTGAAAGTAAACAAGTGGCCATCTAGCCCAGAAGCAACAAAGCCCACATGGAAGCAGCACACCAGCATGTGTGATCATAAAGGGCCGAAGGGACCAGGCTTCAAACACCAAAGGTGGGGGGAAGGGGTGGGGATCATATCCTTGTCAATGAGGGTGACGCATGATGGAGACCCAATGCCCATCTGTAGACAACTGGACATACCTTGCAGAGGAGTAGTGGGGAGGAGATGAGTCACTTAGGGTTCAGTATAGCAATAATGAATCCCACAACCTTCCTCTAGTTCTTAAACGCTTCCTCCCCCCAAATACCATGACCCCAATTCTGCCTTCCAGACCTGGTTAGACCAGAGGATGCACAGCGGTGCAGATGGGAACTGGAAACGCAGGGAATCTAGGACAGATGAACCCTTCAGGACCAGGGGTGACAGTGGCGATACCAGGAGGTAAGGGGGTGTTAGAAAGGGGGAATTGATCACAGGGATCTACATATAACCTCCTCTCTGGGGGATGGGCAGCAGAGGGGTGGGTGAAGGGAGACGCCGGGCAGTGTAATATAAGATATAATAATAATTTATAAATTATCAAGGGTTCATGGGGGAGGGAGGAGTGGGAATGGAGGGGGAGGGGAAAAAAGGAAAATGAGCTGATTCTGGGAACCCAAGAGGAAAGTCAATTTTGGGAATGATGAGGGCAACAAATGTACAGGTGTGCTTTACATAATTGATCTATGTATTGTGATGAATTGTATGAGCCTCAATAAAATGATTTAAATAAAAAAAGAATTCCACTGTGTTAGGCCAGGTTGTCTAGAGAAGCAAATCCAGTGATGCTCATCTATGTATAAGAGTGCTGCCTTGAGAAGGAATAGTATATCCGGAAGGCATCCTGCCCAGTGTGAGACCACAGGTCCGATGCTAGCTGGAATCCTCTTTAAACTAAGGCAGCTGCAGGCCAATGAAGCTTCCAGGTGAAGCGGGAAGCAGGATGATCACAGCGGGGGGAGCAGTCACATCGATAAAATCACGGGAAGATGGCCGGGTGCCTGCAGCTCTCAGGGTCAGTGGCAGGGTCACAGCATGCACGAAGGAGAAGTTGCAGAGAGAGATCATCTATGTCTATCTTACTCTTTTACAAAAGATGTATGCTATGATAGCGGGACAAGAGGAAAGTAAAAGGAAATAGAGGAAAGAACGAGGAGAAAAAGGGTATTTATAGAGGTCTAAATACAGGCATGTACATATGTAAATATATTTATATAGGATGGTGAGGATATAGATGTACATGCATATATTTATAAGTCTAGTATCAAGGCTGCAGATGGACATTGTACCTCCACTCAAGTACTTACTCAATGCAAGAACACTGTGTTCTATTAAATTTGCATTCCATGATGCACACCTTCCTGACAGGATCGCTGAAGACAAATGTGTGCATAAGCAAATGTGGTGAAGAAAGCTGATGGTGCCCGGCTATCAAAAGATATAGCATCTGGAGTCATAAAGACTTTCAGGTAAACAAGCAGCCACCTGTCTCAGAAGCATCAAAGCCCACATGGAAGAAACACACCAGCCTGTATGACCGCGAGGTGTAGAAGGGACCAGGTATCACACATCAAAGAACAAAGAATCATATCAGTGGGTGCCCACCTTCCCGATATGATCACTGAAGACACAAATGTGTGCATAAGCAAGTGTGGTAAAGAAAGCTGATGGTGCCCGGCTATCAAAAGGTATAGCATCTGGTGTCTTAAAGGCTTGAAGATAAACAAGTGGCCATCTAGCTCAGAAGCAACAAAGCCCTCATGGAAGAAGCACACCAGCCTCTGAGACCACAAGGTGTCAAAGAGATCAGGTATCAGGCATCAAAGAACAAAAAATCATATCATTGTAAATGAGGGCGAGGGCAGAGTGGAGACCCAGAGCCCATCTGTAGGCAACTGGACAGCCCCTTACAGAAGGGTCACGGGGAGGAGACGAGCCAGTCAGGGTGCAGGGTAGCAAAGATAAAACATACAACTTTCCTCTAGTTCATAAATGCTCCTTCCCCCTACTATCATGATCCCAGTTCTACCTTACAAATCTGGCTAGACCAGAGGATGTACATTGGTACAGATACAAACTGGAAACACAGGGAATCCAGGACAGATGACCCCTTCAGGACCAGTGGTGAGAGTGGGGATACCAGGAGGGTGGAGGGAAGGTGGGGTAGAAAGGGAGAACCAGTTACAAGGTTCTACATATAGCCTCCTCCCTGGGGTATGAACAACAGAAAAGTGGGTGAAGGGAGATGTCAGACAGAGTAAGATATGACAAAATATTAATAATTGATAAATTATCAATGGTTCATGAGGGAGGGAGGAGCGGGGAGAGAGGAGGAAAAATGAAGAGCTGATATTAAGGGTTCAAGTAGAAAGCAAATGTTTTGAGAATGATGATGGCAACAAATGTACAATGTGCTTGACACAATGGATGTATATAAGGATTGTGATAAGAATTATCTGAGCCCCCAATAAAATGATTTAAAAGAAAAAAAGATGTACGGTATTAAAGAGGTGTTATCAATCTACCACTTGATTGACAAGTTTGACTCCACCCCTAGCCAGGAATATCAAGTTGATATGATCCCTAACTACAGCATCACTATTTCCAATCAGGATCATATTTACAGATATAGAGGCTAGGATTTCAATACATATTTTTCCACGACACATTGATTGACTGGAAATGTACCACAAAAATACAAGGGTTGTTGCATCTTAAATCCTGGACAGTGCTATTAATACATCATTTGAAAAAAAATTAAAATAAAATAGCATCATTTATGAGGATAATTAAGTTAAGGATCTTGAGATGGGAAGTTTATCCTGGATTATTCATCTAAACGGAAAGAACAATAAAGTCTTCTTGGTGTAGGTCTCTACACAGGAAGATCTGAGAAACAGAGGAAGGGAATCTCAAGATGGAGGCAGAAGCTCGAGTCATGTAGGCACAAGCCGAGGACTGCTATCACCCACGTGAAATGAGAGTGGTCAAAGACCAGACCCCTAGAAGTAATATGGCCACGTCCACATGTCCACGTCAGCACAGTGAATTCTGATTTTCAAAACTGTTAGAGAATAGCATTGTGTCATTTAAGCCACAAAGTTCGTGGTATTTCTTTGATCAGAACCAAGAAACGAATATATATTCCCAACATAACCTTTTCCCTTTTTCCTTTTCAAGTCTTTCAAAAATCAATCTTAAATGTCTCAACAACCACATTCACTCAGTACCAGGAAAGTCAGTGCTAACTCACAGTGGCCCTGTCGGACAGAGCAGAGCTAGCCCTTCTGGGTCTCTGAGACGGTAAATATTTATAGGAGTGGAAAGTCTCGCCATTCTCATGTGAAGCAGCTGGTGGTTTCCAACCACTGATCCAACTCTGAGCCCACTATGTCATACATAAGATGGACTGCCAAGCATGAGCAACTCACTCTCTGAAGGAATATGACATCACAAGTGAATATGGCAAGACCTGGACTCGTTTGCCTTGAATACCTCATCAGGAAACAAGCACCAAGCACTGGAAAATGACATCTTGCTGGGAACAGCCAGGATCAGCTGTGATGAGGAAAACCTCGATGAGAGGGACTCACCCAGTAGCCACCACAATAGACGCAAATAACCCAGTTATCATGACGTTGGATAATGGTTTATTCTGTTATACATCTCCATCCTTTGCAGTCTACTCAGGGAAAACAGCAAATAGAAAATGCCACTGAAGAAAACCTTCAGAAGAAGTGAACGGTGCAAATAAAGTCAAAAGAGAACTATAACATTTTGTGGCCACATTATGTTTCAGCTGAGCCAGTGCATTTACAACACTCAAGGGGGTTGCGTCGTTAGCAGTAAACGTATTTCACATCACATTCTTTCCATGTACAGCATTGCCCTCTGTTTTACTCCCAAACCATAGCGATTGAGATTAAGAGAACATACATGTGTCAATTCCATCCTTCCCATCCAACTCTTCATATATCAATCTTACTTCCATTGTATTGAGATGTCTGTAGAAAATATCGCCAATCCATCCATTAATTAAATTATTGTCACTGGAGACTGGAAATAATGTACCATAAATGTAAAAGCCTTTGTTTTACATCTAATTAAGATTTTATTTGAAAACAAAGGCAATACATAGCTTTTCTCAGGAAATTTATGAGGATTTGAAATGTCAGTGTAGTTATTTTGGGAATACCACAGTTTATTCAACATTTCATTTTTTTAGTTGAGAAAATAATCTGGTATCTATTGAATACTAGATAATATAAGATTATGTATGTGTGTATATATTAGTATATAGAAAGATATACACATATGTACAAACATGAGTATATATATCTATAGATATACACACATTTGTACAAACATGAAGTTTATTGTAAATGGAATTAAAAGATAATGAAGGTTTTCCATACATTTTAAAGGCCCCTCATATGTAAATATAATTTATATCTATTACATTTTGCTACTATTTAAAGTAAAACATTAAACTTCCTAAATATTGAAAACATAATTTTTATGATAATTCAAACAGACTTTGCTCTTCAGAGTATATCTTTTAACTAGGAGATTTTTTTTTACATTTTATGTTACTACTATATTGGCCATCAGAAGTGGATTTTACATACTATCTTTGTAATAATTAACCTGAAGTCATGATCTTAGGGTTTTTAAATTATAAATGTTTTTAATAATATTCCACTGAATAAATTCATTAATATTATTCCTTCCATAGGAAATTGATCAACCTTCGATAATATAGCTATCATTTTTAAGTTCTCAAAATTTTCCATAATTAACATGTATAAATTTTATATATTGGCCTTTAAAATCAGCACATAAAACCAAAATTATCACACTCAATATGATAGCCTTAATTGATGACTATTTTAAGTGATATTAGCAAAATTTCACTGTTTAGCCATGTGTTTTTTCCCCTTCTCTCCCTAAAACTAAGGCATTACCTTATTTTAAAGAAGTTCAATTTCGTCTACACAGGTTCTCATCCCTGAGGCAGCAGCATAGTGCAAAGGTCTTCTTCTTCCTCCTCCTCCTCTTCCTCTTTCTTCTTTGTGTTATGATAACAGCACCAATAGCTGCTCTCACCTTCACCTTGGTCAAGTTTCGCTCCTTCCCAACGTAAGATTGTCTGCAGACAGTCCTCTCTTCTGAAATCACCGTCAGCAGGGTGTGCTCCGTGAGGATGAAGTGCCCCTTCCAATCATAATTTGAGATCTCACACACAGCAAATGCTTGGATGGCTCATTATGCACATTCTGCTTATTTGGATTTCCATCTCTACCCAAAAGACAAATTCCTCATATTCTATTCATTCCATGTCTAGCATCCTAAATTGAATGTAGTGCTGCTAGGGCTCCCTCCCCACAAGATGTACTTGCAGCAAGGGGGCCTTTTAGCTGAGGGTTGTTTTCATGTATTTGGTAGGCCAGGTTTTGGTCAACACGGGTGAGTGCTTTACAGAACCGGGTGTTTGTGTTTCCCTTGTCTTGTGACAGGCAGTGGCACTATTTCCTTCTCCCATCAGCCATTTTGGAATGCTTCCGCTACATGTGTCACCTTGGTTACCCTTCCCGGGCTGAGGAGAAGAACAGGGAGGGATTTACAGCTCTGGAGTTCTGCCTCTGTGGCCCCTGTCCCGGCCTCCTTGTTTAGTTTTACAGGAAAACGATCTATTAGAAATTGTGGAAGTGGGTTAGACATATCTGCTTGGTCAAGGAGAAAGGCAGTGCAAAATGGAAGACCCTCAACACCATGGATTGAAACCGTGGCTGCAACAGTGGTGCAGGACTGGGGAGTGTTGCATTCTGTTGCTAGGAGTTCAAATGATCTAATGGAACCTAGCAAAACCAACGACTATTTATTGGTATATAAATGCTAGTTTTCCAGGCTGGATAAGGTAATACATATTTTCCTGTTTCAAATGAGTGTATAGCTGGTGCCCAAGTGTTGCATAAGCAGTTCCCTACTCTGATATCTAGTCTCTCTTATTTATCTCTCATTTCTCAAGTCAGTGTCACCCATACTTACTTGCCTGCTTTTAATAATTGTCCCAAATTCCAATTACTAGACTACATTGCATTTAATCAGGCTTTATTTTGCTTTCTCTCTCATTACATAACCCCATCCTTGGAAATTTCCCCTTTGATTATTGCTCTGAAGGTATCCATCTCTAAGCTCTGTCTTTTGCAATGCAGCCACAACTTCTTATAGAACATATTCATTCAGGGACACTGGAGGTATTCTATAACTCGGTCCCAGATGATAACTCCCACTGACCTTGAAGGGCTTTTGAAGAAGGATCAATGGCTCTATCATTCATTCTTTGCTCATTCTGGAGGATGAGCTCCTTGATGTCTGTAACCAGGGCTAGCCTACAGTGACTCTTCCTAATGTCTTCTCTTGTGCCCCTGGTGACCACTAATGAATGTTGGTCTCTGAATTTCTCTGTTCGTATTGGGCCATACAACATTTGTCTTACTGACTAACTTACTGCATGCTGCATACTGTTTCCAAGTTTAATCCATGCTGTAGCATATATTGCATTGTTTTGTCTGTAGGTACCACATGTTGTCTACACATTCATCCATGGGTGGTTATTTAGTTATTTTCACTTTTGACTATTGTGAATAATGCTGCTATAAACAGACAAGCAAGTATGGGTTTGTGCTACTGTTTTCCATCATTTGAGGAGGAGGGTAAGTTGGGGGGCATATATTTTACTTTTTGAGAACTATCAGCTTGTTTTAAGCAGTGGCTATGCCATATTTTATCCCATAAGCAATATAGAGGTTTTAATTTCTACACATCCTTGCCAACATGCTATTTCCATTTCTATTTTAATCTTGCCCTCACATTATTTTTTAATTAAATGGATTGTGCTTTTACTGTTGTGTCTAAAATTCATTCACAAGACTAATATGAAATGGGATGTATACAATATCATAAGTCAAGCTTAGGAAGTGCAATAGTCCACAGTCCATGGGCTTTGGTGACTGAGATAAATGTGGATAATAGGCATGGAAGCTTAATCCTGGTGCTGGCAACACAGAGAACGGTGATGGGGGTGAGTGTTGTCAGGAATAGATGGGTAGTGAGTCTTCTAGGAACAGACCCTCTGCTTACTCTTTCCCACAGGGCACTGGAGGCCAAACAGGGAAGGCTTACTCAAAGTGGAGGCATCTTTGAGGATTCCTTTTGATCCTTCTCTGAGACGATATGCCCTACTTTATAGTAGGAGATCAACTAGCTATAGACAAAAGGATGAAAATAAATAATGTCTTTTGCTTCTTTATCCGACAAGTCCAAAGACTTACAAGGAAGCAGAAGTTAGTGTATGGATATAGATAAAACGTTTTGAAAATCCACTTCCCTGGAAAGCATTACTGAAAACATCTCAGAATAATAAACCTACTGAACACAAAGTAATCATAAAAGCAGCTACCAGAGAATTTAGCAGAAAATGGAAACATTTTGCATTTCAATATGTTAAGTAATTTTAATTAAAATTAGATATGAATTCATATTTCCACACATATATTTCTATGGCACAGTCAGACAGACACATCACTGAAAGGCAATTCTGTGTTTGGGTCCCTCAAGGAAGAAGACGTTGTTTGAAAGCCTTATAAAGGGTCCCACACTCCAGGATCACATGTTCTTTACATCTCTCCAAAATTACTGATTGCTCTTTGACAGATCATTGACATGGCACATCTATCTCATCAAAAGTGAAGGATCGCTGCACCGAAAAATCTTTCAGCTCCATCAAACATCCACTTCTCAAGGAGAACTGGATCTTTGATCTCGAAAAGGCAGGTGTGAAAGGTGATGTGGGGGGCTGGTGGGATGATGGTCTCTTTGTGGCAATCAGAAACTTTTCACTGTCATATTGAATGCAAATGTCACTCATTGTAATGTGTGTGGCAGACAGGAGACTTCAAACTTTTGTATGAGTCAGGATGTCCAGTTGTCAAGCACATATCTTAAAAGAGCAGTCTTCCTCCGACCCTTGCATTGACCACCGTTTGAACCAAATCCAAAGTCTTATGCATTGTTCTTGAGATTCTTCCAGCTCGTGGCAACCCGGCAGGCCACCGAGTAGAATGTCGATCCATAAGGTTTTCTGGGATGTGAATCTTATGTAGGCAGGACTTTATTCCATGGTGCTGCCAGTATTCAGATTAAAGGCAAGCACAAACATGGTGTGCCACCTAAGGACCGATATTCCATTTACATAGCTTGAAGAAGAAAAAAAAACCTTATAAAGTTTGAGTAATGGGTTCTGTAAAGAAAACATATGTTCTCTTTTGAGTCAAAGTACAGACATTTAATTCTTAACAATTGATTTTTTTCTTATTAATGAACACTTCTTTGGGCCCTGCTTACCTGTGATTTTAATTAATAAGCCTTAATGAATTTGCCTTGAAATGGAAATTTTGAAACACTCTGTATTAGTTAATGGTTTTACCAGACACACAGTGCATATTCCAAATATAAAGTTAAATTTAAACATCAATAATCCGGTAACTATGGACACCAACAATTCCTCATTAAGAAGTCCTGGGATGACAGAAATGATTTTTAAAGTTGGCAGCTATCCAAAAGACTGGAGGTTTGACTCTCCCCAGACGAGAACCATATTGAAGGAAGATCTGTTCATCTGCTTTTGAAAAAGTAAGCCACTGGAAGCATTGTGGAGCCTGGCTCTACTCTGACTCGCAAGGGGTTATCATGACTCTGAAGTGGCCAGATAGCAACCCTTTATACTATTTTGAGATGATTTTATCTGAAATTGTAGGGTTTAGTAGGAAAAAGTAGAGTCTTTTCAAACTGATCTTTCTTGGCAGAAATACTGCCAGAATGGCCCTTGGCAGCACAGATGACAGTGAGACTCATCTTACATACGTTGGTCATATTGTTAGAAGTCACCAGTCTCGGAGAAGGACATTCTGCTTGGAACAGTGGAGGGGCAGCAAAACGAGAGGACGGCCCTCCACAAGGTGCACTGAAGCAAAGGCTGCAACGCTGGGCTCAAGCATGGAAACCGTTCTAAAGACCGCTCAGGAACAGGTCATGCTCATTCTGTCCTGCACAGAGTCGCTATGGCGCCCAACAACTACAATAGCAACAACAGTAGAGTCTGTTAATGTCTTTACAAGTCCTTCTAATATTTTTAACTGGATATTGAAGCTTAGAATTCGTTTAAACCACAGTGTCTGCGTTCATAATACAGCTTTGGATGTTTTGTAAGCCTTGAAACGATATTTTTGTATCAAAGAATAAAGATAGAGAAAAGAGATGAGTAACTGCAGGGTATTATCAGTAAACTACCAGATATTAATTCTGAAACTTATTATGATTCTTGTGTTCTGACACTTTGCCCTAAATAAACAAGTCAAACAGAGCATAGTGATTCAAGGAACACAAATGAAGCAAAATCTCTGAGCTTTAATAAAGAATTCTTGAATAATAATATGCACCTCCCACCATTTCTCTCTACTCCCAGCCCCTCTCGTTCTGACTCTTTTCCTTGTCTGGAGACTCAGAGACACACACGCCAAGCTCCTGCAGTTGGATAAAGAAGGTTTCAGGTGATGTTGCACACCTATTGAGTGCTATGCAAGTGGAAATTGTGTTGGAACTAATTATATTTCTACGGAAATTCATTAGTAGATATATACAGAATATTATGTATATATACACAGAAATTCATCCCATAAAAAATTCATGGAGATGGTGCAGACATTCCCTTTGGAGCCACAGCCACTATATATAAGGACACACTTTAAACTATGGCCTATCACATAACATATAACATGCTTATGCTTTATGGAAAATTCAATATCCCATAACTTTGTCTCTGGCTAAAATGGAAAAAGGGTATTTTCTGGTTGAGTGGTTGGAGGAGACCAATTTCTGATTTGTTAGCAGCACACCAGTGTAAGTAGCTACCTGGGAAGAGGAGAAGCGAAACTTATTTTAGGACTGAATTCTAGCTGAGTCGTGTTCTGTTAAAATACCTTCAGCTAGGAAAGGGAACCGATCAATCAATGGCTGTCTTGTCTTTTCTAATATCAGTTTTTTAAAGACTACGAAAAGAAAATATTTTCTTCCTTTCAGGTTTTTTGACTTAAAATTAAATTAGATTATTATAAAAATTGGGTTTAAGGTGCCATTGATAGATTACTCTCAATTCTGACTCCATGGTGTGAAATCCTAAGTGTATGCTTTATTTTATTTTTAGTTTTTGGTTTTATTGTCATGTAGTTCTGTGTTATACAGGGTTCTCTAGAGACAAAACCAGATTGCTAGTAATTTTATATATATATTTATAAGGATAGATAAATATATAACACTAGAAATGAACTGTTAAATTATATACAGATAGATAAGTATGTAATACAAGAAATGAACAGTTAAATTATATACAGATAGATAAGTATGTAATACAAGAAATGAACAGTTAAATTATAAAGCAGTACAAATGGCTCAGCGCAACTCACTCCCATGAGAGAGAGTTGTGAGACACTGGAAGTCCTTTGAGTCTTGAGGGCTGCTAGGTAGTCCACTGTAGAGAGAGAGCTAGGCTATCTCAGAACAGGCAGCAAACAGCAAGGCAGGTCACCAACTGTCAGCCAGGTCACCAACCATCAGTCCCCAGCTCCAGAGATGTACATTCCAATCCTGTGGTCTTCAAGGTACCTCAATTTAGCAACACAGTCCACAGGCTAGGCGTCCCACAGGTAGTGTAGCCTGTAAATTGAGGCACAGAACAAGCAAGGCAGCCGCATACTGGTCTGATGATCATAGAGCGAGAGACAAGAAAGGCAAGGCTCACTGAGTCATTTATCTCTCCGCCCTTCAATTAATCCCACTTGGGTTTATCGGCCAGGCTGGCACAATAAACTAACTATCTCAAGTTCACAAGACAATAAATCATACCATTTAATCATATATTTCAATAATTGATTCATTTTAGAAATTGCATAATTGTCACCACAATTTTAGAACATTTTCATTTCTATTCCACTCATTATTATTAACTCCTCATATCCTTCAATCTCCCCAGCCATAACTCCAAGATACCAGGAATCCATTTACTGTCTCCATGCTCTCTCCTTTCAATCCATTTAAATGTGCTCTAGTTTTTAATGTTTTCTGCTTTCTTTTCAATTGAGGTTTTCCTCGATTATTTTTTGGTCATTGGTTCTTTGTGTTTGGGGGATGCTTTTCTGTATATGAAATCCAGGATAGGTAAATTTAGCTGTATGTTTTAACAAACGTTTGACTCTTGAGTTTCCTCATGTGCAATAATTGGGGTGTGATATGAGTACCTACATCATAGGGACGGAAATATATGATAGATGTGCTTAGAATAGTTTATGTTGTTTGCTGTCAGGTTCCATGGAGCTGCTTGTGACTCATCGGAACCCGATGTACAACAGAAGGAAACACTGTCTGGGCCTGTTTGAGCCGAACATAATTTGTTGTATGCTAGTAAATGATAAAAAAAAATATCTTAGTGATTGTTACTATGATTTTCCCAAAGTGCATTTGCTTAAAGTAAATGTGGTTGGATTCATTCAGTTAATTAAATTGGTTGGATTCATTCAGCTTAATTAAATTGAAAAGAATATTTCCAGAAATCATATGGTAGTTAAATTTTAAATATTTAACTTGAACTCCAAGTCAGGTGAGTGGAAATAATGGAACTATTCTATCTTTCCTGTCTGTTTCCATTCCTCATTACAGATTTCAAGCGCTCTAGCCTTGAGAAAGGATGTACCAATCCCTTAAAATATGTATATATGTACATGCATTTGTCTGTCTATCTATCTATCTATCTCTCTATCTATCAATCATCTATCTATCCATCCATCCATCCATCCACCCATCCATCCATCCATCTATCCATCTATCTATCTATCCATCTATCTATCTATTATCTATTTCCTACTGGTTCTGCTTATCTGGAGAACACTGACTAATATGCCTGGTAGTTTGATGACAACAAATAAATAAATTAAAAGTTTATTTAATATTATTATTATTATTTTACATATAACCTTTGCTATTGTTAGGTGTAGTTCATTAGGTTCTGACTCATAACAACCCTATGTGCAACAACAAACAAAAAACACTGGTTGGTCCTATACTGTTCTCACTGTTATGTTTCAGTCCATTGTTGTAGTAATTGTGCTAATTTAGCTCCTTAAGAGTCTTCTCCCTTTTCTGCTGCTCCTAACCAAAGAGCTTGCTTCTAAGGAGCATTCAGATGATACTTATTCCAAAACAGATTTGTTTGTTCTAGCAGTCCAAATTACTCACTATTCTTCACCATACTTCACATGGATACAATATTTAAGTAGCTGCTATAATCTGCCCAAATGCAGGATCTCTGAGTTGGAATCAATTTGACAGCAGTAATTGTTTGGTTATTTGTGGAAAAACAGATTCATCACCCAGTATCTTCCTCTTGCCTAAGATAAACTTTGGGGTGCAGCATTGTCTAGAGAAGGGAGGTTCATCCTTTCTCTTTATATCCTGTGTCATATACTGATCTGCACAGCAATCCTCTTGCTCACCAGAGTGCTTCTTGTCTTCTTAGTCACCTATGCTGAAATGCTGACTGTTAAAATCTATTCTGATTTGATCACATCCGCTATCCTACACTCATTCAGCACTTGGACCATGGACCTTCTTTCTGCTCTGGGCTAGCTCTGTCCACTGCTTCTACTTCTATGGATAGTTCAGTCAGTAAAGTTGATTCTCTCTCTCTCACACACACACACACACACACACACACACACACACACACACACCAGAATTGGATGGTACTCTTCTGCTATTAGAAGATGTTAGGTGCCATTCACTTGGTTCCAGTCGTATCTTCACAGTTGCTGTTAGGTTAGAGCCCTTGTTATAGCTACTGGGTCAATCACTTTGTTCAGGGTCTTTCTCGTTTTGGCTCCCCATCTAATTTACCAAGGAAGGTGTCCTTTTCCAGGGACTGCTCTCTGGAAAACATGTCCAAAGTACTTGACACAGAGCTTTGCCATCCCACCTCAAAGGGACATTCTTCCTATATTTCTTGCAAGGAAGATTGTTCTTTTTCGAGCCCTGGCTTCTTTCAATAGGCTTCTGGTGCACAATAATTAAAATGTATTGATTCTACTTTGGTCTTTCTTTCTTTTCTTTTTTTTTGGTCTTTCTTATTCAATACCTGACTTTCACATTGCTAGGAGGTCATTGAAAAACCATTGCTTGATTGAAATGCACCGTAGTCCTCAAAGTAACATCCTTGATTTCAATACTTAAAGGAAGATTCTGTGCAGCAGATTTACCCAAAGCAATGCTTCTTTTGATCTCTGGACTGCTGCTTCCCTGAGCACTGGTTATGGATCTAGGCAAGTTGGAAACCTTCCCAACTTCAATCTTTCCCCATTTATCATGATATTTTTACCCATTGATCCAGTTATGAAAGTTTTTTTTTTTTTAATTTAAGTTGTAATCTGTAATGAAGGTGACAATACTTGATCTTCATCAGCGAGAACTGCAGGTCTTCCTCACTTTCAGCAATCAAGGTGGTGTCATCTGTGTGTTCCCATTACTGAGTAAGCCTTCCTGCAGGCCTGATGCCACATTCCTCGTCACATATCAACTTCCCTGGCTATTTGCTCAGTACACAGATTGAGTAATTATGCTAAGAACATACAGACCTTATTCAAATTTTCATAATTTATTTATTTCTTTTTTTAATAAATCATTTTATAGAGGCCTCTTACAGCTCTTATAACAATCCATACATCACTTGTATCAAGCACATTTGTACATATGTTGCCATCATCATTTCCAAAACATGTTCTTTCTACTTCAGCACTTGGTATCAGCTCCTCTTTCTCTCCCCTTCCCCTCCTACCCTCGTGTATCCTTTGATAATTTATAAATTATTTTTATTTTCATATTTCACATTGTTCACCATCTCCGTTTCTGTTGTTTGTCCCCTGGGGGGTGGGGCTATATGTCGAGCATTGAAATTGGTTCCCTCTTTCTCCCTCTTCACCCCCCACCTATCCCCTCCCCTCATGGTATCATTATTGGTCCTGAGAGGTTTATCTGTGCTGGATTCCCTGTGTCCAGAACTCTTATCTGTAACAGTGTACTTGCTCTGTTCTAGCCAGATTTGTAAGGTAGAACTGGGGTAATGATAGTGGGGGTGGGGGGGAGGAAGAATTAAAGAACTAGAGGAATGTTGTTTTTCGTTGGTGCTATACTCCACCTTGGCTAGCTCATCCCTTCCTTGTGACCCTTCTGTGAGGGGGTGTCCAATTATCTAAAGATGGGCTTTGGGTCTCCAGTCCCATCCCCTCTTCACATCGAAATGGTTGTTTGTTTTGGGTCTTCCTGTGCTCGATACCTGATCCCGTCGACACCTCGTGATCACAGGGGTTGTTGTGCTTCTTCCATGTGGGCTTTGTTACTCCCCTGCTTGATGGTCATTTGCTTACCTTCAAGCCTTTAAGACCCCAGATGCTATATCTTGTGATAGCTGGGCACTTTCAGCTTTCTTCACCACATTAGCTTAAGCACCCAATTTGTCTTCAGTGATCATGTCGGGAAGGTAAGCATCACAGAATGCCAGGTTATTAGAACAAAGCATTCTTGCGTTGAGGAAGACTTGAGTAGTGGCCCAATATCCGTCTGCTACCTTAATACTTAACCTATAAATATATGTACATAGACTTATATCCCTATCATTATATATTAATATATTTACATGTGTCCATGCCTATGTCTATACCTCTAGTTCCTTTTGCCTCCTAATTCTTTCCCCTATTTCCTTTACTTTTCTCCTGTCACACTGTCCTCAAACTTTTAAAATAGGGGGCCAGTTCACTGTCCCTCAGACCGTTGGAAGGCCGGACTATAGTTTAAAAAAAAAACTATGAACAAATTCCTATGCACACTGGATGAGTCAGCTGCTAAGCAGGACAGGCAGCGGCTGCAAAAACACCCGGCGGGCTGACTAAAGGTCCTTGGCGGGCTGCATGTGGCCCATGGGCCATAGTTTGAGAACACATGATTGTTCAATCTTAATTCGACTTTCTGTACTTCCTCTTGGCTACATCATAATTGCTCAAACCCTACCAGGCATTCTATGCCCTCCTTGCCAACAATGTTATATCTCGTTGTCCCCTTGTCCCTCGTGTGTTGGCTCCTCCCCCTTTCCCCAACCACCTCCTCTCCACTGTCCCCCCAGAACCATCGGTCCCATTGTTTTCTCCTCAAGATTGTCTATTCTACCTATCTTATACAGATATACCTGAAAACACAATAACAACAATAGTTTCAGGTCTATCTGCTGCCACTTATGAATGTTTTCTGATCAGGTCTGATGCAGTGCCAAGCCCTGTCCCATGAGTCGGAAGTCTATTTTCAGAATTCCTCCAGGACTTTGTTGCTTTTCTCCCCTTGCTGCTCTGCTGCCCTCCCTTCTTGTTACACCCTGGTGTGTGTGTAGGGGGGCCGGGGGAGTTCAGACTGGGCACAATTCCCGCTCTGTGTCTCTGGTGCTGCTCCCCATAGTGCTGTGGGTCAATAGAGGAAGTCATGTCTCATGGTATCTGACCCTATGGTCCTCTCTGTGAACTGACTGCTCCAAGGAGGAATATCATCCTTGGTGAGCCAGGTGCTGTCCACTCTCTCTCTCTTTCCCGCTTAGTTTGTTCCCGTGTGGTCTTGGGCAGACCTGCCCCTCTCCCTGGGCTGTATCTTTAGTGCTGTGATTTTAAAACATGCAGAACTCTCTTGTTCTATTTGTACAACTGCTTCTTAATCTATGTACGGGTTTCACATGAGCACAATGAGATGTTCTAGAATTCCCATTCTTGTCAGGTTGCTCATAGTTTATTATTGCCCACACAGTTGAATGTCTTTGCATATTCAATAAAACCCAAGTAAGCATCTTTCTTTTTTCCTATGAATCCAGTCAAGATACATCTGAATCAGCAATGATTCCTTGTTCCCCATCCTTTCTAGGGTTTCTAGAAATTCAGGTCAGATTAGGAATAGGATGTGAAAGTTATTATAGAATGTGAAAAATTATAACCTGATTTTGACAATTGTGTTTTCATCTAATGAGGTTATGAAAGTAAAATTGTGTAGGACTAAATGAACTAAAAAAGTAGGTTTTGAGAATTTATAGACAGATCATTTACAAGGACATTTTCTCTCAACGAAATTAGATACAATTTTTATTTAGTTGTCAATTTACAAATTCTTAAAATGGGTATGTTATTTGGGGCACACAACCTTCAAAATATTTTTAGAATTTACAAAAATTGCCAAAGTAATATTTTTCATTCAATATGTAAATATGTCTTACAAACATTTTCACTACATGTTTAAAAACCGATAACTCAGAAATTAGTGTACACATAAATGTAATATAATATAATTGGTAAATATAAGTTGATGTTACCAATGAGTAAATTTAAATAAGAAAGGAATATTTCAATTGACTGTAAAAGCCTTATCTATTTCAATTAATAATATTTTCTAATAACTGATTAGGCTTTGCATTTAATAGTTATATTTCAATTATTTCAGAACTTAAATATAGTACATTGCTTTATCAGTTACTTAAAAAGTGAAACATTAATGATAACTAAATCTAACTAAAATCAAATGTAGATATTGATACTTACAATGTGTGTTAGGCCACATTGACTCAAGCGACAAATCCAGTGACACTCACATATGTATACGAGTGAGTTTTGTATTAAGAAGTAATTAATAATACATCAGAAAACATCCCAGCCTCATTCAACTCAAGCCCATAAGTCATATACTAGTCCATAAGTCCCTCTTCACACTCACGCAACCACATGCAATGATGCAGAATGCAAGAAGATAACAGGCCAATGATGTGCAAAGTTGCATGGACTGAGGCTGGTAGAAACATGACAGGGCTCCAAGGACTCTCAGAGTGGCCAGCAAACAGAAGGAAAGGGAGAGATTCCCGGGGGCCTTCTTATGAGAAGGCCACACCCACAAGGAGGCACCATCAGGCTGTGACCTGACTGACAGGTTGAATACTATCTCTACAGGTTTATATATCTTCAAGTTGACATGAAATGATGTAACTACCACATAATGTTATACCTCTTGATGTGTTATTTAATGATCCATTACCTCAGCTTCTAAAACTCTAATATGTGGCTGTGTGGCTCAGGAGACTGTTTTGTTTTTTACTTGGGAGAAAGATGAGGCTTCTTACTCCAGTCAGTGTTAAAATCTTGGAAATCCATAGAATCAGTTCTCTCATGTCCTATAGAATCACTATAATTCAGAATCAATTTGAACGCAGTGAGTTTGGTTTTGGGGTGTGTCTACCACGTACCTGTCAGTGTGTCAGACTGTGGTGGCTTGTACATTGCTGTGAGGCTGGAAACGGTGACACTGGTGCTTCAAATACCAACAGACTAAGAACAGGCTATGAAGAAGAAATTGGTTGTCCATTTCTGAGGAGGCAGCCACTGAAAACACAGGCAGCAACGGGACACTGTCAGATTCTGAAAACCTCAAGAGTAACAACAGACGACGGTCAGAGAGAGCCAGAAAATTAGCCCCTCAGGTTGGAAGGCACTCAAACTATGATTAAGGATGAGCTGCCTTCTCGAAGCAGAGTCAGCCATCGTGATAGGGAGGGTTAAAGCCTTTGGGACCTTCGTTTGCTTATGGGTTATGACTCAAATAGAAAACAGGAAGAAAAAAACTACTAGCATTTATTAATAATTGGAACTTAGAACATATGAAAGTGAATCCAGGAAAATTGAAAGTTGTAAAATATTAAATGGCACGCAGAATGATACAGATCCTAGAAATTAGTGAGCTCAAATAGATGGATATTGGCTCTTGAAACAGAGAGTGATATGCTTCATTATGCTAGGAATGACACAATCAAGAGGAATGGTGTCACATCCATCATCAGTAAGTAAAATGCTACCTGTGATAGGATAATATCTACTGAAGACTAGGAAATTCAATCAGTGCAATGTTTTTTCAACTTTATGGGCCAACCACGAATGCTAGTGATGAAGGAATAAAGATTCTTAAATTCATCAAACATAAATCAAGGTGCATTGATTTGTAAGTGATTGGGATGCAAAATTAGGAAACAAAGAGGAAGGTACAGTAGTTGGAAAATATGGTCCTGATGATCGAAAAGAAGATGAAGATCACATGATAGAATTTCGCAATACCTAGGACTTCTTTGCAAATACCTCTTTAAAAATAACACAGAAAGCTAGTATACACATTGTCTTCCCAAGATGGATACACAGAAATTAAATTGACTATATCTGTCAGAAGATGGCTAAGGAAAATACCATTAATTGTTCATATAAATTTAGGTTGAAATTGAAAAAAATTTAAACAAGGTCACAAGAGCCAAAATCTGAATTTTGAGTCCATTTCAAAAACAGAATTGATGCATTGTTCACTAATGACAAGAGACAGGATGAGCTGTGAGGGGACATAAAGAACAGAATACATGGAGGAAGCCAAAGATCATTAAAAAGAAAGAAAAGAGACATGACACCCCTCACTGACCCATGGCCCTGCGGGGGGACAGCACCGGAGACACAGTGTGGGAATTGTGCCAGATTGGATCCCACCACACCGAGGCAAAGCACATGGTAGAGGGGGAGGTGGGATGAAAGGAAGTGGTGTTAACAAACTCAAGGACAAGGGAACAACAAGTGATCCAAATTGGTGGTGAGGTGGGTGTGGGAGGTCTGGTAAGGCATGATCAAGGGTAATGTAACAAAGAAGAATTGCTGAAACCCTGGTGGGAACTGAGCATGATAGTGCGACAGGAGGAAAGTCAAGGGAAATAGAGGAAAGAGCTG
>NW_022111373.1:140620899-140637881 GCF_000313985.2 Echinops telfairi
AAAAAATCCAAAATCACTATTCCAACAAGAAAAAGCCGACATTTAAACAATTCTTGAGATAGCATATGGTCAATAATCAATGTTATCAAAGGAAGATGTCCAAGTTGTGCTTAAGGCACTAGCCAAAACTAGGCTCCAGGAATTGATGGAATACCAGCAACCAAGCTGATGAAGCACTGGAAAGACTCACTCATCTGTGCCCAACAAAAGTCAGACCTGGCCAAGTGACAGAAAGAGGTTTATAACTATATCTATCCCATAGCAATATGGCCCAATAGAATTGAACAATATATTATAAAACAATGCCACTGATAGCAAATGAAAGCAAGATTTTTGCGGAAGATCATTTAACAACAGTTGCAGCAGGCTATTAGCTGCTTGTTGTGTTGTTGTTAGGTGCCATTAAGTCTACTTATGCAAAACAGAATGAAGCATTGCATAGCCCCGTTTCACCCTGACCATTTTTCTTATGCCTGAGCCCATTGATACAGCCACTGTGTCACTCCATCTCATTGAGGGCCTTCCTCTTTTTCATGCGCCCGCCCCCCTCCCCCCACTTTACCAAATATGATGTCCTTCTCCAAGGACTGGTCTCCCCTTCCAATATGTGAGAAGTATGTCAGTTGAAGTCTTGTCATCCTTGCTTCTAAGGAGCAGTCTCGCCACACTCCCCCAACGGAGAGCTGATGGTCCTTTTAGCCGTCTACTGCGCTGTCAAGACCCTTCTCTAGCACCACTTGTCTGTCAGCTTGTCACACTAACGTGGCTTGTGTGTTGCTGTGATGCTGGAAGTTAGGTCACTGGTGTTTCAAATGCCAATAGGGTGCCCCAAAGTGAACAGGTTTCAGGGGAACAGCCAGACTCAGAACACAAAAGGACTCAGCTTCCCACTTCACAGAAAGAAGCCCCTAAAAACCTTATGCACAGCTTGGAAGCATTTTCAATTATTGGAAGCCTAAACAAAGGAAGTAGAACATTGTTAGGGTTACGGCTCACAGATGGGCCCCTCCGGTCCAAGGACACCCACAATGTGACTGAAGAGGAGCTGATTTCTTAGAGAGGAGTCAACCGTGGTGATGCAATTTGGACAAAGCCTATAGGAGTGGAGCCCCCAGGATCTTCATTGGCTGATGGGGCATGACTCAAGGTAAAGAGAAACAGCTGTAAAAATCTTCTAATGATTAGAACTTGGAATGTGAAAAAGTATGAATTCAGGAAAATTAGAAGTGGCCAAAAGTAAATGGAACTCAAGAAAATCAATACCCTCGCATTAGTGAGCTGAAATACACTGGTTTTGGCCATTTTTCATCATAAAATAATATGATTTATTATCCCCGGGATAACACAATTAAGAGGAATGGCTTGGCATTCATTTATTATTAGAAGTGATCTTACTAGATCCATCAGGAAATACAATGCTATCTGTGATCAGAATACGTGCCTTCAAGGAAATTCAATCCATACACCTATTACCCAAATTTATGTACCAACTTAAAAAAGCTGTGGCTGTTAAGGGCCATTAACTTGGTTTCAACCCAGAGTGAGCCTGTGCACAACCAAATGAAACACTGCAAGGTCCAGTGTCATCATGACAATTGTTTGTAGGCCTAAGCCCATTGATGCAGCTCCATGACAGTCCATCTCATTGAGGGCCTTCCTCTTTTTACCTACACCTCTGCTTAACCAAACATGATGTTTTTCTCCAGAGACTGATCTCTCCTGAAATATGCCCAAAGTGTGCACGATGAAGTCTTGCCATCCTTGCCTCTGAAGTGCACCCTGGCCTTCCTTTTTCAAATAAGGATCAGTTTGCCCTTTGAGCAGTCCATGGTACTTTCCAGTATTCTCATTCAAATGTGTCCATTCTTCTGTGTTCTTCTTTATTCAGTGTCCCACTTCCACGTGCATATGGTGCAATGGCGAATGCCATGAGGCGGGTCAGGCGCGCTTTAGTCCTCATGGTAACATTCTTGCTCTTCAATACTCTAAAAAGTTCTTGTACCACAGATTTGTCTGATGCAATATGTATTTTGATCTCTTGACTGCTGCTTCCATTAGAATTGATTGTGGATCCAAGTAAGATAAAATTCTTGACAAGCTCAAACTTTTCTCCATTTCTCATGATGTTATCTATTTGTCCACTTGTAAAACTGTTGGTGTTCCATACACTGAGTTGTATTCCATACTGAAGGCTACGATCCTTGATCTTCATCAACAATTGTTTTAAGTCCTACTCAGTTTCACCAAGGAAGGTTGTGTTACCATATCAAAGATTGTTAATAGGCCTTCCTCCAATCCTGATGCTGCACTCTTCTTCACATAAAAAGCTAGTTATGAAGAAACTGAAGAATCCTACCAACATTTTAAGCCATAAATTGATCAAATATGCAATCAAGGTGCATTCAGAGTGATTGGTGATTTAAATTCAAAAGTTGGAAACAAATAAGATGGAATTGTTGCTGGAAAATATGGACTTGCCTATAAAAATGAAGCTGGAAATCACTTGATGAAATCTGTAAAACCAACGACTTGTTCATAACAAATACATTTTCCTAACAATACAAAGGTGACTTTTGTACATGGACTTCCCCAGATGGAATACACAGAAATTCAATTGACTGCATCTGTGGGAACATACGACGGAGACGCTCAATATCAAGCCAAGGATCATTTTGCTTATTTGCTCAAATATAAGTTCAGAATAAATCTGAAGAAAATGAAAACAAGTCCACGGTAGCCAGAATTTCACCTTGAGTCTATCCCACCTGAATTTCAAGAACATCTCAAGAATAGATTTGACACATTAACAGGTAGCTGACCAAAATTCAGGCTTGATTCAAAAGAGGATGTGGATAAAGGTAATATTGCTGATGTCACATGGATCTTGGCTGAAAGCAGACAATAGCAGACATTTGTTTCCTTGTGTTTTATTGGCTGTGTTAAGTCATTTACTGTGTGGATGATAGCAAACTATGAACAACCTTGGGACGAATGGGAATTTTAGAACACTCAATTGTGCTCATGTGCAAAATCTGCACATAGATCAAGAGGCAGTCAATGAAACAGAAAGGTCAATACTACATAGTTTAAAGTCAAGAAAGGTGTGTGCCAAAGTTGCATCCTCTCATCATCCTTATTCAATCTCTATGCTGAATTACATGAGGAAGGACTTGACCTCAAATTTAGAAAAGGCTTATTACCACTTTAAGATCGGCAGGCGACACAGCCTTGCTTCCTGAAAATAAGGAGGACTTTACTTGAATCACTTGCTCATAAAGATAAATAATAGAAACCTTAAATGTAAAGTAAAATTAGTAAAGAAAACAAATCCTCACTACTGGACTATTGGCTATGTTGATTAGTTGAGATAAGATTGAAGTTGTCAAGGATTTTGTCTTGCATAGATCCACAAGCTATGCTCATGGAAGCATCATTCGAAAGATGAAAGGACACATTGTTTCAGGTCAATCTGCTGTACAGGAAGTCTTTAAAATGTTGAAAAGCAAGAACATTACTTTGAGGACTAAGGTGTGCCGGACTAGGCTATGATGCTGTCAATGGTCTCATATGCATGTTAACGTTTAGAATAAGAATGTTTAAAGACAGATTGATGCATTTGAATTATGGTTCTGGAAAAGAATATTGTGATTGCTATGGTCCATCAAAAGAATGAACAAATTTGCCTTTGAAGAAGTGCTAAGAGAATGTTCCTTAGAAGCAAGGATGGCAAGGCTTCTTTGCAAGTACTTTGGACATATTATCAGGAGCGATCAGTCCCTGGAGGAGGACATCATGCTTGTTAATGCAAACAGTGTAATTACTTCCCTTAAGGGACCTGTTATGAGCATGATTTCAATTGTAAGAAAACGGGATACAACTCTATTGGGGGAGCAATGAGAAGGGAAAAGACTCTCAAAAAGGTGACTTAACACAGTGGCTGCCTATAGGGGTTCAGTCATCAAAAAATTATGTGACTGACACAGAACAAAGGTTTCTTTTCATGGTACATAGGGTTGCTATGAGTCGGAACTGTTGGATAAAAACTCGCTTCAACCACAATATGTGTGCATGTAAATGCATATCAAGACAATGACTCACACATTTTAAAAAATGGACCGGCCAGATGTTAGGTGGGAGAGTTCTTTCTTCTTCACCACTGCAGAGTCTGATGAACCCAATGTTGGCAGGAACACAACATTTGGGTGACTAGAAAGTCAAATTCATCCAAGGTCAGCAGATCAGATGACAAGCCTCACACAGCTCTCCGAACAGCAGGCAATATTGCAGACCCCTGGCTTAAGTCCACAGAGCCTTAGGTCAAAGAGCCAGCTGCAGTATGCAAACCCAGGAAAAAGGAAGCACGGTTTTCCACAGTGGCCATTTATATTGGAGGAAGTCCACCACCAGGAGGAAACTTCCTTTTAATTGATTTAATCCAGACTCTGATGTGAATAAGGGTAATGAATTCCACCTTTTTACAGCTGATTGGCTGCTCACAGAAAATTCCATTATGAAAATAATTACGTTGTATTTGCTCATATCACGGGCCATTAAGAGTCTTAACTGCCAAACCACTGATAATCCTCGCCTGGCCAAATTGACACAAAATCTAACAAGACAAATTTGCTTGTTTGTCTGACAGTCTATTGTAATCTCAATATTCTTCTGAAATACCATAGTTCAAAAACAACAATTCTTCATGTTCTTTATTCATTGTCCACGCTTTGCATACATATGAAGTGATGGTAAACATCTGGGCACAGGACAGGAGCACCTTAATCCTCAAGGTGATCTACTGGCTCTTTCATTGTTTAAGAGGTCTTGCATAGCAGGCTAACAATGCAATATACATCATTGATTACTTGACTGTTGCTGCCATGCACAGTGATTGTGGATTCAACTAAAATCAAATATTTGGCAACCTCAAATTTGAGCCTTTAACATGATTTCGTTTATTGGTCCAGTTATTTTGAAATAGACTCAGTGATAACTTGTTCTGGGTTACCAACTTTTCAAATTATGATATCCATATCACTATATAGATCTATTTATGACCATTATAGGCCTTTATTGTTTTCATAAGGTCCTAGATAATAAAGCAAATGTTTAATAGTTGCTAGAGATCCTCTGTAATTAGCCTGAGACTTCCTAAATACATATAGTTTGTTACAATTATGTGTAGCTCTTTAAATCTATGGGATGTTTCTAATTTTAGTATCAAACTTTCATTGAAAATATAGTGAAATGTAATTGCTTTCTATATGTTGACTTCGTATCACTCTTTGTAAGCCTCATTCACCAGTTCTGGTTTTAAGTGTTGCTTCCTTAGATTTTTCCAAGTCCAAATATGCCATATAGACTCTTATGCATGACAGTTTACATTTTCTCTTCTCATCTTTATATCTCCTCTCCCCTTATATTGTCTGAGTTGTTTTCTATGAGGTTACACAGGGGTGCTAAGAGTAGGCATCTTGTCTTCCTCCAATCTTAGGAGTAAAACACCTGCACTCTTAGTCCACAGAGTATACATGATGATAACTATAGGTTACTTTTCATTTGTCTGCTTTTAACTTGCTTTGTTTTCAATCCTGTGCATCCAGTTGTAGAAGTTCCTTTTTAATTCAATTTTGTACAGTTTTAATCAACAGTGGATGTTGAATTATGTCAAATGATGCCTTTATACCAATTGATTTAATCATGTGATGCTTTTCCTTTTGATTTTTCATGTAATGAATGATGTTGATTGATCTCCAAATATTGAACTAGCTCCCCAATCCCAAAATAAGCCCCCTTTGGCTTACCTCCATCTTTCAATCTCTTCAGACATATAAATAAAACTTTCTTTCTAATAATTCTTTCAGATAAAAAGAGCAATCATTTATTTAATTAATTTCATTTTCTAAATCATTTAAAAGTGTAAATTGAAATTTTAATCCTGCCTAAACTATAGTTTATACTCCTACTCTCTTATTGATATTTCACAGGCAATTATTTTTTACCATTTCATCTCCAAAGGTTCTATTTACTGTAAATATTATTATTCAAATCTTCAGTAGGCTGATTGAGGCTGACTTCATGATATTCTCCTATTGTGTCTGCCAGGAAGCATGTAAAACATATATCTCTTTTGATCAACATATACTAACTTTAGTTATGTTCCCCTTATTTTATTCATTACAATCCATTAAAAATGAATAAATAAAAGAACCTCCTGATTTTCTTATCAGAGTGCAACTGCCAGAATGAACAGACATCAATATCTTGGCATACACCAGGCCTGTAGAATTTTAAATAACCTACACACATGGTGTGTTCATTATCTCATACTGCTATAACCAAAATATGACAAAAGGATGGCTTTAAAAAAGAAGAATTTACTTTATTGCAGTTCAGGAGGCTAAAAGACACAGTACCTCTCTATTGGCTCTGGAGGAAGCCTTGCCTCTTTTATAATCTCTTCCGTGCGTCTTTGATTTGCACATAACATGTATCTTTCTACTCATTTTATATCTTTTTAAAAAAGATGGTCCTAAAACACCCTACATTGACTTGACTTCATGCACATAATGAAAGTCCTCTTCCCTAATGAGATAACTTCCACACGTAGATGATTAAATATTATCATATAGAGTTTTTAGAGCCTCAATGTAATCCCTAACTTCTTAGGTCAAGTGGGTTGTGACTTGAACGGATCCGGTGTACAACTGAACAAAGCACTGCCCAGTCCTGCAGCATCCTCACAACTGCTCTGTTGGAGCCCACTGTTGCAGCCTTCTTGTTGAGCCTCCTCTTTTTCAGCTGCCCCTTCATCTTACTGATCAGGATGTCCTTCTCCAGTGACTGGTCTCTTCTGATCATATGTCTAACGTATGTGAGATGAAGTCTTACCACCCTTGCCTCTAAGGAGCTTTCTGGCTATACTCCTTCCATGGCATATTTTTTTCTGTTCTTTTGGCAGTCCATGGTACGTTCAATATTCTTCACCAACATCATAGTTCAAATGCATCAAGTTTTCTTCAGTTTTCCTTATTCAGTGTCCTACTTTTACTGCTTACCCTGCAGCCCCGCAAGATAATAATAATTTAAAATAAATTAATACTTTCAAATTTTATCAAAAATAATAATAGTCATTATGTGTACAATAACCAGTAATACATAGGAAATGCATTTCACTCATTCAACGCAACTCAGCTTATTATCATCTAGTGGGTTCCAACACACAGCACTGTCATAGGTCAGGGTAGAATCGCCCCTAAAACTGTAACTCTTTACAGGAGTAGAAAGTTCCATCTTTCTCCCACAGAGAGGCTGGTGACTTTGAACTACTTATCTTGCAGTCAGCAACTCAATGTGTAACCACTACACGACCAGGACTCCCCATTTCACTCATTATTTGCAATTTAAGGACTTTGTAAGTGTGCTAAGTGTTAGGATAATTGATTCAGCTTTTAAAATTCAATGAGATATTCTTTGATGTAAAAAAATATTGAATATACCATGGGCTTCCCATAGAACAAAAAGGAAGTCTCCATATTACATACCTTAATAAGTATATATTCATAATATAATACTTATATATTGTACTATATGCAATATAATATGTATCAATTACAGGGGTTAAGTCTGTCAAACAGGTTTCAGACTGATGACACCTCCCTGATCTTGTAAGTCTTTTGCATAAGAGCAAAGCAAACAATCTCTCTCTCTCACACACTCTGCCCCTTTGCCTTCCTGCTTGCTGGGACTCTTAACGTGAGAGAGCTGCCAGTTCCCTGCATGTTTCCACTGACCTTGGATCCATTCGAGTCTAAACCTATCAGTCTGTGAATTTCCTATATTCTGCATCACCTTTTTGTATCATTGCATGAAGCTACATGAGCCTAACGAGAAACTTATGGACTTGTGTTAGACTGAGCTGGTAGGCCTTCTTGACATATAATTACTTCTTGATATAAAGCTCTTTCTGATAGATTGAAAAAGAAAATTCATTGATTAAATTCTCATTTGAAAACATTTTTAAAAGAAGCAAATCTTTCTTAGAAATATAGCCAGAATATTCCTTAAAACCAAGGGTGATGAGACTTTGTGTCGCATACCTTGGACATGTTATCAGGAAAGACTGATCACTGGAAAAAGACATCATGCTTGGTAAACTAGGGAAGGGGGAAGACTTCCAATGACATGAATTGATGCAGTCATTGCTATGATGAGCTCAAACATAGAAAGAATGGTAAGGATAAGGTTTGATCTGTCAGAGCTTTATATTATGGATAGGGGGTCACTGTGAGTTGGAATAGACACAACAGTACCTACCAACAATAAATATATAGAGATACATATAGATATTGACTAAAGGAGATTAAAGAGTTTATTCGGTCGAATTATGGTGCTAACGAATAATATTGGTAGAACCTACACTGTGAAAAGTATAAATAAACCTATCTTGGTAGAAGTGCAGCCAAAATGCTTCCCAGAGATCAGTGTGATGAGACTTTGTCATATATATTTTGAACATGTTATCAGGAGACACCAGTCCCTGGAGATGGACCTCATGCTTGGTAAAATGCAGGGCCAGAGAAAAAGAAGAAAGCCCTTGACAAGTTGGATTGACAAACTGGCTGCAACAATGAGGTCAAACAGAGCAATTGTGAAAATGCTGCAAGACTGGGCCATTATTTTTTCGGTTGTACATAGTTTCCTTGAGTCGGAACGAACTACATGGCACCTAACCACAAAGCAACAACACGTGCACACATGCATATGTGCACACAAACATGCACACACACAAAAAAAAGCCTGGAAAAACTCCACTGGGTGGAGCTTTGTAGTAAGCATTTTTCCTGCTAGGCAAGCATAGAGCAACTTTGAGTTAGGGCACCTAGTGGCATCATCTGGAAAGGTTCTCTGTGGTCACAGTGAATTTTTTCTTGCAAGCAGGTTCACTCAAACCTCATTTTTTGTGATGGCCAATCTAAGAGAACAGTGTGCAACTGTTAAGTTTTGTTTCCTGCTCAGGAAAATGCCACAGAAACTATTATGATGTTGAACACAGCTTACAAGAACAGAACAATATGAGAACATTTATGTGTACCAGTGGTTTTCTCCTTTCATAACAGGTGAAATGTCGACTGATGACAAACCACGTTCTGGTTGTCTGTCAACTTGAGCTGAAGAAAATGTCAAAAGTCATGCACTCATACTCAAAGTCTTATGACGGGCCATTGGAGAGATGAGGAAGTTATCTGGACTATCTTGGAAGTCAGTTCAGCGAATTTTAATGGAAGATTTGGGAATGAGAAGGGTCATTGTGAAATTTGAGCCTTGGGCTCTGACTGACCAGCAAAAAGAATGTCCAGTGGAAACATGCCAGGCTTTGAAAGAACAGCTCTGAAGTGACCCAGACTTTTTCCCAAGGTCATTACTGTTGACTTGACGAGAGGAGTCATGGTGCTATTCTTAAAACCCTGCGAGGAAAGATCAAGCAACCCAGTGAAAGATGCCCTTGCTACCTCACCAAAATATAGCTTGTCAAGTGAAATCAAAAATCAAGATGATACTCATTTGGTTTTTTGATGTGAGTGGGATAGTGCATTTGAAGTTCGTTCCACCAGGTCAGACTGTTAATTGTGCTTTCTATTTAGAAATTCTGGAAAGATTGTGTAACAGTGTGTGACAAAAAGGCCTGATTTTTGGCAGATGGGGAACTGTTTTTGCCACCATGGCAATGCACCTACTAATGCAGCCACAGCCATCTCACTGTGCCAGTTTTTGACAAAAAACAGTATGCCTCTCTTGCCCCAAGCATCTTACTTTGAATGCAGAGTGATATGAAAAAAACAGTGATTTGAAGACACAGAAGAGGTGAAGAAAAGAATGAGGTACGTGCTGTCAGCCATCCAAACAGATAAATTTGAAAAATGTTTCCAAGAGTGGAATCACAGATTTGACAAATATATTGAGTGTAATGGACAGTACTTTGAAGGTGATAAGGTTGTTTTGTAAAAAAAAAGAAAAAAAAAATTTTAATACGTAGCTTTGGAAAAAAGTCAGTTTGGAGGGTTACCGCCTCATGTGTGTGAGTGTGTAGATTGGTAGTTAGATAGACATAAAATGAGATATAACTATATGAGTTAGTTTTTATACTACAGAGTAAGCACAAATTCATATAAACCATGCAGGACTAAGTAGAACTGCACCCTAGGGTTCTAGGCTGTATGTACTTATGACCACATTGTTCTTCCATGGAGAAATTGTTGAATTCAAACTGCCTACATTTTTTTTAGTTGCCAAGTACTTTATTAGAAATAGGGGAAAACCTTATTAGAAATAGGGGAAAGAAAATAGATATGGAAACAAATTTCAAAGTCTTAAGAGAAATGTCCCAAAGTTTAAGGATGATTAAAATGCATGTAGTGTAAAGTTCCATCAGGTAAAAAATAAGAGGAATAATAAAAAGAAGGTTATTACTATGCAACATCCTGTTGAAATGTGGGGTGGGCGGGGAGAGAAAAAGAAAGATCATGAAGAGTTTTCTAAACTAATTCTTTTTGAAGTAGGGTTCTGTGGAGATAAAAACTACATTGTCATCCAAAACTATATTGTCAAAGTTCAAAGCAAAGTGACTTTGGGCAAAAAATTTTATACCCAACCAAATTGTAAATTGAATTTTCAGAAATTAAACACACTCTCTGGTCTTGCAAGAACTGGAAGTAATAAATTTGCTTAAGTATCTACGAGAACAAAATCGGGGAATAAAGAACACCAATGAAATCTTGAGGACCACAAATCAATATGCTTAATAAATGCAAAAATCTCCATACAACAAACAAACTAAAAGCCCTCAAGGGCAGTTGCAAGGCAAACAAAGAAAACAACAATCAGTTCAATCAGTTAATTTTTATCAGGAATCAAAAAGCTCTAAGAAAAAGATGTTCTTTAAAGGGTAAATAACTAAAAACAAGGACAGTTCAGTTTTATAATCACTTAGGTATATTAATAAAAATTAAATTCTCTGTAAAATGTGAAGCTTTCCGTGCTTTTTGTTATTGTTGTTGCTTATTTGCTTATTTTTACCTCATTTGGTGACATACTCTGAACTAATGGGAAACTATTTTTTTCTATGTGTGAAATCTGTGAAAATCAGTATGTTTTTGTTGTTAGGTGTCACTGATCTATTCTAACTAAAAAGGGCAACAGAAAGAAACACTGCCCGGTCCTCTTCCATCCTCTCCATTGTTATGTTTGTGCACATTGATGTAGTCACTGTGTCAATCCATTTTATTGAAAGTCTTCTCTTTTTTAGTTCATCTTCTAAATTACTAAGCATGAAGTCCTTCTCCAAAGACCAGTCTCTCCTGGTAACATCTCCAAAGTACTTGAGGTGATGTGTTACTGTCTGTGGTAGGCAGGATTCTCTAGAGAAATTAGATAGATGATAGATAGATAGATAGATAGATAGATAGATAGATAGATAGATAGATAGATTAGAAGATAGATAGATGATAGATAGATAGATAGATAGATAGATAGATAGATAGATAGATTTATACAGCAAGAAGGAATATAACTGCGAAGTAGTCCACACAACAGTACCATAGGGCTTAGTTCAACTCACTTTCATGGAACAGTTAATACTGGAAGTCTTTCAACTCATGTGGGCTGCTGGACTGAAGGTCAAGGAAGCAAACAGTGGAGTCCTCCCTCAGGCAAGACAGGCAAAGTCTGCCTGAAGGCAGCAAACAGTAGGGTGGGTCAACAACAGGCAGTAACAGCAACAATCAGTAGTTCAGCAGCTTAGCCAAGCAGGCCTGGCTGGGATATGGAACTCAAGCAATGTAAAGCAAAAGGATTCACCAGCCTCAAGCTCAAGAGATATATGCACCAGCAGCTTGGTGAAGCATGTCTTGAAAGAGACTCATGCTCTAGGGACAAGATCCATGGGTTGACTTGGCCCACAGGTAGTGTAGTACACAGGTTGAGACAAAAACTAGCTAAAAGAGCAGCACACTGGTCCAATCACCAGAGAGCAAGAGAGACATGGGTGGGCCTTGCCGAATCATTTATCTCTTTGGCCTCCAATCGAACTGCAACTTGGTTTATCTCACATGTTCCTAATGGCCAGGTTGGCACAATAAACCTAACTATCACACTGTCCTAACTTATGGTTGTACTTCTTCTCTGGGAGATTTGTTTGTTCCTCTGACAATCTGTGATTCTTTCAATTCTGTTTTACAACACTTTAATTAAAAACACCAATTCTTCTTCAACCGTTCTTATTCATTGTCCAACTTTTCACATCCCTACAAGGTGATTAAAAATACCATGACTTCTGTCAGGAACAGTTTAGTCCTCAAAGTGACATCCTTGTCCTTCAGCACTTTAAGGCAGTCATAACCACTTCTTCCATGAACATGATTGCAAATAGAAAGATGAAAAGTTTGAACAACTTCTATTTTTTTTTCTAACACAATGTTGCCTTTCGGTCCAATAGTGAGGATTTTGGTTAACTGTGCCAAGGCATTCTATTGTGTGGACTTTAACAGACTTTTGATAATATTGAGAATAATGAGAATTCCAGAATACTTCATTGTGCTCCTGTTGAATCTGTGAATTAATCAAGAGGCAGTCATTTGAACAGAATAAGGAAATAAATTCTAACTGGTTTAGAATCAAGAAAAGTGTCAAGAGTATATCCATTCACGGTACTTATTCAATGGGTATGCTAAGCAAATAATCAGAGAAGCTAGACCATATAAAGAAAAATGAGGCATCAAGATTGGTGGAAGGCTTATCAACAACCTCTGACAGGCAGAGTGAGGAGAAATTGAGGCACTTGCTGAAGAAGATCAAGAAAAAATAGCCTTCAGCATGGATTACAACTCAATGTAAATAAACATTTTGTTTAAGAAATATTTATATACAAAAAAGAAGTATTTCTATTTTTTAATATGGAGTGCTGCTTTTAATTCTATTCTATTATATACATCATATATCTTAATACATTAAGTTAATGTATATTTCATAATATATTTTATTATAACACTCCAACTATATATGCATGTGTATCCTATATATATTTATAATATGTATATAGTTATATATATAAAATGAAGCAACCATGTACAACAGAAAAACAAGATACCCACTTCTATGACATCCTCTATTTTATCACAATTATTTCAATGTTTCAGCAAATTGTTGCAGCCACTCTGTCAATACATCTTTTTGAGGATCTTTCTCTTTTTCAGCGATTGGTCCTTCCTGATTTGCAACCTCCTTCCAAAATTTAAAAACAAAAATGTTTTGAATTCCAAATCATATTGGGCACACAGGTATCAGATTGGAAAAAAAGATCATCAATACAGAAACCTAGTAATAACATTTATAATGTAAGAAAGCTGGGTTCAGATTTGCTTTACTTTGAAACACTTCTCGATTTGTGGTTAGCTCTTTTGGAAGCAGGATAGTAAAGGTCACTTCCTCATTAACACTACAATGTGGCTCAGAAATGACAAATGTGCTTCATCTCGACCACTGGAGTACAAACCCCATTAATGTAAAGATCATTATTTTGTACACCACTGAGCTCACACAATGCATTGACCTATTAAATCAGACTCACAAATCAGAGACTGTACCCAGAATCAAGGTTTGCTAATGGTTTGATGTATTTAGAAGCCAAGAAACACAAGTAAAGCATAGAGCAGTCTAGAAAGGAAAATGTTTTTTCTCTACGTCCTTTATTCTTTCCAATGTCTGAAATGTGTTCTTAGGCCGTGGTTGGACGGGGAGGAATCTAAATGACCTGCGTAGTCACCTGACAAATCAGGAAATACTGTATTTTTAAAAATATAACATTTTACACAGAGATAGTAACAACATGAATTTTATTTTTAGAGTGCATGCTACACTGATTCTAAATTCGTTTGTGATGTTAGATTATTCTTATTATTGACAGAGAAAAGAAGAGAAAGCTCGTGGCCATCCATCCAGCAGATAGGACAGGGTAGAACTGCTTCTCCGGGCGTCTGAGACTGTCACTTTTTATGTAAGTAGAAAACCTCAGTTTTCTCCCTCACAGCAGATGGTGGCTTTGTTAGGTTTCTGGAGTAGGTATTACCTCAGTTATTTCCTCCGCATGCTGAAAGAATTCATGCCAAAACCCATTTTGTCATCCAAGTGGGTTTTTTTACGAAGGACTGGACAAGTTTCAGGTTTTACAGTCTCAAAGGGGTTCACAACTGGGCACAAGCAACCTTGTGGAAAAGAACACTCTACATGTGTGGAACTGGGGGCAGGTGGGTTTACAGGGCCGGAGTGGTCGAACAAGTAAGGGGGCAGAAGGGATAAGACAGCATGCCAGAGCGTGCTCCCTGCCTTTATTCTAGCCCAGCTCTGGCTGTGGGAAGGTGGGGTTGAAGGTATCGGTGGCCCTCATTGACTAACTTAAGCCCACCTGGGTGGTGTCATGAGCCTAGGCCTAGTTTGGATGTCCAGGTGTACCTCCCATCTGGCTGGGGGCTTGAGTAGGAGCATGCTCAGTTTGGGGTCTGCATAGGTGTCCAGTGGTTGCCTTATTTCTTTCCAATCTCCTCTACGGGGTCCTTTGCAGGCATGGGAGTGACAAACCTCATCCCTAAATCTAGCTACCTGGCAGTTTCAAATTGCTGCCCTTTCAGGTAGCAGCCAAACGCAAACCCACTACACTATCGGAACTCCTACTGCTGTTGTCAGGTACCATCAAGCCAACTCCTGCCTATGGACCTTATGGAGAGCAGGACTTTCAGATCCTTCCCCATCCTCACAATTGTTCTGGTACTTGACACCATTGTTGCAGCCATGGTGTCAGTCCATCTTCTTGAGTGATGTCCCTCCTTAGGTTTCCCTCTGAAAAGCAAGATGTCCTTCTCCAGGGACGGGTCTCTCCTGAAAATACATCCAAAGAACACAACACTGAGTCACAGCATCCCTGCCTCTAAGGACCATTCTGGCTATACTTCTTCCAAGAGAGATTTATGTTTACTTTTACCCTCCCATAGTATTTTTAGTAATCTTCTCCAGCACTATCATTCAAAAGCACTGAATCACTTTGGTCTTCCTTATCCATTGCCAACTTGCACATGCTCATGGAGTAATTGAAAATATCTATAAGCCCATCCTTGAAAGTTTTTGTCAATCCATGTACTTGAGAGTCTTCCTCTTTTCCCTGAACTGATTGCCCAGCACGATGCCCTTTCCCTGGGACTGGCCTTTCCGGATAAAATATCCAAGTACATGGGACAAGTCTCACCACCCTTGCTTCTAAGGAGCATTCTCGATGTACTTCTACAAGACATCATCGATTGTTCTGTTAGTAGTCAACAGTAGTTGCAATATTCTTATTAAGCACCATAATTCATTATCCAACTTTCCCATGTATATGGGGCAATTGCAAATACCATGGGCTGGGTTCAGGGGACCTTCATATTAATAATGACATATTCGCTATTTTAACACTTTAAAAGAGTCCTTCTGCCACAGATTTGCCCAAGGGAATATGCTGCTTGATTTCTTAGCTACTGCTTCTTTGAGAATTGATTGTGGAATCCTTGACAACTTCATCCTTTCCTCTGTTTAGCACGATGTTGTCTATTTGTTCAGGTGTGACTACTTTTGTTTTATTAGTAGGGAGTTTCAGTATAGACACTGAAGGCTTCAGACTTTCTGTCACAAGTGCTTCAAGACTTTTCTGCTTTCAGCAAGCAGTGATGTATCATCGGCATACCACTATTTGTTCATCTTCCCTCCTTAATCTTAATGCTGTATTCTTCTTCACATAGTTTACCTTTATAAATTATTTGTTCACCATGCAGATTGAACAAGTGTGATGAAATGTTACAATTTTATCTACATTTCTAGATCTTAAACAGCTAGAATTCTCTTGGTCTGTTCAAAATACTACTTCTTTGTCTATATACATGTCCACGTGAATACAATTCAATATTTTGGAGTCTCATTCTGCATAATATTGTCCACATTTTTAATGATCCACACAGTAAAATTCTTTTACATAGTCAATAAAGCACAAATAAGCATGCCACTGTTTTCAATCAAGCTCTATGTGATGTTCCTCTTCCATTTTCTTTTCTGAATCCAACATGAATTTCTGACAGCTTCTTGTCAATGCAAGGCAACTGTTACAGACCCAAAACAACAACAAATATATTGTTGAAAACGAGGGGAGTCGGAGAAGAGACCCAAAACCCATCTATTGACAATAGGACATCCCCTCACAGAAGGGTCACAAGAAGGGATGAGTCAACCAGGGTGCAACATAGCACCAATGAAACACACAATATTCCTCTGATTCTTTGAGGCTTCCTCACCCCCACTCCCATGATCCCAGTCCTGCCTTTCAGTTCTGGCTACACCAGAGCATATACACTAGTACAGATAACAGTTTATAGCATACAGAATCCATGTCAGATAAACCACTCAGGAACAGAAATGGGAGTAGCAATACCATGAGAGTAGTTCAAGGTGGAGGGAGAAAGAGGGGGGACAGATTGCAATGATCGACATGTACTCGTCCCTCACCAGGGAGACAAACAACAGAAATGTGGGTGAAGTGAGATAGCAATTTGTGTAAGATATGAAAATAATAATTTATAATTTATCAAGGGTTTGTGAGGATGGGAGGGTAGGGGTAGGAGGGCAAAAAGAGGAGGTGACACCAAGGGCTCAAATAGAAAGTAAATGTTTAGAAATTGATGGTGGAAACATATGAACAAATATGCTTGATACAATTCATGTATGGATTGTTTTAAGAGCTGTAAGAGCCCCTAATAAAATGAGCTTTTTAAAAAATAAAACAAAAATAAATAAATATACTTCTCTTTAGCAAAATGCTCCTTCCCTGTGATATCACTACTATTGTTCTGTAATCCCTGCATTCTGTTGCACCACCACAGTGGATGCATCAATGGCCTCAAGCAATGAAACAA
>NW_022111373.1:140638854-140640503 GCF_000313985.2 Echinops telfairi
ACCAAGCGGGGCTGAGGTGAGCATGCTACCATAAAATGTGTCTGACTCCATTTATTTCTATATATCTCTTTTATCTCTCATGCTCTCTATAACTTTACTATAATATTTACTTATTATCGCTGTACATTTGCGCCTACCAAACCCATAGTGATTGTGCTAGGAGCAGGCTTCTTCTGGCACCACCTCATGAGTGTCATTTATCTCGGTAGCCCTTCAATCAAGCTGCAACCCAATTGACAGGCTAAATTCTGCCCATATGTTCCTATGGGAGTCATGTTGGCATTAAAAAGCTATCACAAACAGGTAGAAATATTTTGAGTGATATTCAAAAAAAATTTCTGGAGCTTAGTTTTTGTCACTAAGGCCTTTAGTACAGCTTGGACTTCAATAACATCGTTACTGGATAAAATAGACACTACCCTTTGAAGTGGTTGAATGTCAGGCATTTTTTTCCCTGTCTAGTGACTGTTACCATTTTATTTTCTTTCAGCATTTTCTTCTTGCTCAATATGTTGCTCATGTTGTTGTTACTTTAGGGTGACATCAAGTCATTTCCAACTTAAAAAGTGACCCTGTATACAACAGAAAGAAAGGCCGTCTGCGTCACCTTCATATTGTTGAACTACTGTGTCCATCCAGGTCCTTGAGGGTCTCAGTCTCTGCATCATCAACTTATCAACTATGATGTTCATTTCCAGGGGACGGAAGCCATGTCCAAATTTCTTTGAGACTACCTCACGAGCCTTGCTTGTCAGGAGCATTCTCATGATACTTTTCCAAAACGGACTTATATGCTCTTGTGGCAGCCATGATGGTTTCAATATCCTTCACCAATACGATATTTCAAGCGCTTCAATTTTTCTGCAATCTTCCTTATTTTTTTCCAACCTTTACATGCATATGAGCTGATTGAGATACTATAGACTGTGCCAGATGCACCTTGGTCCTCAAAGCATAATCCTTACCCTTCAACACTTAAAAACAGTTGTAGAGCAGATTTGCCCAATGCAATAAATAAATTATTAGATAACTTGACTCCTCCTTGCATGAACATTGACTATGGATTCAAGAAAAATGGATGCCTAGACAACTTCAGTCTTTCCCTTGCATATTGTATTGTCTACTGGTCCAGCTGTAAGGATTTTTGTTTTCTTTACATTTAATTGAAATCTATACTGAAGGCTGCAGTTCTTGATCTTCATCAGCAAGTACTTCAAGTCCACCTTGCTGTCAGCAATCAAAGCACGTGGAGGACATATAATCAGACTTCCATTAAGCTTGATACCATGTTCTTCATCTTATAGTCCAGCTTCTTGGATTATGTGCTCAATATACAAATTGAATAAATATGGTGAAAGGATACAACACTGATGCACATTTTTCATAGAATCCTTCAATATCGCAACTTGACTTGAAATCTTTCTTCACTTCGTTCACTTCGAGGTAGATTGAGTTAGATCTTCCTTTTTGGATTTATAACGACAAATTAGGGCTCTTTTTTAAAGTAATATTTTGCTTTGCCTTATCAAGTTGCCCTTTGACTTTATCTGCTCAACTCATTTGCTTTGTAAGTTCTATTTATTTTAGCTGCTTTACATTTAAACACTAGTTTCACAATCTTTTCTGACATACACTTCAGTGTTTTATTT
>NW_022111373.1:140640703-140651256 GCF_000313985.2 Echinops telfairi
ATAGAAAGCCCATCACACAGGAGAACTCCACCTCTGATTTTCTGAGACTGAGAATCTTTAAAGGAGCAGAAAATTCCATCTTTTCCCTGTGAGTAGGCTGATGGATACAAACTGGCCCTGTGTCCAGCAACCCAAGTTGTAATCCACTAGGTCACTAGGGCTCCTAACTTGAAATTCATGCAGCAATTGATGTTTGCTACAATGTTTGTCCCTGGCCTTGTTTTACCTTATGATATTGTGCTTCTCCATCAACTCTTCCCACAGAAGCGTAAATTTTATGTCTATGTTTTCCATATATACAGGTTTATTGTAGACTCAAACTTTATTTTGTTGGGGGAAAAAAGATTTGCAATGAAGTCATTGACCTTAGAAAATTCTATCATGTAACTTCTTTAATCCTTTCTATCCTAAGGACCATGTTTTCCAACTACTAATGCTTTAACTTTGTTTCCAACTTTCACATTTCCATCACCAATAATTATCAATGCATTCTGATTGGGTGCTTGATCAATTTCAGACTATAGAAGTTGATTTATTTGCTAATTTATTCATCATTAGCTTTAATGGTTGGTGCATAAATTTGAATAATTGTATTAACTGGTCTTCCTTGTAGACATATGCATATCATCCTATTTTGGATAGTACTGTACTTGAGACAGATTTTGAACTGATCTTAATGGTGAATTTGTTCCTCTTGAATTTGTCATTCCCATCAAAGCAAATTATTTGATTTTTTACATTTAAAATGGTCGGTACCAGTCATCCTCCTGGTAAGGGGAGATGGGTGGAATATACATAAATTCCTCATTTATGTCTTTCAAAATAGCACCTTATAGTGTTTTTAATCACAGAGTAATCATTAATTTTTTTAAAATCAATTTATTGGGGCTCATACAATTCATCACAATACATAGATCAATTGTGTAGAGCACATCTATACATTTGTTGTCCTCATCATTCCCAAAATTCGCTTGCCTCTTGGGTTCCCGGAATCAGCTCATTTTCCTCCCCCCCTCCCCCTCCCTTCCTCTGCCCCCCTCCCCCATGCACCCCTGATAATTTATAAATTATTATGATGTCTTATATTACACTGCCCGGCGTCTCCCTTCACCTACCCCTCTGTTGCCCATCCCCCAGAGAGGAGGAGGTTATATGTAGCTCTCTGTGATCAATTCCCCCTTCCTACACCCCCCTTCCCTCCTGGTATCGCCACTGTCACCCCTGGTCCTGAGGGGTTCATCTGTCCTAGATTCCCTGCATTTCCAATTCCCATCTGTACCGCTGTGCATCGTCTGGTCTAGCCAGATCTGCAAGGCAGAATTGGGGTCCTGGTAGTTTGGGGGAGGAAGCGTTTAAGAACTAGAGGAAGGTTGTGGGTTTCATTAATGTTATACTGAACCCTAAGTGACTCATCTCCCCCCTACCCCTCTGCAAGGTATGTCCAGTTGTCTAGAGATGGGCATTGGGTCCCCATCACGTGCCACCCTCATTGACGAGGATATGATTTTTCTCCCCGCCTTTGGTGTTTGAAGCCTGGTCCCTTTGGCCCTTCATGATCACACATGTTGGTGTGCTGGTTCCATGTGGGCTTCGTTGCTTCTGGGCTATCAAGCCAATGACTACTGGTAAGGTCCATTTAACATAGTCCTGAAAAAAATTAATGTTCAGCCTTCATTCTGGTTTCGGTAGTTCCTCGCAGATGCCTTGCCCTTGGTCACTCCCTACCAGTCCTCCCATCCCCTCCCTACCATTGGTTTTGAACCATTTGTTGTTCCCTTGTCCTTAGGTTGGCCAACCCTCCTCCCTTCCCCTACCTCCCACACTCCCATGTCCCTCTGGGGCCATCGGTCCCTTTATTTTCTTCTCATATATATGTATTTTTTTTGTTAAGAAGTAACCCATGTCCATATTTGAATGCCATTGACATAATAGTAATGTGATCTGGTAGGAATATCTAGACATTTGGGCTTAGAAGAAAATTGTAAAGTTCCAATGGCCATACATTTATTTGTTCTGCTTACTCTACAAAATTAACTATATTCTTCCTTGGAATAGAACTACTAATCAAGATAATCTATTTCCCTATTATTGGAACCTTTCATTTTAAATTGTTCAAATTGAAAAAAAAAAGAGAATAGCTTTTGGAGTTCCCTCTTCAGGACACTTTGAATTATTTACCTTCTTCCAGATTTCTTATTCTACCTTTATAAGGGTACTTCATAAGTTGAGTTTTCTCATGTGTTCTTAATCATCTTGATAAGGTTTATGAAACTGATAAATTTTCCAATAGAATTTGGCAGATATTATTCAGAATTTGAATTGTGATCTAAACTTGTTAACTGTAAACATCCAAACACAGAGATATCATAATATAACTTTATTGTTAGAACTGTAGGCAACATCGTGATAATCAGAGAAAAGATTAACATTGTCAAGGACATTGCCTTGCTTGGATCCACAATCAATGCTCATGGAAGCAACAGTCAAGAGAATACACAATGTATTGCATTGGATAAATGTGCGGCACAAGATTTCTTTACAGTGTTCAAAATCAAAGACATTATTTTGAGGACTGAGGTGTGTCTGATCCAAGCCACAATATTTTAAATCACCTAATATGCTTGTGAAAATTGGACACTGAATGAGGAAGAATGAAGAAGGATCTATGCATTCAAATTATGGTGCTGGTGAAAATAATGAAATTACCATAGACTGTCAAGAAACAAATACATCTGTCATGGAAGAAGACACTCAGAGTGCTCCTTAGAGATGAGGAGGGTGAGACTTTGTCTCACATATTTTAGACCTGGTATCAGGAGCGACCAGACCCTGGGCAAGGACATCATGTTTGGTAAAGTATAGGGGAGGCAACAGAAGGAATCCCTCAAGGAGATGGATAGACACAGTGACTGCAACAATAGGTTCAAACAGAAGGCCAAATGTCAGGCTGCCACCAACAGAAACAACAACAACACAGGGTGGGTTGGAGGTTTCAGCACTGTTTTATTCCACTTGACTTTAAGGAAATTAGAAAAAAGATTTCTTCTATCTCATGACAGACTGTTTGGTTTGTTCACCAAGGAGGGTCATGGTAACATCATGCCTGTTCTTTTTATCAAGGCAATTACTTTATTATTAAGAAGATAAAGCCCATAAACATAAAATTATGAAGGCGAAAACTATAACATTTCATCTCAGGCAGATGACCAAGAATTAATGGTTTTAACTTCTTATTCCCTAGACAGTAGTTCAGTGGAGAAAAATCAATTTAAGAAAGTATTCTTGTTGAGAAAACTATGTCAGCAGGAGATAATAGAAACTGGGGTCCTTAACAATTCTCCATAATAACCCAAATGAAATACATAAAACGCATCAATGACAATTAGTGTCCAACGAGGCTCTGACTTGCTAACAATGTTTGAATAGCTGTCAAAGCTGCTAAAGGTTATGTTTTTCGGTGAATTTCAAGGAGAAAAAATAAAACCGTGATTATTTTGTTCGACAAAGGATTTCACAGAAATGGAGATTATCACTTCAACAACAAAAATTGCTAGTGCTGCTGTTAACAACTTCATTTTTTGATCAGCATTAACTTCAACTTGACTACAGCTTTTATTTTTAAAAAGTGGGAGGTAACAATTCATAGTTGTCCATTTTACAAAACTTCATTGAAGAAACACTTAAAATATATTGCTGACCCAAATGTAAGATACAAAACTGTACGCTTTCTGGAAAATAATAAAAAAGATAATTCTAGGTGACCTTTTGACCTTGACATTTCAGAGACATTACAAGAAAATATTCATAAGATAAATTTCTTTAAAATCGATTACTTGTGTGCTGATGGAGACATTGCTAAGAAAAGAAAAATACAAGCCATAAAATTCAATAAAATAGTTGCAAAACATATATCTAAGGAAGAACTTTGATCCAAACACAAATGTAAAAAAAAAAATCTTAACATTCAAGATTATAAAAGTGAATTACACAATGGGAGAAGATCCACTCATCATAAAGATATTGAGATGCCAAGTATGTGAAAAGGTGTCAATCACTATTTACAAATAGATGATTGCAAAACAAAATAATGAGATATCTGCCTTTTAATGTTTAATACCCCCAAAAAAACAGAACACAAAATGACAGGAACTCTCACCATTTATGATGGAATACAATATGGTAGATCCACTTTGAAAGACCGTCTGGCAATTTTTTACAAAGCTAAGCAAAGTTTTTGCTGTTGTTCGGTGCCTTTGACTCAGTCTGACTCCGTTTATTAGGTGCATAGTGATCCAGTTTATTCTTCCGCATACATTATCAATTTAATTCTCTCCCTGTGTTTGTGGAAACTCAGAGTCATACCACACTAATGACTGAGGCGGAGCTGCATTATCAAAGTAGAAGCGACCATGGCGATGTGAATGGAGGAATTGCTGTGGGAGTATAGCCTCTGGATCTTCTTTTGCTGCTGGGGCATACCTCAAAATAAGAACAAACAGCTGCAAAAATCTACTGATCGTTGGAATTGGGATGTAGGGAAATTGAAAATCATTTACCATGATTAGTTATGCTGTTGTTATTAGTTGCCATCAAGTCGGCTCAGAAGCACAGTGACCCTATGCACAACAGAAGACACCCATACTGTCCTGTGCCATCTTCACAAGCAGCTTCCTGTGCCTCAGTGCATGGTGGCAGCCACTGTATCGGTCCAACCCAATGAGGGCCTTCCTCTGTCTTGTCACCTTTCCACTTAAACTATGTAAGACGAAGTCTTGCCATCCTTGCCTCTAAGGAGCACCGTGGCCTTACTTCTGCCAATACAGATCAGTTTGTCCTTTTAGCAGTTCATGGTTCTTTCACTATCCTCTACACCACAGTTCAAATGCATCTACTCTCCCATGGTCTTCTTTACTCAGTGCCCCACTTTCACATGCGTGTGATAGAATGGAGCATCCATGGCTTGAGTCAGGCGCCACTTGGTCCTCAAAGTAACATCCTTGCTCTTTAATAGTCTAAAGAGGCTTCTGCAGATGCAATATGTTGTTTAACCTCTTGACTGCTGGTTTCATGAGCGTTGATTGTGGCTCTAAGTAAGACATCTTTTCTTTCATTTGCTTTAGCTATTCTCTGATGAAGATCAAGTTTCAGACTCTCTTCTTACATCCCTTTTGATCTTTTCTTTCCTGTTTTTTTAAAGACCTTTTGCTTTCTTCATAAGTGATGTGCTGATGTCTTCTCACAACTCATCAGATCTTTTATCATTAGTGTTGAATGTGTCAAATCTATTTTTGATTTGTTCTAGAAAAACTAGGTGGATAGACTCCTGATTGTATTTCAGCTCTCTTGAAAATGTTTTAATTTTTCTTCAGCTTTATCCTAAACTTACATATGAGTAATTGATGGTATGTTACACAATTGTCCCTTGATCTCGGTTTAGCTGCTGATATTGGGCTTCTCCATGTGTCTTTCCACAAATGTGGTCTACTTAATTTCTGTGTATCCATCTGGAGAAGTCTACATGTATAGTCATCTTTTGTGCTGTATTTTCCATGAACAAATCACTGGTATTGAAAAATTTTAACATGCCATCTCCATCTTAATTTCTATCACCAAGTCCATATCTTCCAATGTTTCTTTCTTTTGGTTTCCAACTTTTGCATTCTAATTGCATCTTGATAGCATGTTTGATCAATTTCTAACTCAAGTAAGTGGTATAATTCTTCTATTTCTTAATAAATAGCTTTTGTGATTGGTGCTAAAATTTGAATAATAGTTGTATTGATTGGGTTTCCTAGAAGGAAGATAAATACAATTCTATTGCAGACAGCATTGTGCACATGATGGATTTTGCAATACCCTTTTTGACAATGAATGCCACTTGTGTTTCATTTCCAACAAAGTAAATCGAATAATTTTCTGATTCAAAATGGCCAATACCAGTCCATTTTCAACTCACTGATGCCTAGGACCTTTAGGTATTTCATGCACCCTAAGTTCAGTCATTAGCAGGTTTCTACAGCTGTTTCTCTTTATCTTGAGCTGTACCCCATCAGCAAATGTAGATCCTGAAGTCTCCATGCCCACAAGCTTTACCTGACTCTTGTCACCCAGCTCAACTCCACTCTGAGAAAGCAGATCTTTTGCAGTCCCATTTTGAGTGCTCCCATCCTCTGGCACTATCTCCACCAATGTCTGCTTCCATTGATTAGGCCTTCGGTATCTGGATAATATTTCAAAGCTATAAAGAAGGTTTTCAGTGGCTCCTTATTCTGAAGTTGGGGGCCACATTCTTCTTTGTTGTGTGTTCTTAAGTCTTGAAGTTCTGCTGAAACCTGTTGACTTTGGATGACCCTGCTGGCATTTGAAATGTAGTGGCATGCTATTAAGCATAACAGCAACCCAACAGGTCCCCACAGTACCACAGATTGACATGTAAATGGTGGAAAACCTCTTTAGAATTTTTAAAGGCAAGGAAGTTACTTTGAAGACTAAAGTGTGCCTGACCCAAACCTCCCATTGCACCATATATGTATGTGAAAATCGGACATTGAATAAGGAAGACCATAGAAGAATGGATGCATTGGATGTGGGGTGCTGGTGAAGGAGATTGAAAGTATCGTGGACTGTGAAGAGAAAAAAACATGTCTCAGAAAAAAAGTACAGCAAGAATGCTCATTAGGTGCTAGGATGCTGATGCTCGTTAGGCACTAGGATGGCACCTAACAACAGCAAGTGTTGCATTTTAATCTCAAATTTGGCTCCAAGGTTCATTCTCTTTGGTGTGGATTTCAGTGTCTCCTCATGAATAGAAAAAAAATTAGAGCCTAGGATACATTCTTAGTGGCATATACGCAGTCTAAAAGGAGCTTTTCCTGAAAATAGTGAATAAAATGAATCCACTAAATTCTTATATTTCTTCTACTTTCCCCTTTACTTGTGTCGATTAAAGTCTTGGGGAATGAATAGGACAGAGCAGTGCTACCTCCAGAGTTTCCAAGGCTGTAATCTTCCCAAGAACTGACTTCTTCATATTTCTTCTAGGGAATGACTGGTAGATCCCAATTATTGATATTTCTGTTAACAGCTTATCATTTTAAACACTGTGCCTCTAAGGTTATTCTTTCAAAACCAAAAATCCCCCTGCATTGGAGTCAATTCTGACTGGTTGTGACCCTATATAAAATTTTCAGAGATTGTATTTTTACAGAATTCAACAGCCTCTCTTTTCTCCAGTGGAGCATCCTCTGAGTTTGAACCACTGACCTTGCAATACGTAACTCACACTACCAGGACTCCTTAGCTCTATACCTATCTAGTCTCAGGAACTTTGGACATGTTCTCAGGAGAGATTAGTTCTGGGAAAGGATATTATGGTTGGTATTGTAAAGGTCAGTGAAAGAGAGGAAGACCCTTCCTGAGATGGATTGACACACTGGCTGCAACAAGGGTCTCAAGCAGGAGAGACATTGTCAGGACGGCACAGGACCACATAGTGTTTTGCTCTGTTTTACATAGCAGCAGCTCACAATGAGGAGGAAACAATGAGAGGGCACCAAATGGCATCAGTCCTAAGTACCCCATGCACGCACCCTATTCACTGACAGGAAACTAATACCTGAGAGAGAAAATCAGTCAAAATGAGGTGGCTTTGTCAGAAGACGCCCAGAGGAAACGAGCAGATCTTATATATAAACCAGCATCTCAGAGTTTACAATGTTCCCTTTCAAACGGAGAAAAGTCACCATCCCAAAGTCTGGACATCATTTCTTCAGTGAACCCCTCATGCTGTCTTTGCTAAACCCTATCAAATTAAGGTTTTATTTTACTCTATTATTTTTTTCTGTATTGCTCCTAACTTGAATCCTTATGGAGTAGAATGCTTTTAAAACATTTTGGAGAGAAAAACAAAGCCATGGACCACAGCAGTCTTTTAGACAATCCTCATTGTTTTAGTGTACAATTCCTTTGTTTACCTGGAGAACTTGGGCAGGCAATTAAAAAAAGAAATAAAATATCCGTAGTTTGCTTTTTATCTTTTCCCAAAGGACGAAGAAGCGATCTGGCTTCCTCAAGCTTAGGGATCATTAAAAGTTGCCCCTTTGATGTAGGTACAGAAAGAAAAGCTTATTCCTCTTCGAGTTGCTCATGGGTTGCTGGACGTGAGAACAGAGAGTAAACAGAAAGAGATGGAGATGCAAAGAAATTCAAGTGCGTGTGAGGATTTTGAAAAAAACGGAATTCTCAATAATGCATAGTTCAAATTTCTCTTCATCAGGCACGATGATGGTGTAGCATGCTCCTTCCTGGCTTCAGTACTAAAATCATGAGAATACACCTTTTCCCTCCCAAATAAGTGGAAGCCATGAGGTTGTGAGCGAAGGAAGGGTTATTTATTGATGTTTACAAAGTAAAAGTATAAATAATTTGGTATAGCTACTCACATAAATATTGCATCTTGATCTTAAGCTAAAAATCTAGCTTTTATTTCATTTTCTTCTGCCAGTGTTGTATTCTGGAAAAGCACGAAGCCTTCCTTTCAACTTATTTATTATAATAAGAACGGTATTTTCTTCTTGCAGGTTTCACGAGGGATTGTAATACAAAGAAGATTCACCTCTAACACTTTTTAAAATGTCCTTAGCAGCTTTGCACTGGTACAAAAGCTAGTTATATCTAGATGCTTTCCAATTCCTCCAGTTAATTCGAAGACTTACCTGTTTTAATATGCCATTTGGAACATGAATGCAGACCCAAGCTTATAACTTTCATGTTCTCTTTTTAGAAATGAGGATGGGTTGTTATTTTTTACACATTTTAGCAAACTGTGTATCTTTTTCATGAAAAAAAAAAGTTACACATCAATACAACTCCTAATTTAAATGTGTATGAAATCTGTAGTAGGGAGATAATTCTACTGCTGAATAGCCAGAGAATAAGAATTCTAACAATTTAACAATGTGCACTTGTAGTCATTATAAGACTTCACTCTCTCCTTTCCCTGATTATATGGGTTACTGTTAAGTTCTGTAAAATACCAGAATATTTTACAATAAATAGTGTACAATAAATATTAATATTACCAAATAAAATACCAGAATATATAAACACTACAATTCTACAGTGTTTAGGTCTATACTATAGAATGATACTATAGCCTACACTATTGAATGACAATTCATTAAAAAATTAAAGCATGTCACTTTATTGAACTATTGGGTTTTACGATATATGAATCATATGCCAATAAAAATTGAAAACCAAGACAAGAAAAAATGGATATGAGAAGAGACTTGGAAATTTGCTCTTGTATGGAGAGTATGTAAATCATATGGAAGAAATAAATAAAAGAGGCAAATAGAAATTTTAAAAGTTACCTCTAAAAGATAAAATATTACGATTAAATATGTAAAGATCTGGTAGCACAAAGCCAAAAACAAAACAAAAAACATGACCAGTGTCATAGTTAGGTTTGGTGTCCACGTGTATAGGCCAGGATTCTCAGTGACTCGGCAGTTGCTCCTGTTGTTGGTGCTGTTGAGTCACACACGGGGACTCGATGTACAACAGAAGGAAGACTGGACAATCTTGCAACATCCTCACAATTCTTGTTCTATTTGAGCCCTTTTGGCAGTCACTGAATAAATTCACCTCCTTAAGCATCACTTTTAGGACTATGGTATGCCTGTCCCAACGTCTGATATTTTCAATCACCTCATAATAATACTATTTAAAAATTACTGTTAACTTTTAGAAACCACATGAGAAAATACAACATTTCAGTCATTATTCTTCTTTACACAGGGCCTGTAGCATTATTTCCAATATCTAAAATGTATTTGTTGAGCACTTGACCCAAGCCATGGCATTTTCAATTATCACATGCATATGAAAGTTCAGCAATGAATAAGGAAGACTGAAGAAGAATTAATGCATTTGAATTATGGTGCTAGCAAAGCACCATGGACTGCCAAAAGAACAAACAAACCTTGCATAAGATCACTTTGTTCTGATAACCTGGCAATCATCTTTGATACTCACCTTCCCGACATGATCACTGAAGACAACAATGGGTGCACGCTCTGTCAAAAAATACAGCATCTGGGGTCTTAAAGGCTTGAAGTTAAACAAGCAGCCATCTATCAAGGAAGCAAATACGCCCACATAGAAGAAACACACCAGCCTGTGTGATCATGAGGAGTTGACCGGATCAGATATCAGGTACCGAAAGATCCGAAACAAGCAATTATATTGATGTGAAAGAGGAGGGGTTGGAGTGGAAACCCAAAGTCCATCTGTAGACAATTGGATATTCCCCCCACAGAAGGGATACAATGATGGGACAATTCAACCACGGTGCAATATAGCACCAATGAAACACACAGCATTCTTCTAGTTCCTGAATGCTTCCCACTCCACCTCCCCCCCAAAAAAACCCTACCACAACCTAGTTCTACCTTATAAATCCTGCTAGTCCCGAGTAAGCCCATTGGTAGATAAGAGCTCTCCATTTTGTAATTCAAGAGAGATAAAATCCTCAGGAACAGTCGTGAGAC
>NW_022111373.1:140652414-140654873 GCF_000313985.2 Echinops telfairi
CTTTATGGGAGTAGAAAGACTGTGTTCATCCCAATGTTCAGCTGGTAGTTTTGAACTGTTGACCTTGAAGTTAACAGCCTAACACATGACCTATTATGACATCAGGGCTCCTTAATGCAAAGTGGGTACTCAATATAAAAACTTCTACAAAATGAATGTCAGTGAATTAATGGTTATTTTATTCGAATGGGCATATTTTTCTTGTGGTGAATTGGAAATATGATCCTGTCTTAAAATTTAATTACTCTCATTAGAATCAGGATGGCTGTGGTACAATTATAATCTCTACGACCTGAAGTTTCCTTCTCTATGCTGAATTGTGCAGGTAATCTTAATTTGCCTTACCTTCATTCTAAAGTTTTGATATTATAAAAATAATCCATTCTTCAGAAATTGACTCCATGACACTGGGTTGTTTGTGCTGTGGGGGGAGTAGTTAGAAAATGGAAAGGGCTCTGGGTGGCACACAGTTACGAACTGACAAAACCTTTGGTTGTTCCAGTCTGCACCGCCCCATCATGGAAGAAAGGCCTGAGAACCCACTTTCATAAGATTACAACCTCTGAAAGCCGGTGGAGTGCCATTGTACTCAGAAACACTTGAAGTGGGCAGCAGCCCGCATCAACGCCATAATAATGGGCTAATCCCAAACCCAACCAGACTCACCATCATGCCTTGACTGTGATCCATAGTAACCCTCTAACATTGAATGGAACTGCCCTTGTGGTTTTCCAAAGATGTAGGTCTATATGGAAGCAGAAAGTGTGACTTGTGGTTTCAAACTTGTAGACAGTAGTTCAACTGGTAACCCATCACTCCACCAAGTCTCTTTTGACAAAAGGGTTAGGAAACAGGAAATGACTTAAAAAATAGAAATGTGAACAGTTGTTCCCAGTTTAGTGGACTAGAAAATTTGGTGTAACACTCTTGCTAAGAATCATAAGGATTCCTGGAGATTGCGTAAGCGTTGGACTGCTAACCACAAGGCTGAAGGTCAATTATGATATGCCAATCTAATGGGGGAGGGCCCATGTAAAGATGTACAGCTCAGATTTCCTGTAAGTTCACTGAGTTGAAGTCTACTTGATTTCTCAATATTTTTAAATTTTGCAAGAATTGTGTTGTTGTTACTGTTGCTAGGTGTCCTCAAGTCAGTTCTGACCCATAGTGACTCCAGATACAATAGAACAAAACATTAACCAGTCCTGTCCATCTTCACAATTGTTCTGATTTGTGAGTGGATTGATGAAGCCACTGCGCCAATTCATCTTGTTAAAGATCTTCTCTTTTTTTGTTGCTCAGATTCATTACCAAATATGTCTTTCTTACGGGACTGGTCTCTCCTGACAATATGTCCAAAGTACATGAGACGAGATCCACCACCCTTGCCTGTAAGGAGTACTCTGGTTGTACTTCTCCCAAGACAGATTTGTTTGTTATTAGCATTCCATTGTAGTTTCCAAATTCTTCTCCAGCACAACAATTCAAATGAATCACTTCTTCTTCCGTATTCCTTGTTCAGTGTCTAACTTTCACATGCATATGAAACAATTTAAAATACCACGGTTTGGATCCAGCACACTTCAGTCCTCAAAGTAACAACCTGGCTTTTCACATCAAAGAAAATGTATGCAGCAGATTTACCGGAAGTGATGCTTTGATCTTTTAACTTCCAAAACCATAGAAATTCTTGGCAACTTCAATCTTTCCTCCATTGATCATGATGTCACCCACTGGTCCAGTTGTGAGGATTTGGTTTTCCTTGCATTGAGTTGTAATCCATACTGAAGGCTACAAACTTTGATCTTTATCATCAAGTGCTTCAATTCCTCCTCACTTTCAGCAAGCAAAGTTGTATCATCTGGACATTGGTGGTTGTTAATAAGCCTTCAGCCACTCCTTGTGCTGCATTCATTTTTATACAACCCAGCTTCTCTGATGATTTTCTAAGCATACAGATTGAACACATATAGGGAGAGAGTACAACCACCCTGACACACACATCTCCTCATGTTAAAATGCGAAGTATGCCCCTGTTGGGTTTGTAGAACTGCCTCTTGACCCATGTACAAGTGCCTTGTAAGCACGATGTCATGTTCTGCGATTCTCATTCTTCTCGAGGTGATCCATGATTTGTTATATCCACACAGTCAAATGATTTGGCATTAAAAAAACACACAAGTAAACATCTTTCTGGTTCTCTTCTTTCAAGCAAGCTATCCCTTGTTCTGTATCTTCCTCTGAATCAGCCCTGAAATTCTGTCACTTCTGTCAATGTACTGCTACAACCCTGGTTGAGTGGACTTCAGTAACATTATATTTGCATGTGATATTAATGATATTGTTCTATAATGGGAGCAGTTTGTTGGGTCACATTTTTTGGAATGGGTACAAATGTCAAACTCTAGGTCATTGCACATCTCATTATAATATTTGGCTTTGTCTTCTTGCACTGCCTT
>NW_022111373.1:140654973-140662940 GCF_000313985.2 Echinops telfairi
ATTAGCTATAGGAAAGCAAACGTTGAAAACAAAGAGGAAGGAACAGTAGTTGCCCTGGTTATAGTTACTAATATTGAACTTCTCCATTGTGACTTCCCACACATGTAGTCAATTTGAAGTCTATGTATTCCATCTGGGGAAGTACAAGTGCCTTTTATGTTATTGAAAAATGGCATTTGCAATGAAGGTGTTGTTGGTCTTGCAAAATTCTATTTCATTCTGTCACCAAGTCCATATTTTCTATCACTAATTCCTTATTTTCCAGCTACTGTTCTTCCCTCTTTGTTTCCAAAATTTGCCTTCCAATCACCAATACTTATGAATTAATCTTGATTGCATATTTGATTCATTTCAGACTGAATAGGTTGGTAGAATTCTATAAATTCTAGATCACTAGCTTTGGTGGTTGATGTATACATTTGAATAATAGTTGTACAGGTAATAATTGTTAGCTATACAGTAATAGTTATATAGATTTCTTTGAAGGCAAATAGATATATTCCTATCATGGACAACATTATACTTCAAGATAGATCTTGAAATATCTTTGTTAACAATGAAAACAATGTTATTCCTGTTAATTCTTTCACTCCCAGATTAGCAAACCATATGACTATCTGATTCAAAATGGCCAATATCAGTTTCTTTCAGTTCACTAATGCCTAGAATATAGATTTTTATGCATTCCAATTACTTTTTACATCTCACCATTTTCTAAATCCATACTTCACATGTTCTAATTATGAATTGGTGCTTACAGCTCTTTCTCCTCGTGTTGAGTTGTGCCTCATAAGTCAATGAACATCTAGAAACCTTGCTGCCACAGACGTACTCCAGCCACCCCGTTATCATCCACTCTACTTTGAGAAGGAAGCTCCTCCTCAGCCACATTTCTGAGCATCTTCTGACCTAGAGGGCTCATCTTTTAGCACCATTTCTGACAACTGTCTGCTTCTTTTCCTCAGGTTTTCAGTATCTGACAAAGTTTTGATGATGCCCATGACTAATTCCTCAGAAGGGGCAGCCTATTTATTCTTTGAAGTCTGTTCTTAGTCTGGAGTCTCTGTGAGGCCTGTTTCCCCTCGGTGACCCTACTAGCCCTCAAAATCCTGGTGACATAGCATCCAGCATGGCAGAAGCACACAGGTCAACACGGTACAACAAACTGACAGACAAGTAGGAGGGGAAGATTTATAGGAAAGTATAAACAGTACTTTTACCTTAATGAAGCTTTACCTAGTTAAGATTGGGGAGAAAATGGACTCCCACAGAGAAATGTTCTTCAATTCTGAAATATTTGAAAGCTTATAAATTTCAAAAGCCTGTTTGTAAGTCTTGAGGGATTTCGATGACAAGGTTTTAAATTCGTGTGGAGTTCTGATTTCCATCTTAGTGATAACGTTCCGCCTCAGGAATAAGAGTGGAGTTCCTAAGCGAGGCAAACAGTTAATAAGCTCACTTACTCCCTGAAAAGTTAGGGGGTTGGCCTCCCCATGGCATGCCGGAAGAAAGAATTGGTGATCTGCTTCTGAGAAGTCAGCCAGAGGTGACTGTTCATGTGTTCAAGGGGCTTTCTATTCATTGTCACCCTCTGCTCAGCAGAATGAAGCATTGCCTTCTTCTACACCATCCTCACATAATTTGATCCCAGGTTTGAAGCTACTGTGTTAATCCATCTCTTTAAATCTCTTCCTTCTTATTTTCATTGACCCTCTACCAAGCATGGATGCCCTCTACCTGAGAGGTGAAGTAGGGAAACACATGGAAATCTCTTCTAGAGGGAGCTCATCCTCACATCCACATCATTCTCCAAAGCATCTTAACAAGGAACAATTTTTCATGCATAATAATAATGGGACGATGTGTTTATTTGTTGTTTGCTTGTTTCCCCAGGCAAAGGTATGTTTTCTCTTCCTTACAATAAATTTTACTTCCATAAATTAGTCCTCCAGTATCAGTTCCAAAGTGCCCGTGTTATCCCCTTATCCCTCTGGATATATTTTAATTTGCACATAAATGAATCATATACATTCTGAGTTGGGCAACCTCAAATTTTCAAGAAATATGCTGACATCCTTCTTTCGTATGTAAAAGAAACAGTAGTACTATCTTCTGTATGACATCCTCCTTTTCTTTCTCTTCCTGAAGGAAATTATCATGGTTAAGGGGAAGAAAAATGTTTCTCTCTCTCACTAATAAGGGCACAATTTAAATAGGTGCAGCTAGAAGCTGCTGATCTACATTTGGCATTCATTTCTGCTTATAATTTCTTTGGTATAAGTACAAAATAATTGTGTTGATGCTGTTAATTCACATTGGCATTTAATGAATTGTACAAAGTTTCCCACATGACATTAAAATATTAGGAACAAATGGCTCCTCTGTTTACCTTTAAAATTAACTGAAAAGCAAACTAATATTTTAATTGAATTTTTCTGCAATCCCAAAATGAGACTCAGTACAATCAAGTCAATTCCTTGCTCTTAATTCATAAACATGTGATTTGTCCATCTTATGAATTATAAATAAATTATAATGTTTAATTACATTACATTCACCATTACTTTTTTCTTTCCAATATTGCTATTAAATGTTTAAACTCCCATGAATGTGTGTAAGTGCACACATAGAGAGACACAAATATAGGACAGGGAAATGAATTTGATCACACAGTGAAAAAGAAATGAATAAGGATTTATTTCATTTTCTTCACAGGTGTGGAACACTGCAAGGTTTATACAAATATGACTTCTCAATCAAAACCCACAATGTGTGGTTCCGATCTTTTTTCATATATTTTAATCTGAGAGAAATTAAGTAAAATTCCATTCCTAAATTTGAATTTGATGAAGAACCTATTTTATTTTGCACAAACAATCCACATGTGCAGGGAAACTTGGACATAAATGGCATATGTTCAATAGCTTTTGGAAATCATTGTAGCTGAATTTCCTTTTCCTTCCCCATGCCAGCTGACTAAATTGGTGGAATAAATTACTTCACCAAATAATACCAATAAGATCTACTTTATCGAAGAGCAGATTTTAAAAGGTGCTACTGTCTGGGTGACACTTTGTGTGGCTGAGGCAATTCCCTGTTAGCATCTTTAATGGATGCAAGGAGTCAATAAATAGTAGAGCTTAGATTTACTATCCTATTAGTGTTAATTAGGTGTGCTTCAGTTGATTTGCATTCTGTTGCAGACTTGTCTTAGAATTTGTCTCTTCTTGAAAAATGTTGGTATCTTGAGATAAGGACAGTCATAAAATGTGTAATCTGGAACATAATTTTGAAGTGCTATGCCTTAAAATGTATGATGCACAGGTCTCTGGGAAATAAAGCAACGATGACAACGCACCATCTGCCTCTGCTTTGTGGAGCGTCTCCAGTTTGTACTCTGCTGTGAAGAAAGCTCTCTGGTCTCCTGCAACATTATCACACCCCAGCAAACGGATTGACAGCTCTGAGAGATGGGGACAGAATCATCTTGAAGGTATGGATGCTTCAAACAAGGAGGGCAAACACTTTTCAAATACCATTTATTCCTCTAATTCAGGTGAAAGAGTTGCAGTGGTTGCTCAAACTACACTCTGATAAATGAGATAGGAGCAACTGCAAGAACTTCTTAGCAGAATGTCAATGTCATTGCCCTTTCACCCCTGTTCAAGACTGCCCCTCTGCATCCCAGCTCTATTCTCCTATGGAATGTATTTTTAAGAAATAAAACTACCAAACAGATCCAAGCAACAACCCCCACATGATCAGAATTGTGTATATATGGTATATATGTGATGTATACAATATGTGTGTATATCTGTACTTAAGTGTGGTAGGTAGGTGACTTTATGTCAACTAGATATTCCTGGCTAGAGGTAGAGTCAGGCCTGAAAATCAGGTCACAGTTTGATAGTGCTTCCTGAGAGGGTGGCCTTCTAATCAGGAGGACCCGACAAGCTTCCTTCCTTCTTGGCACTCTTCCAGCTTGCTGGGGCTCTCTGTGACTGACCCGGAAACTGCTGGAGCTTTGCCACATTTCCACAACTTTGGATCCACAAGGCTCGGCACGCCCTGGTGATCTTCCTGCATTCTGCATCATTGCACATGGCTGCCTGAGTCTGAAGAAGGTCTTATGAACTAGTATTGGATTTACAGACTTGAGTTAGACTGGGCTGGATGCTTTCAGGTTATATAATGACTTCTCCATGGAAAGCTCTTTCTTATACATGGATGAGGGTCCCCAGGTTTGGTCCTCTAGTCAACACAGCCTGATACAGTGAGTGACTGTGTGCGTGCATGCGAGTGTGAGTGAGTGAGTGAGTACTGGTAAGTACAAAAGTATTGTTATAAAATTATAACCAAAATCATAAAACCCCACCCACTGCTATGGAGTTGAGTCTGACTCATATTCACGTTCTAGGGTTTTGAGGCTGTAAATCTTTATAGGAGCAGAGAGTCTCCTATTTCTCCCCCAGAAATGCTGCTGGGTTTGTACCACCAGCCATTCACTTCAAAGTCTCACATCTAATTAGCAGCACCACCCAGGCTCAGGCTCCTTCAGAAAATCATGGAGTCAAGTCGGACTCATCATGACTTTATAGAACAGAGAAGACATGCCCCTTTGAGTTTCTAAGACGGTGAATCTTTACAGGAATGGAAAGCCTAACCTTCCTCAGAGTGGCTGGTGGTTTCAAACTACTGACCTTGCAATTCAAAGCCCTGCACATAGCCCATTATAACATCAGGTCTCCTTTATAAAACTCCAGAAAGTTTTATTTATTAAGAAAATATCATGATGTGAAGATTGTTTCTTAGTATATCCTCCATCTGGGGATATACACTTCTGAAAGTGACGTGCCCATCTCACCCACTCTCCCAGAGGTAGCTTGCTATCTTTGATTTACACCACATCAAAATAACACGTTTAGTATACTCAAATCGTGTTCCTTAATTTATTTGGTTTTTTTAAGTTTTGTGAACAAAAGGAAAGCTAAAGGGACATGAACAGGTCTGTAGAATGGATAGGGTAAGATTTCCCAAAAAACTGACTTAGGACAACCCCTCAGAGATTAAATAGTTACTCTGTAACTCTGTAATAAATAAGTATTACTCTGTAATCAAGGAGGAGGAGGAGGAGAAGAAGAAGAAGAAGAAGAAGAAGAAGAAGAAGAAGAAGAAGAAGAAGAAGAAGAAGAAGAAGAAGGAGAAGAAGAAGAATCCCTCAGTACCTCAGCACAACTTTCCTGGCCTTTCTCTCACCAGTGAATTTCTAAATAATCTTGAACTGTCTTCATAAGACTGTGTTATCATCCTGTGTCCTTTGAGAAAATCCATGAAGATTGCTCTGTAGGAATCCCCCAATCAGTCAACAAGACTTCCTGAGCTGCCCTGCTTTGGATTAAACTGACCCACTCATTTCTGAGGCTGTTTTTTTCCTCTTATTATTCTTTTTGAAAAGACCAAGAAAAATGTGCTACTGAGAAAAGATGGCTACAACCATTCACTGACTACAGAGACATGTTTAAATATGCTTTATTTGGAATAAACACATGCATGTTTGAACTAAAAAACTAGTCACTATACTTGTTGACTTACCCTTGTACACATGAAGACGAAAGAAATTTCATAAAATATTGTAGAGTATAAATCACATTGTTTATCCAAAAATTTGAATTGTTGTGCTTAGTCTCTCTATCTATATTGTAGGATCACGATAATGTGGAAGATATATTTTGATGGTATCCACACTATTTTCGCAATTCCAAAGGGTGAGAAAACTCTCGTACCACCCACAGGAATGAATGACCAGGATAACTCTATAAAACGTTGTTAAAAACACATAAGAGGGGCATCAAAAACTGCATAGAAAAATCCATTATGTTTTAGTTCCATTTTCCATGAACTTTTGAATTCCGCATGTATTTCACCTTAAAACACACTCAGAGCTCACATTTATCAAACAAAGTTACATTGTACGTGAAAAGCTGTATGGGTTTCAAAATCTAGTGCCAGGTGGCGTTTTATGTGAAAGTAATTTCCTTGGTATTGTTTCAAGACTTGAACCTTACCAAGTTTAAACAGAAAGAGGAAAAGAAGGAGGAGGAGAAAACGAAATATTCGTAGCTGCAAGGATGCAGGCAAACAAAAGCATCCATTGGTTAAAAAATAAATGACTTTTAAAGATGAATATCATAATATACATACATATATATTCAACTTTTAAAATCATACATTGAGACACACTTAGTAAATTTATTTTAAATTTCTCAACTTGAAAATATCCATGTATAAACATATTTTAACTCATTCTCTAGATCATTGCTTAGGCAAAAGTGGTGAAATAAAGCATAACTTCTAAAATAATATAGAAAAAGTTGAAAATTTAGTACTTATCTAGTTGGACAGAATGTGAACATAGCAATGAAATAGCATTAAAATAAAGTTATCCCATTAGTAGAATGAAATATCAAGGAATATTGTAATTCATAGAATAAAATAGATTGAATATGGATCTCACAATATTTTTCCATTTACAAATTAGAGCTGAAATGATTATAGCTTAGATATTCAAAGTTATCATCCACATAATCCTTTAATCCCACATGGACTCAGAATCCTTAAGAGATGTTATAGGTTAAGAAATTAATGGTTAAAAATTTGTTTCTGAGAATCTTTGGTCTCTAGATTCAAAATATAATTACTATAAATTTATACCATGATAGTGCAATTATATTAATTTCAATTTTAAAGGGTAATTGGAAAAATCCTATGATCTAAGTGCGAACTTTTCTGTCTTCTGTGCTTCTTTCTCACATTAAAATTGTTGTTTTAGATGATTTTTGCTTTCTCTAATGAGTGTGTCCAGAAACCAAACAGGTCAGTTATCCATAAAAATGTGACACGCCTATTAGTTAGCAAAATAAAGTTCAGACTATAATCAAAGAGGAGAGACTTTTTTACCCTTAATCCTACAGTTTGGATTCTACTGATACTTCTACTCTCAGCTTTTCAACATTTACATTACTACTAAACATCAATGTGTTTGTTTTCTTAGGATAAAATCCATAAATAGCATCAGAAAATGGGCAAGGACTAAATATTTTCTATTGGCTTTGACAAGTCCTTAACCTACAACTTTTCCTTTAAAAAAATCATTTTATTGGGGGCTCTTACAGCTCATATAATATTCCCTATATCAATAGTGTCAAGCATATTTGTATATATGTTGCCATCATCATTTTCTAAACAATTACTTCCTATTCAAACACTTGGTATCAGCTCTTCTTTTTCCCCTTCCCTCCCACCCCCTCAGGATCTCTTGATAAATTATACATCATCATTGTTTCCACATCTTACACCAACCACTGTCTCCTTTACCCTTATGTCTGTTGTTCATCCCCTAGGGGGGTGGGGGGAATTATGCATCAATCTTTGCAATCGGTTCCCCCTTTCCTCCCCCGCCCCCCACCCCACTTTCCCCATTCCCTCCTAGTATAGATATTCCAATTTCTGTTCCTCAGGAGTTTATCTGACCTTAATTCCATATATCCCTGGGCTTTTCTCTGCACCAGTGTACATGCTCCAGTCTGGCCAGAACTGAAAGGCTGGCCTGGGGTCATGATAGTGGGGGGTGAGGAAGCCTCAAGAACCAGAAGAATAGTGTGTGTTTCATCGGTGCTGTACTGTGCAATGGTTGACTCCGCCCTTCGTTGTGACCCTTTTGTGAGGGGGTGTCTTATTGTTTACAGATGGGTTTGGGGTCTCTGCTCTGGTCCCCCTCTTTCTCAACAATATCGATTTTTAGTGTTGCTGTTTTGGGTCTTCTGATGCTTGTTACCTGATTCTGTCAACATCTCGTGAGCATACAGGTGGATGTGCTTCTTCCAAGTGGATTTGTTGCTTCTCTGCTAAATGGCCACTTGTTTAACTTCAAGCCTTTAAGACCCCAGGTGCTATATCTTTTGATAGCC
>NW_022111373.1:140664351-140667567 GCF_000313985.2 Echinops telfairi
ACACTGACTATCAAATTATACTTCCAGCTTTACTGTCTATTATATTCTGCCCCTGTGTATACAAGCCAATTAAATCCAAAAGTTCCCAAAGTAATTATCTCCAAAAGTAATTTCACTCGTAAATAATCCTCTGTCCTGAAGTAAACAAGACGTCCTTCATTTGATTATCCAACTTAAAAATAGTCTCAAGCATAGGAAGAGTTGGGAGGCTGGTGCAGGACTGGGGAGGTCACTATTGGTCTGACCCAAGTCGATGGCACCTAACAAGCACAGCATTCATTCTTCATAATTCTTCCCCTCACCGATACCATCTCTTGTCATGGTTGTTGTTAGGTAGCCTCAATCAGGTCCAAATCATAGCAAACCTACAAAATACTGCCCAGTCCTGTGCCAACCAAACAACATCCTATGTTTGAACTGATCCATGAAGTCTCTGTGTCAATACATCTTATTGAAGGGCTTCCGTTTTTCACAGACATCACTTGTCTGCCAGCTATTTGGACTGTGTTGGCATGTGTGTTGCTGTGGCCCTGGAAGCTAGGTCACTGTTGGTTTTGAATGCCAGCAGAGCCACCCAGAGTGAAGAGTTTTCATCAGAGCTTCAGAATAAGATCAGACTGAGAAGGAAGAGGCTGTCCATTTCTGAGGAATTAGCCACAGAAAACATCGACAGAATTAAAATATTGTCGGGTACCCCATCCTAAGGGGTCCATTAATATTACAAGTAATAGGTGAGAGGCTTACTCCATCTTGGATATGAATGATGGAATGTTGAGACTTATGGGCACAGTTCTACTAGTAGGGACACCTCAACAACCTATGCCAGAGTAACCAGAAGCTAACTTTAGCTGGGTAATGTGGGAGAAAATGAGCAAGATGCTCATTTATTGTAAGTGCTTGAGAACTATTGAAAGACTACAATAAGTTAAGGACACGAAAGAAAGAGAGAGAGAGAGAGAGAGACATAGAGAGAGAGAGAGAGAAAGAAAGAAAGAAAGATTAGTTGTCTGATTGCTGATGTTTTTGTTTCTGGATTTTCAGTTCTTTTCCATTGGTGTAGTATCTGTCCTTATACCGATACCACACTGTTTTGACCACTGTGGCTGTATAATAGGTGCTAACGTCAGGTAGGTAGAGCAAGCCCTCCCACTTTGTCCTTCCTCTTGAGGAGTTCTCTGCTAATTCGGGGTTTCTTCCCTCTCTATATGAAGTTGGAAATCAGTTTTTCCAATTCTTTGAAGAAAGATGATGGTATTTATATCGGGATTGCATTAAACTTATGTAGCTCCTTGGGCAGAATTGACATATTTACTATATTTGGTCTTCAGATCCACAACCATGGGATATCATTCCATTTGTTGAGGTCACTCTTGGTTTCTTTTTTTGTTTGAATCATTTTATTAGGGGCTTGTACAACTCTTATCACAATCCATACCTTGGTTTCTTTTAATAGTGTTCTGTAGTCTTCCGCATACAAATGTTTTTTGGGTTTTTTTAATGAGCTATGTCCCTAGATATTTCAATTTGTGCTTGGCAATTGTGAAGGGTACTACCTTTTGATCCCCTCTTCCTTGGTCTTGTCTGATGAGTAGAGCAGCCCAAACGACTTCTGTTTGTGGATCTTGTCTCCTGCCACTCTGCCATATTTCTCTTCGCTTTCAACACTCCACATGTGGCGCTTCAGGGATTTTCAATATGTAAAATCATATTGTCTGTGAATAAAGATAGTTTCACCTCTTCCTTCCCCAAATGAATGCCTTTGATGTCTTTTCCAGTCAGGGTGCAGTATAGCACTGACGAAACATACAACTTTCCTCTAGTTCTTTAATGCTTTCTCCCCCCACCTCTATCATGACTCTAATTCTACCTTTAAAATCTGGCTAGACCAGAGCATGTACACAACTACAGATAAGAACTAGAAACACAGGGAATTCAGGACAGATAAACCCCAATAATGAGAATAGAGATACCAGGAAGGCAAGAGTAAGCAGGGGGGAGAAAAGGGGAACCTATCACAACGATTTGCATAGAACCCCCTCCCGGGAAGATGGACAACAGAAAAGTGGGTGAAGGAAGACGGAAGTCAGTGTAAGATATTGGGGGGATGAAATTTATAGATTATCAAGGATTCTTGAGGGAGGGTGGATGGAGGAGGTTTGAAATGATGATGGCAACATATGTATAAATGTGCTTGACACAATGGATGCATGCATGGATTGTGATAAAATGATTTTTTAACAAAAGAAAGCAGGAAGGAAGAGGAAAGGAGAGAGGGAGAATGGAGCAAGCAAGCAAAAAGAACATCTAAGCATGTTGGTCTTTACACTAAATGCTAGCTAATAGTGGTCCACTACTAGCTGGACACATAAGGTACGCTGATGATAGCCCAAACAAGACAACCAAACTCCAGTTCAATTACTAACAAGATTGACACAATTCATCATGTTATGATGAAAACGACATCCATTTCTATACACAATTAATATTTACATCAGTTCCTAGCACTTATTTTCAAATAGTGTCTTTCAACCAAGAAATCACAGACCATACCCAAATACAAGAAAAAGAGCTCTAAAACGGTAAACTAGTAGTACTAACTCGTAGTACTAACTAGGATTTAGTACTGCTTAGTGGCAGTAGAAGCAGATCCAGAGATGTATCAGTCAGGGAGGGACACAGTCAACTAACCATAAGTAATGTTTATATTTAACACTTTTACATTTCATGATATGTACTTTTCACATAAAATCTATAAATCTAAAACCCAGGCCAAATTATTGAACAGAATGTGTATGAATACTTACAATATGCTTTGAATTTCACCTAGAATTCAGGAAGGCTTTACTCCTACAGGCTTGACCCCACCCATGCAGTTAAAGTTGACTCTACTTTGAGAAGACAGCTCGATTTAGTCATATTTTGAGTGCCTTCTGACTTAAGGTGCCCATCCCAGCACCACCTCTAACATGTTCTGTCTCTTTTCATTATGTTTTCAGTAACTGACAATATTTGATGATACCCCTAGGGCTTCTTGTTGGCCCATTCCTCTGAAGTGGACAGCCTATTCCTTCGTCGTCTGTGCTAGTTTGCACATCCTGCTGAAATCTGTTCACTATAGTGACCCTGCTAGTATTTGAACTACCAGTGAAATCGTTTTCAGCATCAGAGCACTGTACAAGCCAGCACAGTAAAACAACGTGAGAGACAATTGATGAT
>NW_022111373.1:140668599-140669832 GCF_000313985.2 Echinops telfairi
TATATACACATATGAGTATATATGATAATAAATTACAGAATTTTAATGGACACATGTATCTTGAATCCACTTTAACAAACAGTATTATTTTGGGGTCATTTACATTTCATGGACTGTGTTTCTGATTTAAATTCTTAGAAGAGTTCACGCCACATATGTAATTATAGGGTTGAGGGGTTGATTCTGGAGCTGACCCAAAGGATGTGTTTTTACAGAGATGTTCAGCAGAAAGGGCTAGGAGATGCCGTTATCAGGAATCACTGTATTAAGAATCCCAGGCTGTGAATTGGCAGACACAGCACCACATACCAGAGACATATTCTCAGTCTAGGACAGGGACTGTTTTTGTCATCCTCTTTATGCAAGAACATTGCAAAGGAAGTTAGAAACCTGAAGGTAAGCCTGGCTTGTTTGAGAAGAAGACAGGAAGCCAAGCCAAAGGTCTGCCATCAGTATTGCCTTGCCTTTCTGATGATGAAAGATAAAAAGAATCTACAGGAGACTTCAAACTTTGTGAAAAATGGGAAAGCAAATATAGTAGCGCTTCCCATGAACTTCCTGAAGCTTATTCATATATGTGCTAGTAAGGCTGTATAAAAAAGGAAAGAAAGGGGGCCGGCCCCAATCCCAACTATATAGACACCCCTTGTCTCCGCAGAAGAATTCACTTCACAGGTCAATACCGAAGCTAGATCTCAGGGAGAGAGGCATGTCTGATCAAAGCACACAGGAGTAAATGAAGAGGGAAGGAGAGAGAGTGGAACACTTCCTGGGTCACCAAGCCCCGAGGATGATATTCCTGCCCAGAGCAACCAGTGCACAGGAAGGACCACTCTGCAGGCCCCACCATGGGATGTGACATCCCTCACTGACCCATAGTGCTATGAGGGACATCACTGGAGGCACAGTGTGGGAACTGTCCAGGTGCGACCCCAACACACCAGGGCAAAATGCTAGGGGAGCAAGAAATGAAGGGGAGCAAGAAATGAAGTCCCCTGGGAATGCCAAAAATAGACTTTGGGGTTAGGGCAAGACAGCACATCAGACTGGACTGAAAAACACTCCTGAAGGTCAATATGCAGACCTGGAACTATTTATAGGTTTTTCTTTTGTTTAGTCATTGGATTTTTGTTGTTGTTTTCTTTTGTTATTTTGTCTTACTCTGTCTTGTTTTTGTGCTTATTATTGTCTCTGCATGTCTCTCTAGATACGATAGGCAGGATAAACCATCCT
>NW_022111373.1:140673787-140683264 GCF_000313985.2 Echinops telfairi
GACACAGCTGGTGTTTAGTGATCCAAACTGAGAAAATAAATGTTTGTTCTTTCACAGCACAAGTGGTGACTTAAACCTCAGTTCACACACACATGCTCCACTCTTGATTCTTCACTAATCTCTACCTTACATTCCAGTGTCTTTCATACTCATTATCCTTCAACTAAACTTATAAAAATAAGATAGAAACAAATGTAGGTAAAGTATAAAACAGTGTTATATCTAAGTTATAGATACACCATTGGTATTTATCTTCTTTTCTGCATTTCTTTCCCTGCCTTTTAAATATGCAATAGTACTATTTATAATGTAATAGTACTACAGGCATTTACTAAGACAAAAGGGCAGATGTCAGAGAACAAGTATTACATTTGGTACAGATATGCTAGAAGGTTATTAGTCAATTATAATACTAGTTATGAGGTTACTTCCTAAAGAACAGGGAGAAATGAAATTATTATTTTCCCCATGTGTCAAAATAAAACTGTATTCCACTGCACTTCTTTGGTTTTTTGTTTTATTGATACATAATTCACATATCATACAAGTCAATTGTTTAAATATATTTAAAGGAGTTATGCGTTCATTGCCACTATCAATTTTAGAACTTTGGATGAATGGCCCCGGTGATATATGTCCAAAAAGAATCAGTCATAGAAAACTCTATGGGTTGCATTTCTACTGAGACATTCCTGTGATCAGGACTTACCAGCAACTGGTTTGGTCTGAGGAATCTATTTAAAATATCTAATTGCCAAATGGTTTTACAAGCAAGCCACATCACTTTTTCAACATACACCTCTCTTCTTCTGAACTTTACTTAACTCCCAATCTAAAATCCATTCCTGTTGACTTGATTTTGACTCATAGTATCTGTAAAGGACAAGATAGAACTGGTTCACAGGGTGTCAAGGCTGAACATCTTGCAAAGCAAACTTCTTTCTTGCCGAGAGTAGCTCATAGGTTTGAGGAGCCGGCCTTTCAGTTTGCAACCAGGTTCTTTAAACATTGTCCCACCCGGCCACCCTCTACTAATCTCCAGTAAATCTTAACTATTTTTTTTGTAATTATGAATACAAGATGGCTTGTTTATCCTTTATCTTCTTTTCTCTATAAATACCACATTGTGATGCAAAGTTTTTGAGCCTCCTGATAGCCATTCCTCATCTTTGTATTTTGGGTTTCAATACCAGGATACTGCAGGGGAAAAGTCCATTACAGGAAGCATGACTAAAGCAAGGGATGCAGGAATTGATCAAGAGAATATTTTGATAAGCAAACACAATGGTGAAGATGTTCACTTGTCTATGTCAAAAAACTTAGAAAAGAATTGACTGGCCATCTCCCTCAAATAAATCCTTATTTGCACCTATTTTAAAGAAAAGCGAGCCAACAATATGTGGAAGTTATGAAACAATGGCATTAATAGCACATACTAATGTAACATTTTGCTGAAGATCACTCAAACACATTACAGCACTCTGTCAAGTGAGAATTGCTAGATGGAAGCCCGATAAAGAAGCAGATGTGGAGAGAAAAATACCATTGCTCATGGCAAGATGGAATTTGACTTAGAGCAACAAATTCCAGAAAAAAAACGTTTGCTTATGTTTCATTGGCTATGCAAAGCATTTTACTGTATGGGCCATTAAAATTATTGATAATGTTGGTAAGCATTGGAATTCCACAGCATTTGACTGAGCTCATGTAGAATTTGTACATAGACCACAAAGACATCATTAGAATAAAATAAGAAAATACTGCAGGATTCAAAATTAAGGAATATGTGTGTCAGCATTGTATACTTTCATGATACTTATTCAATCTAAATGGAACAAATAATCTGAAAATATGTACTCCATGAGAAAAAGTATGGATGCAGGATTAGACGAAGTATGCATATGATACAAACGTGCTGGCTGAAAGCAGTGAAAGCAAGAAGCACTAACTGATGAAGATACGACTACACAGTGTACAGTACAGATTACAACTAAATCAATGCACAACATCATGATAGAGAAAACCTCGATGTTGTCAAATATTTCATCTAGCATGTAATCCATAATCAATGTCCATGAAGTATCAGGCAAAAAATTAAACAGCATATTGCAAAAGACAAGTCTGCTACAAATCACCTTTTTTCAAGTGTGATTAAGCAAAGTTGTCATTTTGAGCACTGAGATGCGCCTGACCCATGCAATGTTTGTTTTCAGTCACATCCTACGTATTTGAAAACTGGAAATAAATAAAGAAAACCAAATCATTGAATCTTTTGAAATATAGTGCTTTTGAAGAATGTTAAATATGCCTTGGACTGGTAGAATAATGAAAAAAAATCTACTTTGAAAGAGGTACAGATAAAATGTTCTTTAAGCTCAAGAAAGGTACGAGCTCATGTCAAATCTATCCAAGCATACATAGTATTGGTGGAGCCATTTCTTAGAGAAGTGCATAATGCTTGCTAAAGACTGACTTATGGTTAAACTCATGCCTGTCCAGTCATCCAGACCCGTGGTCACCCTGTAGGACAGGGTAGAACTGCCCCTGTGGGATTCTGAGACTAGCTCTTTGTAGGAGTAGAAAGCCTCATCTTTCTCCCTCAGGACATCTGCTAGTTTCAAACGGTTAGTCCCATAATTAGCAGGCCAACTTTCACCCCACTGTGCCACCAGCACTCTTGTTGTTATTATTAGGGGCTGTCAGTTCAATTCCTCTCATAGCACAGGTATGTGCAATAGAACAATGCAACACTGTCTGGTCATGCACCATCCTCACAGTTGTTATGTCTGAGCACATTGCTGGAGTCAATGAGTCCTTTTGTTATTGAGAGCCTTGCTCTGTTTACAATTGATTGACTTCTCATATCAAATTCCATTAAATAGTTGATTATACTGTATTACATCACATTATGGGGGTTAGTAGGATTTAATTGTCAAACTACTGAGAATACTGGTCCAGTAAAGTTTACACAAACCTAACTAGCAGAGGAATAAAGATTAAAAAATGTATCTAAGAAATGGGCAAAATTTGGGGTAATCATTTATTTCACGGATGTATAAATTCACTTTGACATGACATAATGAATTATATTACCAAAGACGACTTAGTTTTCAGGGAAAACATCAAAATAAATATTAGATCAAAACTTTCTGTGCTCACCAACATTTCTGTTGTTATTGTCTTTCATGTTAACTCTTCACCTAAGGATTTGTGGAACCCAGAGATGGTGGAGGGTTTGCTACAGCATTATAGATCCATCATGATAATGTTCTTCAACATTGAATCATGTCATTAACCATTGATTCTATAACCTCCAAATATTGACATGTATATCATGTATGCATGCCTGTTTTTGTTGATGAGTTAAATTCATTGAATCTGTTTCAACTCATATTGACATGATGTACTACAGACGGAAACACTGTGTGAGCAGACACCATCTTCACAGTTGTTGCTGTGTTTCAGCCACCATGTCAGTCCATCCACTTGAGGAACTTCCTCTTTTTTTGCTGACCTTATACTTGAAAGTGTAATGTAGCTCCAGGGACTGTTCCCTCTGATTACATAGTCAACGTGCAGGATGTGTAATCTCACCATCCTCCATCGTAGGGATTTTTCTGGTTGGAGATTTTCCAACACAAATTTGTTCATTCATCTGTCAGCTCATTGTACATTCAACATTAGTTATCAACATTTTATTTCAGAGTTATCAATGCTTGTTCAGTTTTCCTATTCAATGTCAAACTTCCATATGCATAAGTAGCAATTGAAAATTTTATGGCTTGGTTCAAAGTATATGCACTCAAAGTAGCATCTTTACTTTTTAAAGTATGGGTATGGAATTTCTGGCCTTTGGCTCCAATAAGACCTGGGAAGTCATCAATACCTCTTAACATCACATGCCGTACCAAGGAGAAGCAGTTCCAGCCATCACATTTGGTGTGAGTTAATTAAATGCTGTGCAGTATGGCCCACAAATGATGTTATAAAGAGCCACGTGGCCCTTGGAAGAAAAAGGTCCCCCACCTATGCTTTAAAAGATAAAACTTGATTTCTTGACTATTGTATTTATGTGCATCAATTATGGATCTAAGTAAAATGGTATCCATGACAGCATCAGCCTTTTATCTCTTTATCTTGACGTTAACTTATTGGTCCTGTCATGAAGAATGTTGGTTTCTTTCTACTGACTTGTAGTCCATATTAGAGTTTGCAGTTCTTAATCTTCATCAAGGGTTTACAAGGTTGTAACTGTTTATGAGAATACAAAGCGCTGTCTTTCTCCAGCAAAGCTGTTGTTGGTTTTGAACTGCCAACGATGTGGATTGCAGACCAATGTAAAATCATATTTTTCTTTCAAAAATTAGAGCCATCTGTTGGGCCCAAAATACAGGATAATGAGTGAAGAAGAAGAATAACAAAGGAAGTGAAGCGAATGAGTCAGAAGCTTGTTCCCCAGAAAAACAATTGTGAAAACGCAGTGTAAACCCATAAGATCAAAGTGTGGGACGATGATAGAGGCTCAAACTAACACATGTCTCTAAAGATTATCCTATTAAAAGTCAGCTCAGAAAGGGATGGCAATTGTTTATTGAGATTGCAGTGCTACACGCTTGATAGCTTTTCTTGACTGACATGGGATGATCAATTTTACGAAAATTGAAAACTGCTTTGGTGAGAAAAAGGTCAGGAGAGTTCTACTTAGAACTCTCCTCCCACCCCCCTGCCCTGACATCCCCTCTAATGACAATGTGATTGTTCATCCTTAAAGGGAAGCATCTCACAAAGCCTTTTGAGAGAAACCTCACCGTATCTACCTCCCTGTCCTGATATTACCTCTAAGCACTTCTTTCTTTTTCCCAAAATTCAAAGAACATTTAGTAGGTGCCTGAATGAGCCCCTGAAGGATGTCAAGAAGCAATTTTACATCGTGTAAATTGAAGAGTACAGAATATTCCGGGGAGGTGTAGAGAAAACACTGCCTTCCCTTGGAGGATATGTCAAGAGACAATAGCTTCACAAGTTGCTACTTTTGTTTAATAAAAGTTTCTAGGATTTTTAGCACTACTTTTTTACCTACCCTCATAAATAAAATGCTGACAACAACAACACAAATGTCATCATGTCCTAATTCACAACCTGTGTGCCATTTAAATCTAAAATGATTATTGTAGATGTAATTAAGATAGTTGTTATTGTTGTGAGGTACCAGTTAGAGTTGGTCCTAACATAACATCCATATGTACAGTAGAACAGAACACTGCCTTTCCTCAATGTTTCTCCTAATTGCTGCTATGTTGAATTCACTGTTACAGCTACATTATCAATCCATCTCATGAAGGGTCTGCCTCTTTTTCATTTATACTCTTCTTGACTAAGTATGATTCCTTCCCCCCAGGAACTGATCCACACTGATGAAATCTGGGAACAAATTCTTGCAATTCATTTTTAAGGAAAGGATCTTAAAAAAAAACTCTTCTATATTATCCAGGTGATTACTCAATCTAGTGAAAGGCATTCCTATTAGAGAGGAAGACAAACAGAAGAGAAGGACATGAGAATAGAGAGGGATGCAGAAGATGGATGGATGTGGCCACAAGTCAAGGACACCCAGGCATCCCATTAATCATCTGCAGGAGGCATAAGCCTGGAATGGATTCTTCTCCCAGAGCTCCCAGAAGAAATTGATCCCTCCGATACAGTGATTTTGGAATTCTCTCTCTAAAATTACGAGATGGCAAGTTTCTATTTTCAAACCACTAATATTTTGGATTTTTGTGTGTGTGTTAGCCATAGAAAACTCTGCATAATAATGCCTAAACATTCCATCAACTAGAAATAACCCTTAGTGAGTCTCCATTTTCTAATTCCTGTTTTCCATATGTTTAAAGATTGTAGCATTTTTAGAAAAAGATATTTACTGGAAATTGTTTTGTTTTTCCTTGAATTCTTAGCAATTCATATCTTCTACCGCATATGAGCCCTTAATTAAAAAAAGCAAGTCTCCAGGAATTGATGGAATACCAATTGAAATATTCAGCCAACTGATCCAAGCCATGACATTTTCAATTGGATGTTGAATAAGGAAGACTGAGGAAGAATGCATTCCTTTTACTTCTGGTGTTAGGGAAGAATATATAAAGTGCGATGGTGTGCTAAATGTACAAAGAAATCTCTTTTGGAAGAAGTGCTGCCACGGTGCTTCTTAGAGGCAAGGATGGCTAGACTTCATCTTCCATATTTTAGACAAGTCATCAGGAGAGTTCAATCCCTGGAGAAGGTCATCATGTTTGGTAAAGTGGAATGGCAGAGAAAAGGGGGACGGCTCTAAAGGAGATGAAATTACTCAAGGGCTACAACAATGCGCTCAACCATGGGAATGATTGTGAGGATGGTGCAGGACTGAACCATGTTTTGGTCTGCGGTAACTAGCGACACTGTGGGTCTGAACTGACGCAGGGCACCTAACAACAACAACATTAACTGTGCATTTATTAAATGGACGAACCAAAAAATACATATGTGCATATTGTATAGTAACATATACATTTGTCATAATAATTCTCAGTATTCTAAAGTTCTGTTATTACCTCATTTTTATTTAACCATTTCCACCCATCAAATACTACAGAAATAGAAAAATAAATGGGAAACTGTAAAAAATAAGCTATTTTAATTTATATTAAAAGACCATGTATTTTTTATTTTCATTGAGTTATAATCAACACATAATACAATGTAATAATTCTGTCATAGAAGGGATTATTCAATCATCACCACATTTTTTCAATATTAATGGGAAGTACAGTCTTGAATATTTATGCTTCTCATTAGGAGGTGTGCAAAGCAAAGCCCATTGATGATGGACTTCAAAGTTAGGTCTGCTTGAGATTTATTGTTCTTGTCAGAAGAGCGAGAAATGATGAAATGCAAACATACATTAGTACTAATGGGATAAGGACCCTGGAACATCTCTCATTCATTGGGGTCAATAGGAAGAGATATTTTATCACACTTACCAAAAACTGTTTCATGTGATGTTCTATATGGAGTTGTACCAACTGCTACTTAGTTCTTTGCAGGAAAAGACCAAATATCAATAAAAACTATACTTTTTGACACACTTCCAGATGTATTTCTTATTTAAAGCTTTGGAACTCTAAAGGCTTATAAATGCAAGAAAGCACACATTCGTAAAGACAGGTGAAATTAAAAGAGACATATTCCTTCTAGAAATCAGTTTTCAGGAACTGGCCCTGAAAAATGTCATTAATTAAAAGAAGCAAGAGAGAGATTGATTTGTCACAAATTTAAAACTTTTATGATAGGGGAATATCTACAAACATTAAAGGCATATTATAAAAATCCATGATTCTGTTATCTTCTTTTTAACATATGGATGGCTTCAGAGTATGTCTGCCGGTCTTTCTTAGCCGAATTAAGGTTCTTTTTTAATTTTTCAATTTGAAGCAATTGATGTTTTCTTACATCTTTTCAAATGTAAGGTAAGTACCTTTTTCATATTTTCAGTTTATCAAATTATGCTTCCTTAAAAAACTATTGCATCTATTTGTTATTGTAGAGTGTTAAATGATATAACTAAAACTATAAAAATGTAACTGACAAAGAAATATTTCAAATAACTATACCTACAAAATCAACTTCATTTTTGGAGCAAATTTTCAACTGCTTTCGACTTTTAATTTCAATGTACACTATTAGTCATATATTTAAATAAAAAGAGTAGAAAGTTTTACTTAATGTTGTTCTTAATAAAAAATGACTTCAGAAGTCCATGGAAAACTCCATTATATTTTTATTTAGTTAGTTTGCTTATTTTTTAACAATCTTGCCCACATACAATTCACATATCAGACATTTCATTTCAATAGCTCAATCACATTCATAAGAGTAATGCTACCATCACTATGATCAATTCCAGGAAATTGCTTCTTCTTTGTACTTGTTAACTCCCCATTTCCTGCTAGCCTGCCCTACTATGTTTCTTTGAATTTATTAATCCAGTTGTTGTCTCTATAGGTTTATCTACTCTGAGTTTCCTATACAGAAAAACATACAAAACCAAGACAAAATCCAAACATAGCACAACAAGGATGAAACAGGAAAATCTCAATAAAAAATAAAGCAGACAATAGGAAAAATTGGAGTAATTATGCATTGGATCAAGAGGGAGATTAATGACAAAGTGTCACATTTTGATCTGACTACAACGTACTTTGTCTGATAACAAGAACTTTCCCATCTCTGGTCCATAGTTACAGGGGATTCGCAGGGGCTTAATCTGTATGTGTTTGGGGTCTTCATTGCCATCCAAAGCCTCTGCAAACCAGGTTTTCATAATTGGAGCTTTAATACCATTCCTTCCTCCGGGTTTGGATTTCATTAATTACAATTCTTGGGTCATACAGGCTGGGTGCTTCTTCTGTGCGGTGTCTTGACTGACACCTCATGGAGCGGGCTTGTTTTCAGACAAGCATTTAAACCCCGTTCTTTCTGAGAGTTGGTTTCTTCACTCTGCTTTGTCATAACACCCAATCTTCAGTGATCACTTCGGGGGCTGGGGTAGCTATTGAGGAGGGCCATGTCATAGTATTCATTGTTCTTAGGGTAGGGCTATGATTGTGTGAGCTCAAGATACACTCATATGTATATGGTGCATATATGTCCCTGGTTCACTTTAAAGACATTATTGCTGGTTTATTGAAGAACGATGATATAAAATTTAAAACACTGCTGAGTAAAAGAAAGTATTCATGTACAGGACACTTTTCAGACCAAAATACATGGATTGATCTGCACATATTAACATCTAAGGAGACTGGACACTATTTATACTAACAATGATCGTTGCAGATAGGGAAAAACTTTCAATCATTCTCTTTCACAAAGGCAGCAGTGGATTATATATGTCGTAAAAAGGCAAAGAGAATAGGAAAATATCATATATATGGTAGTCTTGCATTGCCATTTATGAATTCCAGTATCCTATAAATTTGTGGAGACCCTCTGAGATTCTAACATTGATCCTAGATTCTACACTCATTTGGGGCTAAGATTCATGGATAGTCCTCAAATGTATTAATCATATTTCACTTTTATACTTACTTATTCATTATGACTATTATAAATTTATGACATAAGGAATAAACATCAGCTTCCAAGTTTCTCATGCTATTCTGTCCCCTATTTGTAATCCCCATTATTATCTGCCATGTCTACTTATTTTATTGCCAAAGTTTACTCAGCTTTATCTTGAAAACACTTTTAATTTTAGCCATTGTTCCCAAATGGCTTCTAACAATGATAGACCTGTCATCAACGTAATTAATATTTTCTGAAATTTATTCAGTTACAATTATTTTTTTAAAACATTTTATTAGGGGCTCATACAACTGTTATCGCAATCCATACACACATCAATTGTGTAAAGCGCATTTGTACATCATTCTCAAAACA
>NW_022111373.1:140684334-140687358 GCF_000313985.2 Echinops telfairi
GAAGTCTCCCTTCACCCACTTTTCGGTTGTCTGTCCCCCAGGGAGGAGGTCACACACAGTTCCATGTAATCGGTTCCCTCTTTCCTACCCATTCTCCCTTACTTAACCTTTATATAAAACTCTCTCTTATACATGAGTTTCTGTGGATTTGTTTCTTTAAAGTACCCAGACTAACACAACAGCCAATCAAAGAAAAGTAGATCGATATTTTATAGAGCTCACCCTTCAGAGAGGGACCCTTGGAGACACGATGGTTAAATGATGTGTTGAAAACTAACTGCTATGGAGTCCATTCTAACTCCTGGCGACTCTATAGGACAGGCTAGAACTGCCCCTGTGAGTTTCTGACACTATGCTTCTTTATGGGAATAGAGAGTCTCATCGTTACCCCACCACCACCACCATGAAGGGGCACTGAGCCCTCACAACTCCTGCTGATAACTCAGAGGCCAGCAATGCCCAACCAGCAGCCATACTGCATGGGAAAAGTAACAGTTCCTGTAAAGGTTCACAACCGAGGACACCCAGCAGGTCAGCGTTAACCTTTCTACTAGAGCCTCCATAAATAAAACTCTACTTGATGGCGCCCAACAACAACAGACTGCAATACTGAGTTTTCTGTCTATACATCTGCAAATGCACTTCCGTGTTCATTTTCTGTATGTGGGTTGGTGTCCACCACTAGTCTATCATTTGCTATTCTGTAATGGCTTGCATGTTGCTGGGAAGATGGAAATGATATCAGTAGTATTTTGATTTCCAGGCAGGCCTCTCGAGGTGCACAGGTTTCAGGGGAGAGTCCAGACTAAGAACAGACTATAACAAATGAATAGGCTGTCATTATTGAGAGGTTATCTACTAAAAACCCTAATTAGCAGCAAAACCTTATCAGATACAGTGCCAGATGATGTGCCCCTAAGGTTGGAAGGCTCTGAAGAAGAGCTGCCTTCTCAAAGTAGAGTTGGCCGTGATACGGAGAGTCAATATTTCAGACCTTCATTTGCTAGTGGAACACAATTTTAAAGGAGAAACAGACAGCTGCAATGAATAATCAGAACATGGAATGGTGCTGCATTCTTCTTCATATAGTCTAGCTCCTCTTATTACAAGTTCTGCATACAGATTGAATAAATATGATTAAAAGATACAACTAAAATGCATTTTTCTTGCTCTTAAATAATGCAGTACTTCCTTGTTCTGTGCACACAACTGCCTACTGATCCAATTGCATGACTACAATGAACTGATCTGGATATTACATTCTTATCAGGCTATCTTTAGCTTATTAGGATCCCTACAGTTGAACACATTTGCATAATCCATAAAACACAAGTAAACAGCTTTCTAGTATTGTCTGCTTTCAGCAAAGATGCATCTGACCTAAGCAATGATATCCCTTGTTTCACACCCTCTGAAACTCTGGCAACTTCATATCAATATATTGCTTCAACCCTTGTTGAAAGGTCTTCAGCAAAATTCTTGCATGTGATAGAAATTGTTAGGTGCCATCGAGTCAGTTCTGACCCACATTGACACTATGCTAATCAGAATGGAAAACTTCCTGTTCCTGAGCTATCTCACAATGGTTCCTGTGCCTGACCCCATCGCTGCAGCCACTGTGTCCGTTCACCTCCTTGAGGGCCTTCCTCTTCTTCGCTGTTCCTCCACCTTAGCAAACACGTTGTCCTTCTCCAGGGACTGATCTCTCCTGACAACATGTCCGAAGTATGCAGGACAAAGTCTTGCCATCCTTGTCTGTAAGGATCAACCTAACCATACTTCTTCTGAAACTGACTGATCAGGCCATGGTACTTTCAATAGTCTTCTCCAGCACCACAGTCCGAATGCATTGATTTTGCTTTGATCTTCTTTATTCAGTGTCCAGTGTCCAGTCTTCACTTGCATAGGGGCACTTGGAAGTCCCATGGCTTGGGTCAGGTGCACCTTAGTCCTCAAAGTAACTTCTTTGCTCTTCCATACTCTAAAGAGGTGATGTGGATCAGATGTACCTAATGCAATGAGAGCATTGATTGTGGATCCAAGCAGGAAAAAAATCTTTGATTACTTCAACCTTTTCTCCTTTTATCACAACGTTAATTATCAATCCCATTGTGAGGAGTATGGTACAATTTACACTAATAGCTCATACTACAATTCTTGATCTTCATCAGCAAGTGCTTCAAATCCTCATCACTTTCAACAAGCATGGTTGTGTCATCTCCACATCACAATGTGTCCATTATCCATCCTCCAAAGTGGATGCCACACTCTTCTTCATATAATCCTGCTTCTCTGATTACTTTCTCAGCATATGTGTCAGTCAAGGTTGACTAGAGAAACAAATTCACAGACACTACTATGTATAGAAGAAAGAGTTTTATATACAAGAGCAATTGAATATTGAGAAAACATCTCAGCCCAGTCCAGATCAAGTCCATAAGTTCAATATTAACCCATATGTCTGATACCAATCTATAAATTCCTCTTCAGACTCATGCAACACATGCAATGAGGCCAAGTACAGGAAGATCACAGGTCAGTGGATGGAAAGTCTTGTGGAGCCAGTGGCAGTGGAAGCATCCCATTTTTTTTCAAGGTTATCCACAATTTGTTATGATCCACATAATTGAGTGCCTTGGCATTGTCAATAAAATACAAGTAAATATCTTTCTGGTTTTCTCTGCTTTGAGCCACGATCCAACTGACATACATAATTATCTCTTCTTTCACATTCTCTACTGAATCCGCCCTGAATCTGTGGTAGTTCCCTGTCAATGTACGGCTGCAGCTGCAACCGTTGTTGGATGATCTTCAGCAAACTTTACTTCCATGTGTTATCAATGATAATATTTTTTTTTAATTTGAGCATTCTGTTGTGTTACCTTTCTTTGGATGGGTACAAATATGGATCTCTTACAGTCAGTAGGCCATGTAGCTGTCTTCCAAATTTCCTGCCAGAGATGAGTAAGTGCTGCCAGAACTTCATCAGCTTGCTGAAACACTCAATTGGTGTTCCATCAGTTC
>NW_022111373.1:140687458-140689697 GCF_000313985.2 Echinops telfairi
CAGCCCAGTCCAGATCAAGTCCATAAGTTCAATATTAGCCCACATGTCTGACACCAATCTATAAATTCCTCTTCAGATTCATGCAACATATGCAATGAGGCCAAGTACAGGAAGATCACAGGTCAGTGGGTGGAAAGTCTTGTGGATCCAGTGGCAGTGGAAGCAACCCATTTTTTTCAAGGTTATCCACAATTTGTTATGATCCACTTAATTGAGTGCCTTGGCATTGTCAATAAAATACAAGTAAATATCTTTCTGGTTTTCTCTGCTTTGAGCCAAGATCCAACTGACATCAGTAATGATATCTCTTGTTTTATATTCTCTACTGAATCTGCCCTGAATCTGTGGTAGTTCCCTGTCAATGTACGGCTGCAACCGTTGTTGGATGATCTTCAGCAAACTTTACTTCCATGTGTTATCAATGATAATATTTTTTAATTTGAGCATTCTGTTGTGTTACCTTTCTTTGGACGGGTACAAATATGGGTCTCTTACAGTCAGTAGGCCATGTCGCTGTCTTCCAAATTTCCTGCCAGAGATGAGTAAGTGCTGCCAGAACTTCATCAGCTTGCTGAAACACTCAATTGGTGTTCCATCAGTTCCGGGAGACTTGTTCTCGGATCGTGCTTTCAGTACAGTTTGAGCTTCGTTCAGCGCCATTTGTACTTGCTCAGATGCTACCTCGTGAAATGGTGGAATGTCAACTAGTTCTTATGGTATAGTGAGTTTGCCGACTCTCCAACTTTGGGTGCTTCATGTATCATTCAATATCTTCCCCTGGAATATGTTAGTATTGCATTTTGAGACTTGAATTTTTTTTCTTGAATTCACTCAGTTTAACATATCTGTTGAGCATGTTTTTACTTTTTTGTTTTCTAACTATAGATTTTGCATATTTCATTATATTTGACTTTGTCTCTTGAGCTTCCCTTTGAAATGTTCTATTTAGCTTTTTGACTTCATCATTTATTCCATTTGACTAAGCTACTTTACAATTAAAAGCAAGATTCAGTCTCTTCTGACATCTACACTAATTTTTTCTTTCTTTTTTGGCTTTCAAATGAACTTTTGCTTTCTTTATGTATGATGTTATTGATGTCATCCTACTGCTTATAAGGTCATCTGTCATTAGTGTTCAATGTGTCATATATGTTCTTGCGATGTTCTGAAGTTCATTTTGGATATACACAAGGTCACATTTTGGATCATGTAGACTTGATCTACAGTTTTAAACTGAATCTAAGTATAAGCAATTAAGTGTTTATTCCACAGTCTGCCCCTGGCCTAATTTTAGCCACTGATATTGAACTTCTCCATGGTGTCTTCCTAAAGATTTGGGAATTTGAGTTTTGTGTATAAAATCTGGGAAAATCCTTGTGCATAGTCTCCTTTTGTGTTGTTGAAAACAAAAATATTTGCAATGAAGTCTTTGATCTTGCAAAATTCTATCTTATAATCTCCAGCTTCTTTTATATCACTCAGGTCCTATTTTCCAACTATTGTTGTCTCCTCCTTATTTCCAAATTTTGCATTCTAATTGCCCATAATTACCAATGCATCTTAATTTCTTATTTGATTATTAATAGATAGATGTATGTATTTCTTCTCATTTTAATGAGTGCTCCGCCAACAAATGAGGATTCTGAAGGCTTTCGTCCTGAAGCTTTCCTCCATCCGTGTCATTATGATTGACTTTCCTTTGAGAAGGCACATATTCCTCAGCCATATTTTGACTGTCTTCCTACCGGAGAAGCTCATCTCTGGCACCATGTCTAATAATGTTCTGCTGTTATTCGGTGATTTTCAATGGCTGATTCCTCTGAAGTAGACTTTGTTGTAGTCCGTTCATAATCTGGAATTCTCCTGAAATCTGTTCCCTTTGGTTGATCCTGCTGATACTTGAAAACGCCATTGACATAGCTTCCAGCACAATAATGACACACAAGGCACTACAGTATGATGAACGTGCAAAGAAAGGGAAGGGAATCCTTGGGATTTTTGAGACTGGAAATCAAAGAGTACGGGTGAAACCAGTGGGAGGTGTAAACAGACACGTCTAAAAAGCAAATCTCTTCAGAGGCTCCACTCTCTCACAAATGACCTATGTTGTGATGCATCCAAAAGGACCCCAAATGACCCAAATTGTCTGTGTTCATCTACTGAGCTCAAGGTTAGCAATTAAAACCCATCTGTGTACCATGGATAACCTGGCAATCTACTTCCACAGGGGAAAAGGATA
>NW_022111373.1:140689797-140694091 GCF_000313985.2 Echinops telfairi
TCTATTTGAAGGGATGGACTTATTTGTTTGATTTTCAAACAGTACCTTAGCATTTGAATAGATGAGATTCTCTACATATATATTTGGTTTTATATATGATTATTTGCCTTTCACTTATAATTGAAGGTACATTTTCATACTGTGTGTGTGTTCTCATGTTTCCCCCCAAAGTATTTACTTTAACAAATTATCAAAAATAAATGTGTGAAAAAAAAAAATAAATAAAAATAAATGTGTGACCAATCAATCCTAACAGACAGGTTGATTTCCATTGCTTTAAGGCAGGAATCAGCACTTTGATTAATAATGAACTGCACTGTGTTCTGCAAACATATTGCCCACTTATTTGAATTGAACTTGTTTACAATTGATAAAATAGCTTTTATCTTTGAGCAGAATCATGCTTGTGTTACTTATGAGGATTTAGATTCCAATCATGAGAGATCATTTAAGGTCGTTTTAATCCCATTTGATGAACAGATCCACATTCATGCTGAAAACCCAAATGGCTTATCAAAGTTTACCTAGTAATAAGTAGTGGAGTCCAGACTACAGCCAAATACATAAGGTTCCAAATAGACTTTTGTGTTGTTTTTCCTGCTCCAATTTTAGTATAAACCAAGACAACTGTAAAATATGGGAAAGGAAGATCAGTAGTACAAAAATATAAAGCATTATAATTACATTTCCCCAAAGGAGTAAACATTTGAATTGTTTTAATTGAATTGGAGTCAAGGTCCTGGTAAATAAGTACTCTTGCAGCTCTGTTTACCTGGCACCAAAGATCACTTTAAAAGGCTATATTTGTAAAATATTTTAATGCACAAAAATTATAGCTTTCAACAGGAACTAAATTTCTAATACCAGAAAAATTCCATGGACTGCTCTTAGAAGAAATGAAAGATTCACCTTAATATCTTGTCCACAAGTGACTGGAATGCTAATGCATTCATATTCAAAACTTAATATTAAATATTAAACTATTTAATTATTTTCTGGGGGGACAATGCAAGGCTGAGGCATGGCTAAGCATTCATAATAATTTGTGGCTTTTCTACAAAATGAGACAATGGATTCTGGAAGTTTCTTAGTTATATTAACCTACACACAGACAGAATCCTCAGTCCTCCAATTATTTATGTTTTCCTTTTGACCCATTATATGTAACAAAATTTTAAACCAACTTTAGAATCCTTTTATTTCCCACTCATAATGCCCCTTAGAATCTTCTTGGCTTTGTAAAGTGAATAAATAACAAGGACAATTTTTAAAATACTTGACCCATCAGAGGAAAAAAAAAAAAGATGTGGTAGAAAAACTGGCTTTCACAGCTCAAACAGTATTTTCAAAGTTAAGCAAAGGTCTTTGCCCTCTCCATGCATGAATTCACCTTCATTAGCCTGATAATTGGACTATTAACAGCATAGAATCACAACCTACTGGCCCCACTCATTAACAGTTTTGACTTGGCTCCTGGGGTTACACACTAAGAACCCAGAACTTTAATTTTCTGGAAGCACATGCTCTGAAGTCATTGAGAACAGTTCGTGTTGTCAATGCAGGCAATTAATAATCAACAGACGCTGCATAGTTAAATCCATACATGTTGCCTTTCCTTTAATAACAAGGTACCTCCCCCATAGAGGCTCACAAATATGAGTAGAACCCATGACAAATTACATTACTGGATTCTTTAATAATTAATCTAATGGCGATACAATATGCTGGAATATTAGGTCTGTTGGATAGTACATCTAATTTTCATATCAAATAGGAGGAATAGGAGTTGTGGTATGTATTGGAAATAGAAGAAATGCCCCAATAAGGTAATTTTCATGAGAAATTGAAATGTAACCTGAGACTTGAGAGTACATAACAGCACCTGTTAATGACAGAGCGAGCACTATGATTCAGGAGACTAGCCAGTTCATCAGACTTGAACTCTAATACTGAAACTGTGCAAAATCTTCATTAGATCTGATGCTGTTTTATATTACATACATGTATGTCTCTCAATACATTATCAACTTTAGAAATCCATGATTTTAGTATTGTGTTTTACTCTTGGATAGCTTTAAAAGCTCATGGAGGGAGTAGTCAAGAAATCAAACACATGATGCATTAGCCAAATCTGTGCAGAAATCTCTTCAACATTTTATTTAAATTGCCAAGATGTCACTTTAATAACTAATTTATTAACCACTTTAATAACCATCTGACCCAACTGATGATCTTTCCAATGGCCTTCTGTGCCTGCGAAAGCTGGACAAAGTATCAAGATGACCAAAGAAGAACTGGTGCATTTGAATTGTGCTAGAAGAATAAATTTATCCGTTCTATTTGGGCTGCTACTGTAGGGTCAGAAGTTTCAAACCACCTGCTAGCTGCTCCATGGGAAAAACAGGAGCTCTTCTACCACAATGATGAATTACAGTCTCAGAAGCCCACAGGGACAGTTCTAACCTACCCTATAGGGATACTATGATTTGTAATCAACTCGATGGTACGGAGTTGGGTTTGGGGTTTTAGAAGTAGCACATCCAGAATAGTCCTTGGAAATGACTTACTTTCTTACCTTGGACATGTCGTTAGGAAAGAACAATGGCTAAAAAAGGGGGCTTATGCTTGGCAAAAGAGGGTCAGTGAAAAAAGGAGAAATTCTCAGGGAGATGGATTGACACAATAGCTGAACTAATGGGCTTGCGCATATGCCAGTCATTATGAAGACGGTGTAGGACCAGGGAACATTTCATTTTCCATGATTCAGGAAGCCTATGAACCCTAGTCAACCTTCAGGTGTGGAACATAACTCATCCTCATGTTACAATATGAAAAGGGTAGCGTTGACTTCAAGTCAAAATTCAGAGTGTTTAGAAAGGAATGGAAGAAAAAAATAGAGGGAAGACATAGGATAAGTAAAAGGGTTGAAGTATGAATATGTATGCATTGTTAAATATAAAATGATAGAGTAAGTCTCATCATGATCATGTTATATTCATCCACTCTGTTAGCCTTTATATATTTCACAATTTTTAAAAAATTAAAGGAATTTAGTGAACGAATTGCATGTAGACAAGTAGACATTGTGAACTTATATTATTCCTCCCATTATGTTTCATATAACTTATGAGCAAGATTTTTTAAGTCCATTCTTCTGATGGTTTTAAATGACATATTTTCCCAATCTTACTCACACAAAAAAGTGATGGGTTGTAGTAGGGTTTTAGGAATAGTTCTTTTCACAATAGGTCATTTATTTTCTATGTGAAAAATATTTATCTCTAACCTGTGATCTAAGATCAGATAAGAGATATCAGCTGGGTTTCTATAAGCTATTTTGTACAAACTAATGTTGCTCACTGAAGCACAGACTACCAATGGCAGAGAAAATTAGAAAAAGAAAAAATATCCATTTTCATTCAAAGATTTTCCTGTCAGCATTTCCTTTACCAATTTAACTCACCTCCATAATACCACATCTATTGTCTTTGTCTCTATTATTATATATTATATCAAAATACTCAGCCATTGACAAGACAATAAAGATGCTGTTTCTACTGCCCATGTCCATATACACTCCCAAAGTGATCAACTTTCCACCTCTTGAAAATAGGTACCAAGAAGGAAAAAGCAAATAACAACATCAAGCTTTCAGAATTGGTAAGGATAAAATCCAAGTATGATTTTCATCCGATGCATCTCATGAGCAGACAGCACCTGTCTGTTAGCAGAGGCTGGCACACCATTAGGCTGCAGTGGAGCTTCCGCTGTAAAACAGATTAGGAAGAAAGCCTAGAGAACTAATTCTAAAAATCAGCTTCAGAGAACTCTATGGATCGAAATGCTCTGATCCACAACCAATTATGGGGATGGTATAGGCCAAGAAGAATTCTGCTTCATTGAGCATGGAGTCATCATTAATTAATTCAAGTGGATAGCAACTAAAAATATAAGCAAGTATACCAATAAAAAGTTGAGGGCTAAATTAGCACATACACCTGTGGTGGAATGAAATTTCTCAATATGGCTCTTATACCTAAGTCTCTCTAACTCCCACCAACTGGCTGGGTGGAACTTTGCAAATATAGCGTGTATAATGCTAATAGAGGAGATTGCTCAGTTTTCATAACCACCACCCTCCATTGGCTACAAGGATGGACCATCTTTGAAGGAGGGCCAAAAAGGGAAGTGCAGAGGCCTTTGAAAGAGCATGTTTGAGATCTCTGAAGTGGTGGATGCTGAGGATAACAGATGCAAGACATGCTTTGACACAGAGAATCACAGGAGCTACTTC
>NW_022111373.1:140695184-140706123 GCF_000313985.2 Echinops telfairi
TGTGGATTTGTTTCTCTAAAGTACCTAGACTAATACATTTCCTTTTGAATAAAGTTATTTTTCATTTCCCAAATTAAGAGTGGTAGATAATATCTTTTATTACCTTTTATATGATAATGTGCCTTCCACCGGTTTATATATATAATGGATGCCTCCAAACATGTGTTGACTTATTAATGGCTAATACATACTTAAGTTTAAAATGAAAACTTAATGTAAATTTGGCCCTTGCTGAAACACATTGAATGAATGACCATCTTCCCTGTATTGCTCTTTCCATTGCAACTGCTCATTCAAAATGGATAGTGGCCGTATTATACCATATGATTGGTATCTAAGACAGAAATAATATTTTCACTTAAAAGGAAATTTAAAAGTCTTATTGCTACCTTTAATTTTTAATCAGGAAAGAAATCCCTTTGCGGAAATACAAATACTATTCATCTTATGTACTGCAGTAATGTTCCTGGTCGAGAGAACAAGAATTTGATTCATTTTTAAACAGGAAGGAAAAATAAATACATTCAAGCTGGAAGCAATAACAGCAATTTGGAATAAAATTAATAGAATGTAATGGAAAGATACAAACCTCTGGAAAACAATAAACTAAAGGTGAGACCTATTGCAAATTAAACTCAACAAACTGGTTAAATGTATACTTTCCATTAGGAGTCAGAAATTCTCACTGTCTGACAGTTAGGAAGAGGAAAGTGTGAAAGTAATTGGTTTCTTGACCCATGCTGATTCTTATTCTCAGTGAGCAAGTATCTGTGCCACAAATCAAGCTAACCTAAGGATTTCACCTGTAGGTATTCTCATTAGAGAGGTGAAAACCATTGGATCATCATATTGAGTACTCACGTGTCAAATCACAATGCCCTTATCAGCCTCCCAAAAGCCCATTTTGTAATGCTATCCCTGAAGCTTAGATATGCTGCTAAGATGTATAGAAATCTAAGAGACATTAAAGGAAAATTATATCACTTGGGGAAAATGTAAGAAAAATGTATGAAAATACTATCTACATCTGACCTTTTGTTACAAAGACAGATGGAGACTTAATAGTGTTTCTTTAGGAACAAAACCAGCAAAGCATTTATCAATAGAGATAGATATTTACTTTTAGGAACTATTTCACACAGTTATGAGAAACGGTCTTAGACATTTTGGGGGTTAGCAAGTCTCACATTCAAGCAACAAACAACAGTAAAGACCTCTACTGGTCCACCTGCCTACGGGGGCTGAGGAGCACCATATCTACAGGCCTGGCAGCAGGCCAAAGTCTGCTGTCTCACAGGATTTCTGGGGTTGGAAAATTAAAAACATGCACTCCAGAGATTCTTCAGAATAATATCCACCAACCCAGAAGCCAGATGATGGGAAGAGAGCAGGGTACAGAGAGAGAGAGAGAATTTTACCAGAAGATCCACTCATATAATGGAGGCAGACTTCACCACCACAAAAACTCTCATTACAACTGATTGCTTCTGTTAAGTAACAAAATGGGATGGTGATTACAAGGAATAGGGAACAACAACATAAATTTCAGCCTAGCCAAATCGGCAGATTACATTAAGTGTTACAGTCAAGTCAGCCTCTGTCAACCTATCACCTATGTGCATATCTTTTCACCATACATAAAAATTAAACCCTTATATGATAGAACTAAAAAAAAAAAAAAACCAAAATCCTCACTTCCATGGAGTCTATTACAACCGTAGGACAAGAGAGGTCTTCCCCTGTGGGTTTCTGAGATTGTACCTCTACAGGGTATATAGCATCATTCTTGTCCTACAGAAACTCTCGTGATCTAGAATTGCTCATCTTGTCATTAAGAGCCCAATGCTTAGCCACTATGCAAACAGGACTTCTCATATAATAAAAATTATATGCTTAAAACTGAAAATACAATAGTGCAAATGTCATCTTATAATTTATAATATGTAAGGGGACAAGATTAAGATGATAGCCTTTAATATAGATTACAACCCAATGAAAAGAAAACCTAAACTTTCACAACTGGACCGATAGGAAACATCATGATAAACTGAAAAAAACTATTTAAGCTGTCAAGGACTTCATCTTGCATGGAACTACAGTGTTCATGGAAACAGCACCCCAGAGGCCAGAGATGGGTTTTAAATCTGCTACAGAAGACCTCTTTAGAGTATTGAAAAGCAACGATATTACTCTGAGGCCTAAGGTGCACCTGACCCAATCCATGATATTTTCATTCACCTCTATGCTTGTGAAAGTCAGATATCAAATAAGGAAGAGTGACGAAGAATTGATACATTTGAATTATAATGTTGGAGAAGAATATTGAAAGTACCATAGACTGCTAAAAGAACCACAACAAAATCTGTCTTGGAAGAAGTACAGCCAGAATGGTCCTTAGAAACAGGATGGCACGACGTTATCTCACTCCTGTGTTGTCAGGAGTACCAGTCCCTGGAGAAGGCCATCACACTGGGCAAAGTGGAGAGGCAAGAGGAAAGGAGGAATTCCTTTCGAAGATGAATTGACACAGTGATTGCAATGATGGGTTAGAATAGAAGATGTCAATGGACAGGGTGGTATTTCACTCTTGTACGTAGGGCTGCCCTGAGTTGGCACCGACTCTATGGCTCCTAACAACTGAACAACAAGGGGATAAGAAAGGGAAGACTACAGACATAGACAAAAAGAAACAAATTTTTCCCCAAAAGCTATGCGTTTATTTTTATTTTTTCGCATCTTCAAAGTAATCTTCATTACACTTATTACATTAGTCAAATCTGTAATTCACTTCTTGGGTACTCATCTGTTAGGATGGCTGACAACACCTCCCTCGTTTTTTGGGGGTTTTTTTCTTCACCTCTTCTACATTGTCACATCGCTGTTCTTTCATGTCCCTCTTCATTCGTGGAAACAAAAAGAAGTCTCACTTAGTGAGGTCAGGTGAGTCAGGTGCATGGGGCAGGAGAGACATTCTGTTTTTTGCCCAAAACTGGTGCATTGAGATGGCTGCGTGAGCAGGTGCATTGTCATAGTGGCAAAATCAGTCCCCCGTCTGCCTCAAATCAGACCTTATTTGTTGCACACTGTTATGCTATATTTACAGAACCTCTAAATAGAAACTTTGCTTAACCGTCTGACTTGGTGGAATGAACTCCAAATGCACTATGAGTGGGATATTTATTTTCTTTTCTTCCAGAAGCTGACCAACGTCCATATGAGGTTTGTCATCAATCAGCATTTCACCTTTATTTAAATAATAAAACCACTCTTACGCTTGAGTTTTTCCCACAGTGCTGTCCTGGTAAGCTGTGTCCAACATCAGAACAGTTTCTGCAGGAATTTTCCCGAGCAGGAAACAAAATTTCACAGCCGCATGCTGTTCTCTTAACTCTGCCATCACACAAAAACAAAAACGAGGTTCCAGTGAAACTACTTTCACACAAAAAATTCACTGTCACCAAAACTAACCTTCCCGGGCAATGCCACTGGGTTCACTAACTCAGAGCAAGTTGCTTGATGCTCACCTAGTGGGAAAAAATCCGTGCTAAGAAAGCTCCGCCCAGGAGAGGTGTTTTCCATTTTTTTTGTGGGGGAGGAGGGTACCCGCTTGTACTGTGAGTATAGTGTAGAATCAGACAGTGTTTTGTTTTGTGGTGCCTAAGGCCACTATGGGTCAGAAGCAACTCAATGGCGCCTAAACACACACACACACACACACACACACACACGTGTATGTGCATGCACATCTAAAAGTTAGGAGAAATTAATAGTAACAATTAAATTCCTCATGTCTGTAATTGGTCACATAATTGTAGTTGGTATTTAAAACTACCATCTTCCTATTTCACATTTCTTTTTCCGGCACAAGTACAGCAGTTTCCCATATTCCTTGCCTATCTAGGTACCATTAGTAGTCATGGCATGGTTGAGTTGCTGTCGTTTTACAGCAACCTAAATCAGACATGGTGACACTGGGCAATGTCCTACAGCATCTCCTGAATTTCCAACATCCTATGTTGTGTGATATCAATCCAATTTCTCCTAGGTAACTGGGACAAAAGGGGGTTCTAGTGGCACTGTCAAATAAGCAGTGCACTGTTAAATGCGAGTTTGGAGATTCAACCTGCTAACCACTCTGCAAGAGAGAGAGGTTTTCTGCTCCAATAGGAATCCTAGTGGCATAGAGGTTCTGCGTGGACTGCTAACCACAGACTAACAGTGCAGAACCACCAATATTTTGGGAGGCAGCTCAAAACTTTACAAATAAAGATATAGAGCCTCAGAAATACAAGATAGTGTTGCTAAGAGTTATAATTGACCCAATGGCAGTGGGCATGGGACATAAGCTATCAGGATCAATCATATCATAAAATAATGTATATGTGATGATTCAGAAGCATAAAGAACCCAACATGGTTGTGTTAATCTGGATTGATGAGAGAAACTAATTCAGAGACACTCATATGTGAGAAAAAGAGAGCCTTATATCAAAGAGCAATTGTATATGGAGAAAATAGCTCAGCCTATTCCATATCAGGTTTATAAGTCCAATATTAGTGTATTTGTCTGATACTAGTACATAAATTCCTCTTTAGACTCACGCAGCACATGTAATGATGCTGACTGCAGGAAGATCACAGGCCAGTGGATGGCAAGTCTTGTGGAAGCATCTCAGCATTGGCGTGGGTCTCCACATTGTTCCTCCAGATCCAGGGCTCTGGCTGTCATTAGGATAGCTCCATGTGGCTTGTCAACAGGAATTTGAAGCAGAGAGAATGTGTGTTCCACTTTCAGAGAGGAATACAGCAATTCCCAGAATCCCCAGGAGAAGGCCATGTCCACATAGAGGTATCATTGGCTATGACTGATCGACAAACTGGACTCCACAGCCTCACTCTAGTTGATGGGAGATTATGTAACCGCCATCATAGCTGTGTTCCATTAGTGGCATTAAGTGCTGTGGCTTCTGATGGAAACATTTTCCCCTTTGGTACTGACACCTCTAGACCTGCAGAGCACAGGGTGACCGAGACTGGAAACAAGAAAGGTTTCCGGGAGAATCATTAAGAGTAAAACTGATGATTGCTACAAACATTTTCACCCTTTGAGTCTTTGATACCTGATTCCTGTCTATGGGAAAAACATCAACAAACACTGGATGTGGGTACAGAATATATAGAACCTCCTGGAAATCATTGACTCAATCTAGCAAGGCATTCCCACATAATTGGTGCAGTGATTGTACTTTCAGAAGAGCTTCCCATCATTTTATAGTCAATTACTTCAGGATGATGGGAAACATGGAAAGACCAGTGGATTCCATGAGTTTGGGCCCAAGACTGCATTTGCTAAGAAGTGTGTTCCTTGAACTGAGGCGATGCCATATGAGACACCAGTGTGATGGATAATGTATCCTGTACCTTTGTTGCTGTTGTTTTTTGCTGCCTCCAATTGGTTCTGACTCAGATCACCTTTTGTACAGCAGAATGAAACACTGCCCAGTTCTGATTCATCTTTACCCATTTTCTTGTGTTTGAGTCCCCTGTTGCAAATACTGTGTCATTCCATCATGTTGAAGACTGTCAACTTTTTTGTTGCCCCTTTACTTTACCAAGTATGACATCTTTCTGATCTGGCTCTCCTGACCAGATACCCAAAGTACACGAGACAAAGTCTGACCCTCCTTGTCTCTAAGGAGCATAATTCCTGTACTTCTTCTGAGACAGATTTGTTGGTTATTTGAGCAGTTCATGGTACTTTCTATATTCTTAGGCAACAGATGCATTGATTCTTCTTTAAGCTTCCTTGTTCAATCTCTAACTTCCACATGCATGTGAGACAATCAGAAACACCAGTCCTTGGGTCAAGCACACCTTAAGTCCTCAAAGTAACATCCTTGCTTTTCAACAGTTAACAGGAGCCTTGTGCAGCAGATTTGCCCAGTGCAATGCATGCTTTGATCTATGGACCACTGCTTCCATGAACATTGATTGTAGGTCCAAGCAAGATAAAATCCTTAATAATTTCAATATTTTCCCATATATCATATTACTTATTAATCCAGTTGTGAAGATTTGGGTTTTCTTTATATTGAGTTGTAATCCATACTGAAGGCTGCAATCCTTGATGTTTAACAACCAGTGCTATACTTCCTCCTTACTTGAAGCAAACAAGGTTGTGTCATCTGCATATTTCAGATTAATACCCCTTCTTCCAATCCTTATAACACATTTATTCACATAACCCAGCGTCTCTAATTATTTGCTCAGCAATCAGATTGAATAACTATGGTGAAAGGATAACCCTGGTTCACAGCTTTTCTGATTCTGAACCATGCAGTATTCCCTGTTCTGTTCACACAACTGCCTCTTTATTCATGAAAAAGTTTTGCATGAACACAGCATAGTGTTCTGGGATTCTTGTTCTTCTTAAACTTATCAATAGTTTTTTTATGATCCACAAAGACAAATGACTTTGCGTAGGCACTAAGACACAAGCAAACATTTTTCTTGCATTCTGTTTTTTTCAGCCAAGATCTCTCTGCCATCAGCAATGATACCCGATGGTCCATTTCCTATTTTGAATCCATCCTGAACTTCTGACACTTCCCTGCTGCAACTGTTGTAGGATGATCTTCAGCAAATTTTTCCTTGCATGTAATATCAATATTTTTCTATAATTTAATAATTCTTTGGAGTCACCTTTTTGGGGAAATGGATATAAATATGGATCTCTTCCAGTCAATTGGCCAAATAACTGTCTTCCAAATTTCCAGGCATAGATGAGCAAATACTTCTGGTGCTTCATCAACTTCATGAAATAATTCAATTGGTATTCCATCAATTCCTAGATCCTTACTTTTGGTTAATGCTTTCAGTGCAACTGGAATTTCCTCTTTCAGTATGATTGGCTTTTGCTCTTATTCTACCTCTAGAAATCGTGGAAATTCAACTAGTTCTTTTTGGTCCAGTATCTCTGTGTATTCTTTTCACCTTCCTTTAATGTTTTGTGCATCACTCAATATCTAGCCCATAGAATCTTTCAAGATTGCAAGTCAAGGACTGAGATTTTTCTTGAGCTCTTTCAGTTTAAGATATGCTGAGAATATTCTTTCCTTTTGATTTTCTACTTTGAGGTCTTTACACATCCCACACAGTCATGGATGGTATGCTTTGAAGAAGCATTGTATACATGAAAATTTATATTCAGAATAATTTTCTATAGCATTAAGAATAAAAATTTTCCTTTTACATGATGGAAGTATGGTAATCAGCCTGCCACTGGTGTCCCAGGAGGATTTTGGCTGATTGGACACTCAGCAATTGATGTAGTGCATCAACCAAGGTGAATGAAAGTTTATGTTGCTGAGACCGTGAATAATTACCATCTCTTTCTCTGTTTGGCCATTTTGTTCAACCCACAAGACAATGGCAGAAGTGACTGGGAAGATGCTGGTTGATATCGACAAAAGTTGTCTATTCACTTGATTGCTAAAGTCCTCTCATTCCAAAGTCACCTTTGGGTGAGAATGCACTTAAGACACAACTATTTTCATTTAGTCTCAAGTAGGGAAGTCTATCCACAGACTTCTTCCCTGTACTTCCTTATCACATACACAGACACACACACACACACACACAAATGTTTGTCATCAAGTTCCTTCTAAATCCCTGACAATTCAGCGGGATCATGGTTACACTCAGGGAGCTCATACACAGTTACAAAGTTAATCATTATCCTTTTCAGCAAAATGAACAAAACACTTTCAACTAATTGGCTGCACACATAAGATCACAAAATTTAAAATTATTTCAGATTGTCCACCAAACCACTGGAATAACATATTAGCTAAATTGACACATAGAATTAACTGTCACAAATGGAAATATAATAATAATAATAATAATAATAATAATAAAAGACACTATAAAACAGTGTCCCTTACACTTTGAGAATTCCTACTTAACTACTATTTATCCAGTTTTATCTATATTTTAAAATGGGATACTCAAGTCTGTTAATATCACAACATAATATAAGTGAAAATGGACATGTATTGAGTGGCTAGCTATACAAGGTATTAAACTAGAATTTTTCATCTGTTTTCACTAAATCATTTGTTCATTTTGTTAGCTAAACTATGCTTCTTAAGCTATTTTATGATAATACTATTTATTTTGTTTATCTCTTTTATAATCTTCTATTTGTGCAGCAAAACCCTATTTTAAAATTCAACATATTGTCACGGTGATATCAAATAGCTATAAGATTTCTATAACCATATTTCTCTTTCTGGTAAGTATATCTAATTTGGACTATAATGGCCCAATTTAGAATATAATAAAACATTGCCCAGTCCAGCACAATCCTCACAATCGTTTCTATATTTCAGCTCATTGTTGCAGCCATTGTGCCAATCCCTCTCTTAAGGATCCTCCTCTTTTCTGCTAATTCTCTACTATACCAAGCATGATGTCTGCCAGGCACTGGTCTCTGGGTATGATTCCATTTATATTTATCCTGAATATCTACTGAAATGTTTCTTGTAACCATAGATTATCATGCTTATTCCATTATAAAACAAAATAGAATATTTGTTCTAAAGTACTCCTCTAACCATGCTTTTGTTCTTTGTTTTTAATGTGGCGGTTCTGTGTATGTTGCACTCTTTCACTTTGAAGCATATGTCTGCTAAAAATTCCAATCTATTTTCAAGCTTTTTCATTTCTTCATGATTGTTCAAATAATGTTCTCAAGATGATATATCATTTACTAATCTTTTAAGTTTGATTAACGCTCTGCTACATGAAACTACATGGAAGTAAATTCTTATGATTGATTATTTCTGCTAAATTTCTTCATACTGACTCGATTTGATTTGACAGTTATTTAATGTTCTATTCTTTATACTTCTTTTATGTTTCATAGTTGTTAGCTTGTGAGGATATTCTTCATTTGTACTCTGAGTAATTGAGCTCTATTATATGAGGAAACACTCCACGACTACAATGAAAATCTGACAATGATAACAATGATATCTGCATATCTGGCATTCCTGAGGGTTTGTTATGTTTACATCTTTTTCATGTTTTAATCATCTGTTCTTCTCTCCCAATATGGCTGATAAAAAGAAATTAAGAATCTCTTACTTTGGGAAAGATTGAATAGACATATTTTCCCTACTCCCCTTGGTAAAACTAAATATGCAAGGATTACATATATACAATAAATATAAGAAATATAATGAAGAAATCAGAAGGCATATTGGAAAGGGACCAACGAATACAAGGAATCACATGAGGCGAGTTCATGGGCCTGTTTGATTTCAGATATTCCAGACACAGTGGTGAAGTTACTAACTCCAGAAAAGCCAATGGAAAGAGGAAAAACCAAAAACAAAAGACTGTCCTGTATTCTATAATCACTAAGAAAGTAACACTATTGCAAGAGAGAAATAAAAGATAAAGCAAACTTACAGATAATAACAATATAATTCCAAATAAAAAATGTTACAGAAAAATGTTTGCAGTTCACTCATATCACAAAAGGTTATATAGGTGGGGAGGAGGGGGAAAAATGAGGAACTGATGCCAGGGGCTTAAGTGGAGAGCAAATATTTTGAGAATGATGAGGGCAACTTATGTACAAATGTGCTTTACACAATTGATGTATGTATGGATTGTGATAACAGTTGTACGAGTCCTTAATAAAATGATTAAAAAAAACAGAAGGTTATGTAGGATGCCTAGATGCCTTCCCTGAATAGACCGTCACCAGACACCACAGTCTCTGTGCCCCCCTCTTCAATAGGATGGTCTCAGGGATGGTAAAGTAGGAAGCTTTCCAAGGGCAGGAGGTTCTTATCACTGTGATGCTAGGAAAGACCATGCCATGACTCTAATCTCCACTGCCATTGAACTGTAGTGTTATTCGTGAAAAACAAAAGGCATTGACGCAACCGCCAATTCAGAATCTCACTTACCACAAAAAATATCTGTTCATTCTCCAAACAAAAATAATATTATTTTTTCAAAGATATTTGGGAGCATCAGGAATATTGGAAATAATGATAAATAAAAATCTGGGTAAATTAAACAAGCAAGGCTTTTAAATTGTTTTCACTATGTTTTATAGTTGATGAATGATATATAACATGGCTTAACGTGTTTCTATTTATACACGGAGGAAGTATTAAATGTAATTCTACAAAGCTAAGAAGATATGATGAAGCAAAAGAGAAGAAGAGAGATTTCAAAGGGTGGAACAAGAATACAAATTAAAGTATAAAACAATGTAAGAAGATCTGGTGTAAGAAAATCAAAAGGAACACTGAAGAAGAGTTGATGCATTTGATTATGGTATTTCCAGAGATTATTGAAAGTACCATCAACTTCCAAAAGAACAAATTTGTCTTGGAAGAACAGCCTGAATTCTCCTGTACTTTAGGCAGGTTGTGAAGGGGGATTTGTCCATGGACTAGAAAGAGCATCATGCAGGTCAAGGCGAGGTCCATGAAAAGGAGGAAGACTCTCAATGAGATGGGTTGTCGCAGAGGCTGCAACACAAGAACAGTGAGGGTGGCACAGGGACAGGAGTGCCTCTTTCTATAGTAGGCAGGATGGCTGTCAATGGGAATCCACTGGACAGTGCCAACAACAGCAGAGACAGGTCGTCTCCATGGTTTCTTCGTATGCATCTTTCCAATACGTGAGGCAAGTTAGGTGTCTCCCTAATGGCTCTTCTGGTTGTCTAGAAACAATTCCTTTTGAAATGTGTCACTAAATCCCCTATAGAAAAACAGGTTCTGCAGTCTCATAGTTCTATAGGTTGTATTTCAGGCAGCACTTTTTCCTTTTCTTGGCAATGAACTCTAGGGAATGCATCTCAAGGGAAATGTGACAGCATTAGGTCAAGCTCAGGCCAATCGCTAGAGACAAAG
>NW_022111373.1:140707929-140708741 GCF_000313985.2 Echinops telfairi
TCTGGCCTATTTCTTTCAATATGGATCGATTTATCCTTTCAGCAGTCCATGATACTTTCAATATTTTGAAAATTCAAATGCACCACAATTCAAATGCATCTATCCTTCCGCTTTCTTCCTCATTCAATGTCCAATTTCACATGCAGATAATGCAATGGAGAATAATCTGTCTTGGGTCAGGCTCACCTTAGTTCTCAATGTAATACCCTTGGTCTTCAATAATCTAAAGAGGTCTTGTGGGACAGATTTACCCAATGCAATACGTCTTTGGATCTCTTGACTGCTGCTTCCATGAAATTGATTATGGATTCAAGCAAAACAAAATTCTTGGCACCTTCAATCCTTTCTCCGGTTATTATATTCCCTATAGGTCCACTTGTGAGGACTTTGGTCTTCCTTACCTTGAGTTGTAATCCGTATGGAAGGCTATAGTCCTTGATCTTCATCAGCATGTACTTCAAATCTCTTCACTTTCAGCAAGCAAGGTTGTTTCATGTGCAGACTGCACCTTGTTACTAAGCCTTCCTCCAATCCCAATGCCGCACTCTTCTTCATATCACCCAGCTTCAAAAGAAAGTAATCCAATTGAACTCAGAAACCACCAAACAAATGATCAAAATTACACACAAATAAAATTTTGCTGAAGAAAATTGAAGAATGGTTGTAGAAGTACACATTGATGGGGAACAGACAGAAATTCAAGCCATATTTTTTTTAAACTTTTATTAGGGGCTCATACAACTGTTATCGCAATCCATACACACATCAATTGTGTAAAGCGCATTTGTACATCATTCTCAAAACATTTTCTC
>NW_022111373.1:140710163-140712011 GCF_000313985.2 Echinops telfairi
TGACATAGAATGGATGGTTATTCTTACTGATAGCAGACAGTTCTTGGTTGAAAGCAGAGAACACCAGAAAATGTTTCCCAATATTTTATTAATTGGACAATAACATTGTATGTGTAGGTCATAACAACCAATGGAAAAGATTGCAAAGAATCAAAACCTACAAATACTTAACTCTGCTCGTATGCAAGCTGTAGTTCATAAACCAAGAGACAGTCTTTACAGAACAAGTAAATCTTGCATAGTTTAAAATCAGGCCTGTGTAGAGTTAAGTTTGTTACCTTTCATCGTACCTATTCAACCTGCAGATGACACAACCTTATTTGATAAAAGGAAAGAAGCCTTTAAACACTTCACGAAGATCCAAACCTGCGGTCTTCATTACAGACTACAACTGAATGCAAATGAAACAGAAACTTTCGCAATCGGAGCAATAGAAAACATCGTGATAATTGGAGAAAAGAGCAATGTTGCCAAGGATTTCACAATAAATGCTTATGAAAGTAATAATTAAGAAATTAAATGAAGTATTGCATCAAGAAAATCTGCATGAGAGCCCTTTAAATTTTCAAGAGCAAAGATGTCACTTGGAAGACTAAGGTGTGCTTGATCCAAGCCCTAATATTTCCCAGTGGCTCCTATGCATGTGAAAGCCATACGACGATAAAGGACAATAGAAGATGAATCCGTGCTTTGGAATTATGGCCCTGGTGAAGCATATGGAAAGCACCTTGGACTTCAAGAAGAACAAAGAGATCTGTTATCATATGTACAACATATAATTATTCAATATTGATCCATCTAGATACCTATTAAGTACTCAATACATGTTAAATATTAGCATTATTAATATATCCTAAATGTATGTGACTATGTGAAGGGTATTGCACTGGAAATATGTTTAAGGGGCAATGGTGATAATGGGAGAAAAAAAGATTTGTCTGGAAGGAAATACAGACAGAATACTCCCTAAAAGAGAAGATGATGTGACTTCTTCTCTTGTATTTTAGAAAAGAACACCATGATTGACAAGGTAGACCTATTAACTCCCCTCATGTCTAGGATGCTAAGAGGACTCAAAGGTCTTTGCCTATCCCACTTAAGATTAAATAGGAAATGGCTCCAAAAATGTCATGTAGGTAGGACTTCTTTATTTTTTCATAATGAAGTAAAATAAACATAGCATTTTCCCCAGTTGGCTTAAGCAACTGCTCCAAAGAGAAACTTACAAAAGGTTTCCATTGAGGAAAATGTAAAAGCTATTCATTATATAGCATGAGGTTTATAAGGAAAGAGTTGTGTTATACTAGTATGTGTGATGCTATTGTTTGGGATCAAATGCACAGTAAACTGCATGGGAAACGATATCTGACATCCTCGGGATTTTTTCTTGCAGCAAGGAATGAGTCAGACATGTTCAACACTACATGCTTATTTACCTATGGTACCATCAAATGTTCCTTCTACCGTGTGCTACTTCTTTGCTGAGTTCAATCATTTGTTGCAATGACCACAGAGAAGTCACAGATAAAACTCAGAATTCCATGAATTTATCAGGAAGCTTTACAGGTTACCGCAAGTCAGGATTGGTAAATAGTAAGGATACAGTCATCGGTTCACAGCCAACAATTAAGTCTCTCTGAGGTCCTCAGCCTTTCAACCGTATAGGTGCCTTGGCCTGATGGTCCAGGAAATCCAGGTATTGCTCTTTCTCACAGTCCCATACCCAGAGTGTGGGCACTTCTCCTCTTGTTCTGTCCCATGGTCTCTGTGCCTTTGCTACTTCAAGCAGATATCTGGAACATGCTCTTCTGATGGTCCTGGGCTTTCTCTCTCTGCAGCTATTTCAAA
>NW_022111373.1:140713484-140715206 GCF_000313985.2 Echinops telfairi
CCCCCCCCCCCCAAGAAGCCAAAACAACTCTTTTGATTTGGGGTAGATTTATCAGGAGCAGGTTAGAGACATCGAAAACAACACCTTCAAGTATGTGGACCTAGATGGAGGATATGTCAAGAGATGGTAGCTTTTGACATTTGTCTTTTTGTTTAATAAAGCTTTCTATAATTTTATTGTATGCTTTTTGACTTATTCTTTCATATCAAAAGAAAAAAGTACTTGTATATGCATTTAACTTAAGGCTCTTATTTCATTTGTTTCACACATAATAAAAATGAAATTCAGAGTTATCTGCTATTTTCTCAACTTGCAACGAAGTATTTTTAAAAGATTGAAACATTGACAGGTACCTATGATTTCACCTGATAATTTGCCTACATATTCACAAGCATTTCATTTTACATTTAGAATCAAAGAGATATCAGACCAGGATTTTCATATCATTTGAAATTAAGTTTCTAACTTTAGCTTTGAGTCTTGAAAGAGACTTGTAGGTTTTGATGCACAAGGAAAGCTAATTAGACATATTGAGAGGTGAGACCCTTCACAAATGCTTCCCTTTTGAAAGCCCAAGAATAATTTAAGGAGAGTCATGGGGATTTATTTCAAAATTTATATGATAATTAGTCTGCATAGAATTGAAAATGAAAGATTTACTCAAAGTTGAAGTTATAGCTATATCCCACAGCCAGGATTAATGTTATCAGGGCATCTGCTATGATTCTAACTACATATTTTTATTTGGTTTAGTTGCAAGGCAAATACTTACATAATTAACACCTTCCAGTAGAAAACTAACTTCAGTGTTTGTTTGTCATTTGACAGTGGCTTGCATGTTGTTGTGATGTTGGAAGCTAGAACACCCATATTTATAATACCGGTTGGATCACTCATGATGGACAGGTTTCAGCAGAGTTTCCAGACCAATGAAAACTAGAATAAAGAACCTGGTAGCTGACTTCCCCTTTGGAGAAACATAGTCTGACATAAGGCCAGAAGAGGAGCCCCTCAAGTTAGAAGGAACGCAAACACATCAAATTACTGATGACCTGAATGATCTAAATGGAGTAAATATTTGAGACCTTCATTTGCTGGTGTGGCATAAAACAACATGGGAATAAATAGATGTAAACGCCTATTTAGTAATTAGAACATGGAACATATGAAGTATCTTGCCATTAGTGGGCTGAAATGAACTAGTATTGGACATTCTGTGTCAAGCAATCACAAAGTTCACTAAGCTCGAAATGACTGATTAAAGCTGAATAGCTTTCATATATATATAAGTTTCTAACTTGAGCTTTGAGTCTTGAAAGAGACTTGTAGGTTTCGATGCACAAGGAAAGCTAATCTATATATATATAAAGATTAACCCTGAAGTACAACTTTGCTAGTATAGACTAATATCTATATATATATAAAGATTAACCCTGAAGTACAACTTTGCTAGTATAGACTAATATCTATATGCCTACAAGGAAGTTGGTAAAAATGGGTATTATTCATATTTACATACCAACCACTAATATCAAAGATGAACAAATTGAAGATTTTTCCACCCTTAACATTCTAAAAATGATCAGTTATGCAATCAATAGTCATTGATAATTGCTGGTGATTGCTGTTATTCTTATTGTCATTAGGTGCCATTAAATCGACTCTGACCCATAGCCACCCCAGGCACAGCAGACAGAAGCACTGCACAGTCCTCTGCCCTCT
>NW_022111373.1:140716071-140729456 GCF_000313985.2 Echinops telfairi
CACTGTTTATTATGGTCTACACAGTCGAATGCCTTTGCATAGACAATGAAACACAAATACACATGTTTCTTGTATTCTCTGCTTTGAGCCAAGATGCAACTGGCATCAGCAATGATATCCCTGGTTCCTTCTTCTGAATCTGGCCAAAGTCTCTTGCAGTGCCCTCTCAGTTTACTGCTCTGACCCTGGTTAGAAGATCTTCAGTAAAATTTTACTTGCATGTGATATCAATGATATTTTTTATAATTTGCATGTTCTGTTGTGTCACTTTTCTTTGAAATGGGCACAAATATAGACCTTTTCCAATAAGTTGGCCATGTAGCAATCTTCTTAATTTCCTGGCATAGATCAGTGAGTGATTCCAGTGCATCTTCAGCTTTCTGAAATAACTTAATGGATATTCCATTAATTCCTGGAGGCTTATTTTGGCTAATGTGTTCAGTGCAGTTTGAACTTCTTTCTTCAGTACCATTAGTTCTTGCCCATATGCTGCCTCCTGAAATGGTGGACTGTCAACAGTGAAGAGGGACGTGGTACCCCACTTTGGAGAAAGAGGTCGCTGAAAACCTCAAGCATAGCTTTGCAGAATTTTCACACCCTGAAAGCCTAAACCAAGGAAGCACAGCATTGTCAGAGACGCGGCCAAATGATGGCCCTCATGGCTGAAGGCACTGGAAAAGTGACTGAAAAAGAGACGATTTCTTGGAGCGCAGTCAACCACGATGAAGGGAGCCTGGTAAAGCCCTTGGTAGTAGCTTCTCTGGTATCTTCATTTGCTGATGGAGCATTACTCAAGGCAAAGAAAAGCGCTGCAAAAACCTTCTGACTGAAACTTGAAATGTGCAAAGTATGAATTTAGGAAAATCAAAAGTGGTCAAAAATTATATGGAACTCATGAAGATCGATAGCCTGGTGTTGGCCATGTTTACCCAGAATATCACATGATTTACTATGCCAGGAATAGCAGAGTTAAGAGGAATGGCAGGGCATTCAGTTTCAAAACGAATATTGTTAAATCCATCCTGAAGTACAATGCTATCTGTGATCAGCTTATATTTATCTGTCTTCAAGGGAATCCAATCAATACAATTATTATTGAAATTTAAGCCAGTCACAAAAGATAGTGATAAAAAAATAGATGAATTCTACTGAATAATTTAATTGGAAATCAATCAAACACGCAATCAAGATGCACTGATAATAATTGGTGATTGGAATGCAAAAGTTGAAAAAAAGAAGGACAATAGTTGGAAAATATGGACTTGTGATAGAAATAAAGCTGGATATCAAATGATAGAATATGGAAAAAACAATGGCTTTCTCATAGAAAACACCTTTTTAAACAACACAAAAGGTGACTATACACATGGACTTCATAGAAATCAAATTGACTACATCTGTGGCAAGTCATGATGGAGAAACTGAATATAAGCCGCTAAAACCAGAGCAGGGGCTGACTTCAGAGCAGACCTTCAATTTCTCATATGTAAGTTCAGGATAAAGCTGAAGAAAATTAAAACAAATTCACAGAAGCCAAAATATGAACTTGAGTCTATCCAACCTGAATTTTGAAAACATTTCAAGAATAGATTTGACCCATTGAACACTAGTGACACAAGACTTGATGAGCTGTGGAAGAACATCAAGAACATCATTCATGAAGAAAGCCAAAGATCACTGAAAAGAAAGAAAAGATCAAATTGAATGTCAGAAGAGGCTCTGAAACTTGCTATTAATCATAGGGTGGCTAAAAAAATTGGAAAAAAAGATAAAGTCAAGGAGCCGAATAGAGAATTTCAAAGGGCAGCTGGGAAAACAAAGTCAAATATTATATTAAAATGTGTAAGGGCCTAGAATTAGAAAAGGAAAGGGGAAGAACAATCAGCATATTTGAAACTGAAAATCCTCAAGAAAATGGTCAAACCTCAAATTGAAATTTTGATAGTTCAGTAGACAAAATATTGAAAGATACAGGAAGTATTAAGGGAAGATGGAAAGAATGCACCGAGTCTGCTAGTAATTGGAATGTGAAAAATAGAAATAAAGACGGATCTGAATTTGGAAAATATCACCTTAGTATTAGGAATAACACTAGATTCACATGATAGACATTTTCAAGACCAATGACTTAGTCAATACAAGCACCTTTTCCAACAACATACATTGAACCTCACCAGATAGAATAAAAACAAATGCAACCATTGGCAAATGTGAAAAGAAGCTCAATGTCATCTGTCATAAGAAGATCAGAAGCCAATTGTGAAACAGCTCCTCAGTTGCTCATATACAAGTTCAATATAACGTATTAATCATTTAATTAGAAACATAAGAAAAATAAGAAAGGCCAGAGTGAATGTCAAAAGGGAATCTACAACTTGCCCTTGAACTGAACACAGCTAAAGTCAGTGGTAGAAATGTTGAAGATCGAAGAAGAAAATGCCAGGGGTGGCTCAAGAAGCCAAAGTATTGTAATGACATGTGCAAAGACCTATGATTAGAAAGCCAAAAGCGAAGAGAACACTCAACATTGTTCAAGCCAAAGAGCAACATTTTTAACATTAAAACCCAGAGTTGTAATATACTTTGTAATATTGTATGGCAAAATATTGAAGAACACAGTAAGCAAGAAAAAGAGAGAAGATGAGAGGAATATATACAACCAAGACATCAAGGAGAATTAGTGCTTAATTATTTCAGAAGGTAACATTTGATCAAGGCCATACGTTACTGAAGGATATCATCTAACTGAACTGAAGGCGTAGGTGAGAAACAGCTCCAGGGCTTGAAGAAATTGAAATGTTTCAGCAAACTGATTCACCAATGGAGGTCCTCATTCTTCTGGGCCAAGAGTTTGGGGAGAGTCTTGGTTTACTCATCAAATGGAAAAGATCAATAGCTGTTACCTTTATAATTAAGTTGTTGTAGTTGTTAGTTGCTGTTGAGCTGGTCCCAACTTATGGGGATCCTATGTACAACAGGATCCTCTGTAGCATCTCATAAATTTTATGTGTGAGCCCACTGTTGCAGCCACTGAGTCAATACATCATGCTTGTTGTTTTCCTCTTTTTCTCTGCTCCTCTACTGTCATAAGCATGATGTCATTTTCCAGGGGCTGGTCTCTCCTGAGAACCTGCCCTACGAATGTGAAATAAAGTCTCACCATCCTGTCTTCTAAAGAGCTTTCTGTATTTCAGCATTCTGTACTTCTTTCTGAACAAATTTGTTTGTTCTTCTAGCATTCAATCTGTATGCTCAGCAGATAATCAGAGAAGCTGTACGATATGAAGGAAAATGTACTAGGATTGGAGGAAGGCTTATTAATAATTAGCTAAAATCAGATGATGCAACCTTGCTTGCTAAAAATAAGGAGGACTTGAAGTACTTACTAATGAAGATCAAAGAGTTCAGCTTGTAACATGGACTGTAATTTAATGTAGAGAAAAAGTACATGTTCGCAAATGGACCAAGAGGAAACATTTTGATAAACAGAGAAATCATTTGAAGTTGTCAAGGTTTTCATCTTGCTTGGTTACACAATTCATTCTCATGAAAGATCGGTCCAGAGATCAAAGGGTGCCTTGTACTGAGTATATCTGGGGCAGGAGACCTCTTTCAATTGTTGAAAAGCAAGGATCCCACTTCGAGGACTAAGGTGCTCCGGACATTTTCCAAAGCTGGACATTGACTAAGGAATACCAAAAAAGGAAGGATCGGTGCATTTGAATCATGATGTTGAAGAATATTGAACATGCTATGACTGTGAGGTTGTTTGAGCTCTTGCCTACTGCTTCCATGAGCATTGATTATGCATCCAAGCACGACAAAGTCCTTGAAAAATCCAATCTTTTCCCTGTTTATCATGATGTTAGGCACTGACCGAGTTGTTAGAACTTTGGTTTTCTTTATATTGCGATGCAAAACATAGTTGTGACCCAGTCTGATCTTCATCAGCAAGTGGGTCACATCTTCTTAGCTTTCAACAGGCAAGGTTCTGTCATTTGCATATCGCAGGTTGTCAATAAGCCTTCCACCAATCCTGATGCCACATTCTTTCTCATATAGCCCAGCCTCTTGGATTAATTTTTCTTATAAATCTGCCAGTAAAATGGATGATTGTGGTTCCATGTCGGTGGAATCATCCAAATCTGCTTATTGGAAGGCCTAAACAGTGCTTTATTCTGTTTTGGGGTCTATGAGTCTGAAAGGTGTTTACTTGTGTTTTATTGACTATGAGTCTAAAAGGTGTTTACTTGTGTTTTATTGACTATGCAAAGGCATTTGACTGTGTGGCCCATACGAAACAATGTATAATCTTGAAGAGAATGGAAATTACAGAAAATTTGGTCATGCTCATCAGTAACTTGGGTATACTGCATGTTTTGGGATCAGGAATGGTGTGTGGTAGAGTTGTACCCTCTCATCCTATTTGTTCAATCTGTATGCTGAGCAAATAATCAGAGAAGCTGGATTATGAGAAGAATAATGTGGCATTGGGACCGGAGGAAGGTTTATTAACCTGCAGACACACAAACTTGCTTGCTGAAAGAAGAGGTCTTGAAGCACTTGCTGATGAAGATCAAGTCTTTTAGCCTTTGGTATGGATTACAATTCCATGTAAAGAAGACAAAAATCCTTACAATTGGATCAGCAGGTAACATCATGATAAATGATGAAAATGTTGAAGTTGGTACTTATTTTTGTATTTCTTGAATCTACACTCAAAGCTCATGGAAGCAGCATTCACACTATCTATCAAAAGATTATGTTGCATGGGGTAAATCAGATGCCGAGGGCCTTTTTAGGTTCTCAAAAAACAACGATGTTACTTTGAGGACTTAGTTGCTCCTGACCCAGACCAGGGTATTCCCCAGTGCATCATATGCATGTGAAATTTGGACATTTAAGAAAGAAGACCGAAGAAGAATTGATGCATTTTAATTGTGGTGCTGGCAAATAATGCTGAGAGTACCATGTATTAATTAAAGGACAAACGGATCTGTCTTGGAAGAAGTAGGGCAGCTCCTTAAAGGCAAGGATGGCAAAGCTTCATCATACATACTTTAGACATGTTGCCAGGGGTGACCAATCCCTGCAGAAGCATATCATGCTTGGTAAAGTATAGGGGCAGAAAAAAAGAGGAAGGCTCTCACTCAAGGAGATAACTGAAGCAGTACCTGCAACAATGGGCTCTGGATAGGAACAATTTTAAGGATGGCACAGGACCATGCAAGTGTTTCATTCTATTGTCCATGGGGTAGCTGTGGGTCTTAACTCATCCAATGGCCCCTAACCACGACAAATGTGAGTCAGAATCAACTTGAAGTATTGATGTAGACCAAAGATGTCAGTCTTCAGTATGGGTTATATATGACCATGAAGAAAATCAAAACACTGGACCAATCACAGATGGACCAATAGATAACATCATGAAAAACAAAGAAATGATTTAATTTTGCCTGGATTACAATCAGCATTCATGGTAGTAGAAGTTAAGAAGACAATGTATTGCATTAGGGAAATCTGCTGCACAAAGACTCTTCAAAATATTAATGAACATAAAAAAGACATCACTTTGAGGATTAAGAGGCAGCTGACTCAAGGCAAGATATTTTCAATAGCCTCATATACATGTGGAAACTAATCAATGAATAAAGAAGACTGTCCACATACTTAGTCATTTGAATTAGGATGTTGGCAATAGTGTTTGAAAGAGTCATGGAAGTGGCCGGAAGAAACAAAATGTTCTTGGCAGTAGCACAACCAGGATGTTCTTTAGAAGGGAAGATGTTAATATTCAAGTACTTTGGAGGTGGTATCAGAAGAGACCAGTCTCTTGAAAAGGACACAATGATTGGTAAAATAGTGGGTCCGTGAAATGGAGTAATATCTCAATGACTTAAATCGGCATAGTGACTCCAAAAATGGGTGTCAGCATAACAACAATTGTAAGGTTTGGGGTAAAGTTTGATCCCATTGTGTATGGGACAGCTGGAAGTTGGAACCACCTAGAGAGCACCTAATAATAACATTATAGACTGAAGTCTATACATCGTCAACTATCCCTGCTGTTAGTTTACATCAGTGTTTCTCAACCTTCCGAATGCCGCGACTCTTTCATGCAGTTCGTTATGTTGGGTGGCCCCCAACCATAAAATTATTTTTATTGCTACTTCATAACTGTCATTTTGCGACTGTTATGAATCAGGCGACCCCTGTGAAAGGGTCGTTCGACCACCAAAGGGGTCGCAACCCACAGGTTGAGAACCGCTGGTTTACATGGAGTAGATTGTTGCCCTGCCCCTGGCAACCTCACTGTCGAAGGATAGAATTGCGCTCTGTAGAGTTCATGGCTATAGTCATCATGAAAAGAGATGTGGGGATCGCTTCTGCAGGGTTGCTGGGTGTGTTTCAGGTTTGCAAACTTAAGGCTAGCAGGCAAGCATAAACCCTTTAGGCTGCTGAATTCACCTTGAATGTCCTTTTCTTGGTCCAGAATCCCATCCGGGGCACCACATTACATTTAGCTGTCATAGATCCTTGGTCTCCTCTTGGCTGTGACAGTTTCTCAAATTTTCCTTGTCTTAATGGCTTTGATAGTTTTAATGAGGCCTGGTTGGGTTTTGTAGAATTATGCTCACTCTGCGTTTTCCTTTTGTTTATCTTGTAATTAGGTGGAGGTTCTGGGATTTGTGAAGAAGACCATTTTGAAGGAGAGACATTCTTTTTCAAGGAAAACAAGCCGTCTTCTGTCCTCTGTGAAAAACCAAACTCACTCGGGAGTAAGCTATCTAGACAAGCAGATGTTGTCCTTTGAACATTCTAGTTTAAGAAGTTTGTAATGGTGTTTATTAACATAATGCCAATATCACTCTAGGGAATGGATTATCTTCATCATTGATGAAAATTTAAGCATAATTTATGCGTAATTTGATTTATTAAGCCAATCATAAAAATTGAATCTAGAAATGAGTGTTGTCTTCGTATTTTTTATAAAAGTCTGATGAAAGCAAACTGATGAACTTTATTTGGAAGAAATGTGAATGAAACCCTGTTGTAAGATTCAAACCCATCTGAAAATTCTTTTAATGACTCAATTCGGTTGGAAGTTGGAATTATCCTGTTCATATTACTAGTTTCACTTATAAAATACGAAAACCACAGCTGCTGGAAGGTGGATTCTTTAAATGAACAGAGTTAAAGGGAAAAATATAATTTAAAATTATTTCAATTAATTTCAGTGTTCCAAATTCAAAATTCTTATTAAAACTTAGTGAATATAAGCCTTGTTAGCACTCAAATCATGTGCATAATACTAATATCTATTTTAAGTATAAATCAAAATAGAGAAGACAATTCCCAAATCATATTATGGAGAGTGACAGTACTTTAAAGATGTCATAATTACTGTATTTGAATACCATCAAATCTTACTTCAATTCATAGTGACCTTATGTATGAGAGAAAAATGTTGCTTGATCCTGCACTATCCTCATAATTATTCTTCTATTGGGGCCAATGTTACAACCCTCTCAGAAATAAATGCCACTTCTTTTCTAAAACCAATATGTGTGAATTATTATTTTGATCTAAGATGTTAATGCAAAAAACTATAAAAAAGAATCAAATTAATTATTCACTTATCAATGGACTTATTTTAGTCATGACAAGGTTAAAAGGTAATTTACAATAAAACAAAATTACTGACTCAATATTTTTCTGCTTTTGTTTTGTAGTTTCTACCCTAATTTCAGGATCCCTGAGGGCAAAATGGTTACAAATTGGGCTGCTAACTGAAAGATCAGCAGTCTGAAGCAACTAGGAATTCCTTGGGGAAAAGATGGAACTGTACTCCAATTTAAAGTTACAGTCTCAGAAACTCACAAAGGCAGTCCACTCTGCCCTAGAGAATAGCAAGCTATGTCTGGGCATCCACTTGATGGAGGTGAGTTTGGTTTAGTGTTGGTATCCTAATTTCACATTAGCAATAAAATGGTAAAACTATATATTAAAGACAAAATTTGAGCAATTCATTCTACTTTACACTTACAACAAACCCAATTGATAAAGCTGAATAGTTTGCATCTTTCTCAACATTTGCTTCTTGACTGGACTAAGAGATCACTGTTCTCCAATGTTATATAAGATTGAAAAATAGTCTTATAGTTAAGTTTATCATGCCAATGAGGCCTCCATAGAAACATGTGGGCAGAGTTTAATCAGGTTGCAGCTTGATTGATGGGTGACCGAGATATGTACTTGGCACTGTTGGCATGCCGTCTCTCTTCCTCCCTGAGGATTGGACCAATGTGCAGCTGCTTGAGCTAGTTTTTTGACTCAACCTTGTGCTGCAATACCTGTGGGCCTAGCCAACCCATGGAAGGAGCTGGAGGCTCCTTCAAGACCTGCTTTGCCATGCTAGAGGCTGGTGGATCCTGTCACCCTGCATTGCTTGAGTTCAAGATTCCATCTGGCCTGCTTCACTAATCTCCCTTGCTACTGACTGTTGTTGCCAACCCTGCTGTCAGCTGCCTGCAAGCTAACTTTGCCTGTCTTGCCTGTGGGAAGACTCTGCTATCTGTTTCCTTGACCTTGGACCTGCAGCCCTCGGGACCTTCAGTATATTAGACATTCCACAAAAGTGAGTTAAGCTGAGCCCTCTGTATTGCTGTGAGGACTAATTAGCTGTTATATGCCTTCTTGCTCTATAAAGCTGTATGAATATAAAAGCATAAGTGTCCTGGTTTTGCTTCTCTAGTAAGCCCTGCCTAACACACATAGTGAATTCTCGTATGAGAAAGTTTAGGCTAAAATATGAGACAAGGTTTAGTAGAGGGCCACTGAAAAAGAGGAAGGTCCTCAATCAGCAGTTATTTTTAGGTGCCATCGAGTTGGTTCATACAGTGACCCTTTCTACAACAGAAGGAAACACCCAAGGTCAAACATCATCACTGTTGTATGCTTGATCCCATTCTTGAAGCCACTTGTGTCAATCCATCTTGTAGAGGGGTTTCCTCCTTTTTGCTGCCCCTCTACTTTATCAAACATCATGTTTTTTTTCAAGGGCCTGGTTTCTCCTGATAACATGTCCAACAAACATAAGATAGGTCTTGCCATTTTTGCTTCAAAGGAGATTTCTGGCTGTGAGTTGACACAATAGCTGAAAAAGTGGGTTCCAACCCAGGAAAGGTTGTATATGTGGCAAGTAATTGGTAGAGTTTTGTTTTCTTGTGCATGTGGTCTTAACCAACCAGAGAGTACCTAAGAACAACATCAAAAGCTAAAATAATATTAACAGGAAACATTACAGATTAATGCATAGTTTGCTACCTTTTGTAACAATAGGAAATGTAATTGTTGGGTGAAAGATAGAATTAGTCAAATAAGTTATTTATACACAATTTATGTATCACAAAAATGAGTGGTCATATTTCTAAGACTTGTATCTGTGTATAAGAAAACATCAAACAGTTTAAGGAAAACAACTTGTGTGAAAATAAATATCACTTTGTACTCTGCCATGATAATTGCTATTTGGAGAGAAGAATAGAATTTTAAATATCATTTACATTTTAGCCCAATTTCTTCAGGAATGGATGACATCCTTTGTCTAATGTTACCTGGTAACCAAGAATCATAATTTTGGAAATGTTTCATTCCAAACGTCTCCAAGAGGTATATAAGGTCAACAAGCCAATGTAGTTTCCCTTTCTATTCTAATTGCTAGCTAGTTATTTAGATATTTGGTAATTTCCAATTATATCAAAATAGTCTAGGCTAAGTGTAATAAATCCAGTGTGGGAATTAGTGCTTTATGATTATATCCAGGAAGAAAAAAAAGCCAAAATAATAGGATTATTGGTTTGTGCACTGAAAATATCAAGGAAAGGACAGGGATATATGATTTTTTTCTATCCTAATATTTTATTAAGAACATTTGGTTAACATAACAAAAATATGCATGTAGGGAGGGTGGGTTGGAAAAGGGAAACCGATTACAAGGAGGGACAACAGAAAAGTGGGTGAAGGGAGACGTCAGACAGTGTAAGATATGACAAAATAATAATTTATAAATTATCAAGGGCTCATGAGGTGGGGGGAGGGGTGAGAGAGTGGGAAAAATGAGGAGCCCATGTCAGAGGCTTAAGTGGAGAGGAATGTTTTGAGAATGATGAGGCAATGAATGTACAAATGTGCTTTACACAATTGATGTATGTATGGATTGTGATAAGAGTTGTATGAGCCCCTAATAAAATTATTTTTAATGCATTTTTCCACATTTTTCAAATAATTTAATCTTCACTCTAGTGGCAACCCCATTTATCCTCCTGTATTCCTGCAGAGACCTTGTGCTTAATCAAGGACAGGAGTTATTGTTAATCCAGGTAGACACACAAACAAATTGTTCACTACAACAATAGACAATTAATAAAAGAGCAACACAACATGTTTCTGTTACTAACAAGTTTTATCAATGAATTAGCTAAACTACATTTCATACTCTAATCTTATCATAAGAGTCCCAGTCAGTGAAAACAAGATGAATGTGTTCCGTTACTAATCCAAAGTTGAAATGTCAAATGCATCTAAAGATATTCTGAATGAAAGGTGTTGTTCCCATAAGGTGCAACTATTTGTCCCCCCCTGTCTGGAGCAAAGATTTGGTTTTTGTTGTTGTTGGTGGTGGTGGTAAGTGAGTGTTAGTCAGTTCAGGCTCATAGTCACCCTATGTACAACAGAAGGAAATACTGACCCGTCTCACAAAATCTTCACAACTGTTACGTTGAAGCCCTTGTTACAGCCCGTTTCAGGCTCCCTCTTTCAGGGTTTTCCTCTTTATCATTGCCTTCTACTCTACTAAGCATGACGTCCTCTTCCAGAGAATGGCCTTTCCTGACAACCAACCAATCCTGGAAGAAGAGAACACAGTGCATTGTCAGTGAGACGGTGAAATTTGAGACCTGCAATTTGAAGCTGAAGAAAGGAAGCCTTGCAGAGCCCGAGGCCATCTCTCCAAGGACCCCAGAATGTGTTCTAGAAAGTCCTCCGTTGAAAGAGGAGGGCAGTCATTCACGCCCGTGACACCACAACAACTGGTCCAAGCAGGACTGGTTTCCATCAATGTTACAGATGGATAAAGAGGCATTTCAAATAATGAGGAAAGTAGTTGGTTATTAAAAATGCGTAATCTCTTCTTTTCATGCCTAGTCTTATTTTTAGTGTATTGCCCAGATCTATTTTCAATAGCGAGATGAAAGAGAAATTAAAGTGGCTCAAATCATCGCAGTAATCTTATATTCTAAAAATGTGTTTCAGAATTTTTAAAAAGCACACAGAGAAGCTGACTGTGACGAGATTAACAAAACAGAGTCCCCGAGGTGAAGGTGGGAGCATATTCATAGGCAACATATCCGCATTGTTGATGCAGTGTTTGCTGAACTGAGCATTTGTGCCATTGTATCGTATTCAAGAGGGATGTAAGCGTAGTCTCCCTGCTCTCAGAGGACAAGGTTATGAATTTTATGCATAACCTTGTATACATTCAAGTTTGGAAAAAAATATATTTAATTATATAATCTGCAGCGGTCGTTAAATAATTTCAGAAGAACAATTGAGTATTTATTAGATTTCCTCTATTCTGCTCCAATGCCCCTAATTAAAAACTATGACCTTGGGACTCCTCCATAAATATTGATTATATGGAAAAATGAAGGGAGTGAAAATGGAGACTTCAGTCAAATGTCGTAACCCAAATCCTACTGTGAAATATTTTAGAATTCCATGAAGAGTTTATAATAGAAATTCATCATCGAATCACATTATTAAGCACCCAGGTGTGCAAGGCAATGTGTCGGGTGCTGTGTCAGGCATAATGAAATCAGTTCTAAATCAGCTAGAAAAGAAAGAAAAACTTATAATTTAAGTAACATTTGCAGAATTGAAATTCTCATCGTCCAGCAACATATTCCTTTAGGAAGAAGCATGTGAACTCGTTGTGTATAGAAAGACTTGCGATCCTTAACTACATCCTGAAAATATACATACGCTTCTAGAGGCGTGCCCGGGGAGAACTTGATTTTATCGCAAAAGGCTCAGGTTGAACATAAAGTCAATCTGAGATGGTCTGGGCCACTGCTGCTTTCATTTCCTTCTTTAAAGTCCAATCAGAACAGGTGGTAAAAGCTCTCATTTAATTTTACTTGCACATGCTTTCTGCATCCAACCGGCCTCGGCCGCAAATACAATACAAAGCAGATAACTACCTCTCTGACTCAAGTGAATTAAAACATGAATTGTGGAAGATTACATTTTCTAAAAATGGCCACAACACAGCAGACCAGCACTCTTTCTCCTCTCATTATATTACTTAGATACTTCCCCACTGACCAGTGTCATCTAGATGGCTCCTCTTTGACCCAAGCAGTCTCTGAACAGCAGCATAATCAGGACAGAAGGGACCCTGTGTCATAAAATGGGCACGACACCTTCAGCCTGCCTTTCTCCTGGTGTTCACGTTTGAAACCAGGTCACTATGCTGTGAGGATGCTTAAGCAACCTACAGAACGGTCCACACAGAGAGCTCCATGTGGCTTCTTGTTATTGTGTTGGGTGCCATTGAGTTGGTGCTGACCCATACCGATCCTACACACAACAGAAAGTAACACTGAATTGTCCTTCCCCACCCTCACAATTGTTCCTATGCCTGAGCCCATTGGTGCGGCCAGGGTGTCAATCCATCTCTTTGAGGGCTTTTCTCTTTCTCACAGCCCCTGCAACGTGGCACTGCAACATGCCCAAGTATAAAAAAATGAAGTCTGTCCTTCCTTGCTGCTAAGGAACACTCTGGCCTTACTTCCTCTAAGACAGATTTGTTTGTCCTTCTTAGCAGTCTGTGGTACTTTTAATAGTCTTCTGCAAAACCAAAAATTCAAATGTATAAATTCTTCTTCAGTCTCGCTTATTCGATGTCCAACTTTCACGAGCACATGAGGCAATGGGAAATAGCATGGCTTGGGTCATTCATTAGAAGCTGAATGCCCAGCCCCCAACACTCAGTGCCATCTTGACAGCCCTTGTCAATCAAGTCTGTGGCATAAACAGAAGAAACAAGCCATCCCAGCAGAGCCATGACCACCGTAGAAATTCATAGAAAAATTAATCTTTATTTCTTATTTAAGAAAAGATTTCTGGTTTCAACTGACTGTCCTTACCATTGTTGATTTGCTTGGAAGCAATCAGTCTCTAAAAGATCCGTGATGTCACCTTGGGTTAGTGCTCAACTGCTGAAACGTCAGTAAGTAGTTCAAACCCACCATCCACACAATTTGTTTCCAGAAAGATGGGATCCTTGAAAACCCTTCTGGGCAATTCTACTCTGTCTTATGTGA
>NW_022111373.1:140730922-140732510 GCF_000313985.2 Echinops telfairi
TACCATTGAGTCCATTACAACTCAAAGGGATTTTATGCAGTTTTTGAGACTGTAAATCTTTATAGACACCCTCAAATTTCCTAGAAGGAGCAAATGGTAGGTTTGAACCACTGATTGTACACTTACCGGTAAAATACACAGGACAGACCCACCAGGGGTCCTTGAAAGATTAAAACAAAACAAAACCTCACTGCAAATGAGTCAATTCCAATTAATAGTGACTCCATAGAAGAGGGTTTAACTGCCTCTGTGAGTTTTCAAGACTTTAACTGTTTATGGGAGAAGAAAGCCACCATTTTTTCTGTGGAATGGCTAGTGGATTTGGTGGATTTGAACTGTAACTCTTTGGTTTGCAACCCAACTCATAACCCACTATGCCACCACGGCTCCTGGTGCAACCAGCAAGGTTAAAATACTTTAGTTATGAGAATTACATCTTTGCTTTATCAAACTTTACAAAAGACTTTTGGAATGGATTATCTCAGGACAATATGCCAATTGTTTTCTTGACTGTTGCTTCTTGGGACACTGTGTTTTTTTTTGGAGGGGGGCGGTTTGACAAAAGAATTAAAAGAAATACAACCAGAGTGCTCCATAGAAGCAAGGGTAATGAGACAGCAGCTTGCTGACTTTGAACACATCTTCAGGAGAGACCAGTTGCTGGAAATGAACATTGTGGCTGGAAAAGAAGCGGGTCAGCAAAAATGAAGGAGACATTTGAGTAGATGGACTGTTACTTCAGTAGATACCACAATGGACTACAAGGAACCCAACAAGCATCAAGATAACATAGAAGTAAGTAACATTTTGCTATGATAAATATCTCATACACATGCAAATTCCACTGCCACAGAGTCAATTCTGTCAGTCCCAAATCAATCCAAAGTCAGTCCAAAATCAATTCTGACTAATAGTGACCCTCGAAGGCAGAATAGAACTGCCCTTGTGGATTGCCAAGACTGTAACGCTTTATAGAGTTAGTAGAAAGCCTCCTCTTTCTCCTTCAGCATGGCCAATGACTTCAAACTGCTGCCCTTGCTGGTAGCAGCCTAATGTGTACTGCTATGCCACCAGGTCCTCACAATGTAGCGCCAACGTGAGGAAGTGCTTTTCTCTCCTTTATCACATAGACACTGCTGTTAGTTGCTGTTGGGTCTGTTTTAACTCATACAAACCAAAACATCCTCAATTCTCTCTTCTCAAATAGTTGCTCTGTTTGAGCTCATCATTGTAGCAACTGAGTCAAACCATATTATTGACAGTCTTCCTTTTTTTTCATGATCCTCTGTGTACCAAGTATGATATTCTCCTCCAGCAACTCACCCTTACTGAAAACATGTCCAAATTATGTGAGATATGGGTAGCCAGGGGAACAGGGCAGTAATCCACACAGGGGGAGGGTGTCGATTGTGTCTCCACAGAGAAAGAGGGATCAGACTTCAACCCAGAGCTCCAAGACAGGAATGCCACACACTGACATCAAGTAGGGAACAGATGGAGAGGCCTGAGGGCCCAGCCCCATTACCAACTGGGTGCACAGCACCACCCTCCCACAGGGGGAATTCGCTTCAGAGGACAGCACTGAAGC
>NW_022111373.1:140734735-140736131 GCF_000313985.2 Echinops telfairi
CAGCAGCTCATGGTATGATAAACATTCTTCACAAATTCCAAAATCCAAAGGCATTTGTGTTCTTTGCTCTTATTTATTCATTGTCCAACGTGGACATGACTATGTGGTGATGGAAAATTCCATGGTTATTGTCAAGTGAACTAAACTATAGCCTTCAAAATGACATCTTGACATTTTAAAGATGTATTTTGCAGAGGATTTTCTGAATGCAGCAAATAATTTGATATCTAGACTGTGGATTCCACAGGAATCGGTTGTGGATCCAAATAAAATGCAATCCTTGAAGAACTCAGTATTTTCTCCATTTAGCATGGTTTTGCCTATTGGTTCGGTGTGAGGGTTTTTGTTTTCTTTAAGTTAAGGTGTAATGCGAAGGCTGCAATATTTGATTCCATCAGTGATTTAAGCCCTCTTTGCTCTCAGAAAGCAAGGTTATATCTGTTCTCTGTATATCACAGTTTGCTAAGGAGTATTCCTCCAAACATGATCGTTTAGTCTTCTCTTTTTATCATCGTTTATAAAGAATTAAATTTATTTTTAATTTAATAATTAGTTTATTTTTAGCAATTGCATTATATATAATTCACCTAGCATACATTTCAATAGTTCAATCACATTCATAAGAGTTGTGTGCCTATCACTGTAATCAATTCCAGTACATTTCTTCTTCCTCTCACTCATTGTTTTCAAGGATTTTTATCTTGCTTGGATTCATAATCACTGATCACAGAAGCACTAGTTAAGCGATCAAACTTTTCATTATTGCGTTGGGTAAATCTGCTGCACAAGACTTCTTTCACGTCTTGAGAGCAAAGATGTTGTTTTCAGGACTAAAATGTGTCTTATACAAGCCGTGGTATTTCCCTTTGCCTCACAGACAAGTGAAATTGGGCATCGCATAAAGAAGGCGGCAGAGGAACCAATGCATGTGAATTACAGTGCTGACAGAGAGGATTGAAATACCATGGACTGCCAAAAGAACAAGCAAATCTGTCTTGGACGAAGTATAGCTGGACTACTCGTTAGAGACAAGGATGGTGAGACTTTACCTCCCATCCTTTAGCCATGTCATCAGGAGAGACCAGTTCCTGGAGAAGGACATCATGCTTGGCAGAGGGTAAGGACAGTGCAAACGAGGCAGATCCTTGATGAGATGGATCGGCACAGGGCTGCAATAGGCTCAAGCCTCACAGGAGTTGTGAGGATGGCACAGAACCCGACAGCATTCTATTCTTCTGTACAAAGGGCCGTTAAGAGGCTGATCTGACTCAATGGCCGGAAACAACAACACACTCAAAACTTGAATTAAACTGATTAAATGTAGCCACCGTTATGTGGATTTGGAGTATCCGCTATTACTCCATCTCCAAGTTCTAAACAACAGTTGTATTAATAA
>NW_022111373.1:140737741-140742882 GCF_000313985.2 Echinops telfairi
CCGCCTTCTTCCAGAGCAGCGTATCCCAGGTCCCGCTTACCTAGCAACTCCCACACCCTTTTAGTCTTCAGCATTCGTGTCTGAAAGGCAAGCATCCTCTAAATCCATGTTGCTATTCCCACAGTCGGGGATGGAGCAGTCTAGTGCCTCCCCAAGCCCTGCCCCCACAGTTACTCCTTTAAACATTCAGTGTGGCCCCCTTGTGGGTAATCTCCAACCAGTTCAGATGGGGTGCCAAGTGCCTTACCTGAGTCAGAAGTCTATGATGGGGTACTTCCGGGACTTTGTGGCTTTGCTCCCATCACTGGTCTCTTGTGCTTCCCTCTTGGTCTGCCCCCGCGTGTGGGTCACATAGGCCACTCTCCCTGAGCTGTATCTCCAGGACTGTCCTCTGCAGGTCTGCCATCCAGGGAGAGGGCATGTTGAGCTGAGGCCTGCCCTGCAGTCATCTCTGGGAATGATCTTAGCTGTATTCTTTACAGAAGGCCACCAAGCGTTTCTCCTGTGGCAAGAAGGGGTGCATATAACTGCCAATCTTTAGGTCATTAACTGATTGCAAACGGCTTACATCAGCCAGGAATCTCCTTCACAAACACAAACTTAGAGAACAGTGTGATATCCCATTAGTCTTCTGAGAAACAGATTGCGATATCACTTGAAAAATATTCATATACCTGAAACAACAGCCATCTGTTGCTTTTCAGAGTTTAATATTATACAAGGTCACTAAAAAATGCAAGAGATTCCATTCCATTCTTATTTTTTTAAAGAAGTTTAGATTCACATTTCTTTTTTAATGCTGGGCCCACGGAGGATAAAGAGCAGATGAATTTAATTAAAACAAAGAAGAGCACCAAATGCATTATCCCTGTGTCTACATTAGATTGTATCCCACAGGGGATCTCACTTTCATCCCACTTTAGGTTGGCTTCTTAATTCCATTTGCTTTCTCATAAAACAAATTACATATTTTCATAGACCAGTAAGCTCCTAAAATATGCCATCATCGCCTTTGCTATTATTTAAAATATAATTTAAAATGGATTTCTCTGTAATGCGCCAGGAATGGCATAGCACACCCAGGACCAGATATGCCTGCTAGCTCTAGTTTACCGTCTTATAGGTCTCTGGCACTCTCAGCACATAGATAGGAGTATCTTTGCTAATTATATCTGCCATACCAGTCTTTCTTGTTGGTGGTTACTGTATATTAGTTAACATTACGGTTTTATTAATGCGGTCGCATGTGAGAGTGGGGAAGGGCTCTGGGGATATAAGCATTACCAGCTTTAAGGACTGTGTTTGGTGAGGTTGACTACGTAAAAAATCCAATGACACCCATATATGTCAAATAAAAAGCTTTATATCAAGAAGTAATTATATATCAAGCAGGGATCCCAGTCCAATCCAAATCATGCTCATGAGTCCCTCGTCAAACTCGTGCAGCTACATGCAATAATGTTGAATGCAAGGGTATCCCAGGCCAGTGGGTGCCGAGTCACGTGGATTCAAGCTTCGGGAGAACATGGCAGGGCTCCACCAGCACTCAGTGTCCAGCAAGCAGAACAGTGATGACAGAGGGAGAGGGAGGTTCCTCGGATCCGCCTCAGGAGGCAACCACATCCAGAAGGTACCATCAGGCTGTGACTTGATTGACAGGTTGGATACCACCTCTACCCTTTTATATATCTTCATATATAAACATAAAATGACATAAAATGATGTAACTATCACAAGGACTAAATAAAGAAATGTATCATTTCCATTCATGGTTTGAAAGAGCTGTGTTGGGGCCCATTTGGCTGTGGACATTAATGATGCTTCACTGTAAGAGAGAGACTGATTGGTATGCCCCTGGCATGGAGGACAATAGACAAAAAAAAGAAAAATGAACAGACACAAAATGAGAACCTTCACTTGTTCTTATTGTTGTGTTGCTCATGTTACATTTGTGCCTTATGGTTTAGTTAATACAGATTAGTCATAGCAACAGTAGAAAAAATTATATAAACAAAGATGAAATAATTTTCATAGGTGATCAACCCACAGAGAGAGTCTCCAATATGACTTTATAAAGTAAATCTGATGTTGTATGTGGGCATATAATACACAAATGAAACAGACCTGGTCATACAGTGCATGTTCATGTGATCTCACTTCTTTGAGTTATTGATAATTTGGATTCATCTTACAGATATAACCATGGATCAATAGATATGCTTTAGTGGTGGTGGTGGTGGTGTTAGTTGCCCTCCAGTCAGTTTCTAACTCATAACAACTCCCAGGAACAGAGTAGATTTGCCCCATATGGATATCTAAGCTGCAGTATTAGTGGAAGCAGATCACCTTTGCAATTGCTGGTTGGGTTCAAACCACAAACCTTTTGGTTAGCAGTTGAGCACTTAATGGTTCCAACACCCAAATCTAATGAACTCTCTACTATCATATCAATAGTAACCTAGTGACCCTTTAATAAAGAATATAATTGCTCAATATCATCCCTATGGCTACATTTCTCTATGGAAACAGACTAGTTCATCTCTCTCCTGCACGGCACTTGGTGGACTTGAACTCCTAATTTTTGGTTAGCTGGCCAACATTTAATTCACTGTGCCGTCAGAGCTTATCCTTAAATATGCTGAGACCACATAACTATTAAAGGCTGCAGAGTGCTCTTTAACCATGACTTGTCTGTCATTTTTGTCCACTGTTGTAGCTTGTGCATCACTGTGGCACTGGAGGCTGCCACTGATTTTTCAAATGCCAGCAGGATCACCCAAAGTGAACAGGTTTCAGCAGAGCTTCCAGACTAAGAGGAGACCAAGAAGAAGAAACAGGCTGTCCACTTCAGAGGAACTAACCACTGAAAACCATATGAATTGCTTGGGGACATCGACAGAGATAGTGTCAAAAGATGAGCTACCAGGTTTCAGGTTGGGCCACTCAAAATATGACTTAATCTATGGTTGGCTTCACAAAAAAATTCGACCACAATGACATGACTTGAATAAATCCTTCTGGAGTAAAGGCTTTGGGACCTTTATTTGCTAATGAGGCAAGCCTCAAAATGAGAAGAAACAGCTGAATACATCTGTTAATAACTGGAGTTTGGAATGTACAAAGTATTAATATAGGAAAATTAGAAATCTTCAAAACAGAAATAGAACACATCAAGATTGATATCTTGGGCATTAGTGAGCTAAAACAGACTGTTATTAACTATTTAAAATGAGAAAAAATAGGTTTACTCTGCAGGGAATTACAGATTCAATAGTAATGGCATTGAATTCATTGTCAAAAAGCACATTTTAAGATATCTTGAAGTACCATGCTGTCTGCGTTAGGATAATATCTATCCCCATATAAGGAAATTCACTCAATACCACTATTACTCCAATTTATGCACCAAACTTGAAGTTAGCGATAAAGGAATTGAAGGACTTTACCAATGTCTTCAGGTTGAAATTGATCAAACGTGCAATCATTATGCATTGATCCTTATTGGCAATTAGAATGCAAAATTTGGAAACAACATATGCAAATGGAAAGCCTTGTTTGATTAAAGTGAGGGAGATCCAAACATTTGCTGATAAAGATAAAAATTGCAGCATTAAAAGAGAAATACAACTTAATAGACAAAAAATATTCACAACTGAACCAATAGGTAACAATATGGTAAATGGAGAAAAGGTTAAAATTATCAAGGATTTCATTTTTCTTTGATCCAAAACCAATTCTCATAGAAACAGCAGTTAAGAGAGCGAATTATGCATTGCGTTGGGTAAATTTGCTTCACAGGACCTTTTTCATGTGTTGAAAAGGAAGGATGCTGAAAGGAAGGATGGCTTTGAAGTGTAAGGTGCACCTGACCTAGTCCATGGTGTTTACAATTGCTATCTATAAATGAAAGGGGAACATAGAATGTGAAACACTGAGGGAGAACCAATGTATCTGAATACTGGACTGCCAAAAAAAAAACCCCCAAAAACCTGTCATGGAAGAAGTACAGCCCAAATGTTGGTTTTGCAAAATTCTATCATGTGATCTCCAGCTCCATTTCTATCACCAAGTTTATATTTTCCAAGTACTGCCCCTTCCTCTTTGTTTCCCATGTTTGCATTCCAATCACCAATAATTATCAATGCATCTTGATCACGTGTTTGACCATTTTTAAATTGGAGTCATTGGTCGAATCCTTCTACAGCTTCATCACTAGCTTTCATAGTTGGTGCATAAATTTGAGTAATAGTTATATGGATTAGATTTCCTTGAAAGCAAATCGATATAATCCTATCACAGCATTTTACTTCATGATGGATTTTGCAATGTTCTTTTTGACAATAATGACAAGCTGTTCTATTCCATGCCAACATAAGGGAAATTTTAAATTAATTCCAATCAATCAATTTCAGCTCACAAATGCCTAGGAGATCCATCTTTATTAATTCCATTTCATTTGTGACCACTTCCAATGTTCCTAAATTCATACTTCGAACAGTCCAAGCCCCAATCATGAACAGATTTTTGCAGCTGTTTTTCCTTACCTTGTGTCATCCCATCAGCAAATGAAGATCTAAAGACTCAACCACCACAGGCTTGACCAGACTACGTCACCATGGTTGACTCCCCGCCGAGAAATCAGCTCCTCCTCAGATATATAGAGAGTGCCCCCAAGCGGCACCGTCTCCAACATGGTTCTGTGTCCGCTCATCAGGCCTCCAGTATCCAACTCTGTTTCAATGTTGGGCATAATGTTCTCGGGGAATCTTCCTCCAAAGTACGGAGCTGCGCCCTTCCTTGTCTAGTCGTAGTCTGGAAGCTCTACTGAAACCCGTCCACTCTGGGAGAGCCTGCTTGGATTTGAAATGCCATTGGCCTAGCTTCCAGAATCACAGCAGCACACATGCCACACAAGATGACAAAAGAATAGACCAGTGGTGAACCATTGTCCTTAGAAATAAATTTTTACTCTCGAGAATTGATGGCTGTCTGAAAGTAATTACTTTCTGCCAAAAAATAACTGTAAGGGAAATTGTCACTAGAAATTCAACAGTTTTTTTCCCCACCAAATGAAGTTTTTTTAACTCAGATATATTTGTGTGTATGTATATATGTGTGTTTAAGATATATATATATATATA
>NW_022111373.1:140745787-140747371 GCF_000313985.2 Echinops telfairi
CTGATTTACTTGGCATCACAAGAATTCTGTATCTTCCTTCAATCACAAACACATGTAATCAACAAATACTTGTTGAGCATATAGGCAGATCTCCAGGTTGCTATGATGGAATAGAGGCAGTGCTTCCACTCCCGCACTAAGTATCCCAGTGAAGAAAACCGATCCACTATGGAGACCCAAGTGCTGGCCAACAAGTAAATTCACATTTGATATGCCAGGTGATTTCATGGGCTACATTTCAGTAGTGGATTGATGGATTGGATTTTGTTTTGTTTTGTTTTATTGTTTATTTTTTTATTTATGGTTTTTTTAATTGATATTTTAGAGAGAATATCCAGGGAAGTAAGTAAATTTGAGCCAACACTTGAATAAAATGAGTGAACATCTAAGGAAGGACTGAACCCAGGAAATAAGAAGTGTTAAGGTGAGGATTTTGGTCTCAAAGACATTCAAAGCCTCAGCAACCCTGTGTTGGGTAGCTCTGATTCTGAATTATTGGGCAGGAGTGGTAATGGCATATGGTCTACTGTGTGTACAAAGACACAGTTCACTCATATCAGTTTAGAGTCAGGAGCTGAGAATTTCAGGGCAGCTGTGGTTTTGTGTGCACTCAAAAGCTCCACTGCCATCAGTCAATTCCAACCCATTATGACCGTGTGGACCATTAACGCAAAGTGGAACTCACACGAAAAGAGTGCAAAAGAATAATATGTTACCCAACCTTCGGTTGTCTACTATTATTTAGAATTTCCCAATAATATTAAGCGTTAAAGATGAAATTTCCAAGGAGTTTCTATTATCTTCTATTTTTCATGAAACAGAAAGCTTCTGGCGTGAAGTTGTAAATTGTACTTTATCTTTGTGTAGAGTGCATGTACTGACAATCTTTTAAAAAATCTTACACAAAAGTTACAAGGAAGAAATGGATTTTGTGGGGTATTAAGATAAGCTGAAATTAAAATAAAACATAAAATAAACAAATTTCTCTATAGGATTTTTTGTCCCTCTAAATCTTAAGGAAACTATTTCAATACTATAAACATGCAAATTTAGTGACAACCCTAAAACCATTTCAGAAGAAAATGTGATACTATTCAAAGAATAAAATGTTCTGAAGAAATCTGATTTTAATTTAAGGTATCTGATAATGTTTTTGTCTACAATACATATAAAGCCCTGCTCGGTGAAAACACCTATTTTATAGAAATCAGAATGAACAAATTATTCTCATCATCTAAATTCAGTGTAAGCTTTCGGGATACATTATTTTGTATAGTATAAATATGAAATGAGCAAAAAAGATTGTTTTTCACCTTTGCTGAGCAGAAAATGAGATCTTTCAAAAGGCTCTAGTACATATATAACTTTATGATGAGAGGAAATAAAAATATACTGTGCAAAATTGAAATTTGACAGTAAAGTAAGTAAAGCAACCTTTCACACATATCATGAATATCTTAATTTCCTGGAGGAAAGCAGACATGCTTCGGTATTTTCTCCTTTTGAATTCTCTGTGGGTTCTCCCTGGTGAATGTTATGGTCATAGAAAGGGGTCAATGGAGGACAGCCAAGAAGAATACCTGT
>NW_022111373.1:140748265-140749399 GCF_000313985.2 Echinops telfairi
CTTATCAGCAAATAAACGACTCACAGGGTTTATTCTGTCCAGGCCATACTGTGAATGGCTTTGGATGTGAGGGGCTCAGCTTCTGCTCATCATTTCTTCCATTTGCTTGAGCTTCTCTAGTTTCCAAGCCTCTTCTGACATTCCCGTTTATCTTTCTTTCATATCTTTTTCATTACCTTTTTGTTTCTTCAGATATGGTTTTCTTGATATCACCCCACAGTTCATCAGGTCTTCTCTCATTAGTGCTCAATGAGTCAAATCAGTTCTTTATATGTTTTGGAAATTTGAGTGGAACACACTCAAGGTCATATTTTGGCTTTTGTGGATTTTAATTTTCTTCAACTCCGACTTGAAGTTACATGTAAGCAATCAATCGGTGGTATACTCCAAATTCAGCAATGGCCTCATTTTGGCTGCTAGTATTGGGCTTCTCAATGGTCTCTTCTCACGGATGTAATCAATTTGATTTCTGGAATTCCATCTAGTGAAGCCCAAGGGTATGGCCAAGTTCATATTGTTGAGAAAGGTGTCTTCAATCAAGATGTCATTGTGCTTACAAAATACTATTATGTGATCTTCAGCTTTGTTTCTGTCACTAATGCCATATTTTCTATTGTTCCTTCTTCTTTGTTTAATACCTTTGCATTCCAATTGCCTATAATTATCAGTGCATTGTGATTGCATGTTTGATCAATTTAAAACTGAAGAAGATAGTTTAAAGAAGTAGTCAATGTCTTCATCACTAACTCTAATGGTTTGTGTGTAAATTTGAATACTAGTTGTATTGGCTGGATTTCCTTGTATAGGATAGGATACATTTTTATCCTATCCCAGACAGCGTTGTATTTAAGCATATACAGTATTTTTAAAAATACTTTCATTGGGGGCTCTTACATCTCTTATCATGATCCATACATTCACCCAGTGTGTCAAGCACATTTGCACATATGCTGCCATCATCATTTTCAAAGCATTCTCTTCCCATTTAAGTCCCTGATATCAGGTCCCCATTTCTTCCCCCTCCTTCCCCCATCCGCCCTTCCTCACGAACCTTTGATAAATTATAGATTATTTTTTCCATATCTTACATCATCCTTCATCACCCCTAACCCACTTTTCTGTTATTCATCCCCC
>NW_022111373.1:140752994-140756197 GCF_000313985.2 Echinops telfairi
TTTTTAACACTTTTAAAACATCTTTTGAAACACTTTCCCTCATGGAATGTGGCATTTAATTTATTTGACTGCTGCTTATATAGGATTTGCTTGTGAAATACTAGACAACTTTAATCCTTTCTCCCTTCATCGTGATGTTGTTTTGATTGTGAGGATTTTTGTTTTCTTTGTTTCTTGTAATACATACTGAGGGCTGTAGGCTTTGAGCTTCCTCAGTAAGTGCTTCAAATCCTTGTTCCTTAAGCATGGCTGAGTAACCTACATTCTTGGGTTTTTAATGAGTCTGCCTTCAATCTTGATGAAGCATTCCTCTTCATATGAGGGAATCTCAGACAGTGTGCTGAAAACTTTTACTTCTGATTGAATTCTTTTACTTCTGATTCTTTTCATGAAGTTTTGGAAGCCCTTGATATAATATAGCTTCTCAGATTATTTACTCAGTGTAAAGAGTAAACATGATAAAATAATACAAGCCTCATCCACACCTTGCTTAATTCTAGAACATTCAGTATCCTCCTGTTCTCTTTGAATGACTACTTCTTCTTCTATGTATAAGTTCCTTATAAACACAATGTAGGGTTTTAGAATTCCATTCTTCATAACACTATCTGCCATTTTTTATGACCCACATAGACAGATGATTTTGAATAGTCAATGAAGCATAGGTAAACATTATTCTGTTATAATTTGCTTTCTTCAAAGTTCCATCTGACATTAGCCATTATATCCCCTGCTTCATTGATTCTTCTGAATCTGGCTTGGATTTATGAAAGACCCCTGTCCTTGTACTGCTGCAACAATTTTTACATTATCTTCACCAAAAATTATACATGTGTGTGATATTACTAGGAGCCATGGTAGCATAGTGGCTATATGTTGGGATGCAAACGTGAAGGTCAGCAGTTTGAAACCACCAGGCACTCCGTGATAGAAATATGAGGCTTTCTACACCCGAAATAGTTACAGTCACAGAAACCCACAGGGGCTATTCTGCCTTGACTTACAGGGTCAGATGAGTCAGAATCAACTTGATAGCAATGAGATTTTTGGTTTTGGTTTTCTTTTGTTTAGTGAGTGATATAACTGATGTTTGATAACCTTACATTCTGTTGAATCTTTTCTTTAGATAGGCACAAGTATGGATCTATTCCACTGGGTTGAGCAACTAGAATATTGTACCTTATATTTTAAACACATGAATTATCCCAATGATTTATTTTTTTGTGGAAACATCTCAGCTGATATGTCATCATTTTCTCAAGGCTTGATTTTTCTAATTCCTTTAGTATTGCTTGGGATATTTCCTTGATTATATATTACCTCCTTAACATGGCTGAGTGTCTATCGATTATTTTGGGTACTGTGACTCTGTATATTCCTTTCAGTTCTTTTGATGCTTCTTCTATCATTTAACATTTTACCCATGGAATTAATAAATATTCCAGATCTAAGTCTGAACTTTTTTTCCTGAAGGTGTATCAGTTTGAGAAATGCAAAGTATTTTCTTTCCTTTCTGTTTTCTAACTCCAGGTTTTTGAACACTTCAATATAATCTTTTATGTTTCTTCTCAAACCACCCTTTGAAATTAAAAATAGTGATTTTAATTTATTTTTTCAACAGTTTTATGGGCAAGTAATCTACATATCATATAATTCAATAGTTCAATAATTCAATCATAGCAAAGAGAATTGAACAAGCACCCCCACATCAATTTTAGAGCACCCCCTCCACCCATGATTAAATCATCTTTAAGATGATTTACCCAATCACAATCCCTTCTAGTGCTCCCTCCCTGCTCCCATCTTCATTGGTTACTCCCCAAAATCCCATTTCCCTCCCTATCTCCCCGCCCACTCCTGTATTCCCTATATCCCCTGGTGTCTTTTATTATCACTATGCATCCACTCCTCCTGTGCTTCAAAGCTGGGAGACGCAACAGAAAACAAAAGCCAAAATCACATGAAAATGGCAAGGGTGGAAGCATAATAGTATAAAGACAAAAATAATAATAATGAGTAAGAAGGAACAGATCCCCACCTGTAATCAAAAAGCCAGGGAAGAGATTTATGACATGGAACCAGTAAGAGATACACCCAGAACAAATTCAGGTCATGTTAATAGGGTGGTCAACTGGCCAATTGTCAAGTTCTATTCAGCACACGCAAGATTACAACGGTCCCTGACTGATAGACTGATAGAAACTCTTGCCTGTGGCTACAGCAAATCTTCCAGTGGTTCAGTCTGACCAGATATTCTGCAGGTAGATTGTGGACTCTCACCATCCCCCATAGCCCTCTACAAATTGGGTTTTCATAATTTTTGTTCTAATGCTTTTCTCCGTACCATATTTGAGTTTTGTAATTGTCATCTTTGGATCACACAAGCTGGTTTGCTTCACCATGTGGACTTAGTTGACTTCTCGCTTAGCTGCTTGTTTGAGTACAAGCCTTTAAGACCCCAGACACTATTCCAATTGATAACCGGGCACCGTCTGGTTTCTTCACCACACTTTGATGCCCCAGAATATTGTCTTGGGTCTTAAAGGCTTGTATTCAAACAAGAAGCTATCTAAGCGAGAAGTCAACTAAGTCTTATCTTCAGTGATGATTTCATGAAGGTGAGTATTGAGCAGGGCCATGATGTGAGAACCGATTGTTCTTAAGCTGGGCTAGGAAAAATAGTGATTATAAAGTAATCAACTGCCATGTATTTAAAAGCTACCAAAATCATTGTGAGATATACTAAAATATTACCAAGATTTTGAGTATACTGTATGTGTGTCTATGTCTCCTGCATGAGAACGTACAAATTAAAAATATATAATATTTAATTACATTAGTGTTATTATCTAACTCTATTCCAAAATTCAGTAATTATTAAGTGTCAAATATAAAATTAAATGTGCTTATTTACATTTTGAGTTATTTTCTCTTTTACCACAGATGTTTTCCACAATTTAATTCATTGAATTATGATACTTTGATTATACAGCCAACTCGTGGTCAAGTGGCATAGAAAATTGCAAAAACTTCCAGATGAAATGTTAATATTTGCCAACACTAAGGAGCCTGAGTAGTGTAGTGTCTATGCATTGCACTGTGATTCGTGAGGTCAGCAGTGTGAACCCAATTGCAGCTCTGGGGAAAAAGAGACTGTGCTTTCTACTTCCATAAACAGTTACAGTCTCAGAAACCGAGAGGGG
>NW_022111373.1:140758057-140769488 GCF_000313985.2 Echinops telfairi
AAAAAAAATGCAAATGCATTCTATTAAATAATGTTCAAAAAGGCAAAATAACTGCATAACTAAAAAGACTGTTTATCTATTCAAATTTTGAAAACACAGTGGACTAGTTAAAGAGAGATAACATTGTCTTACTGAATCTATAAAGTATATAATATTATGTAATTACAGCTATCCACATAAAATCAAGGGTAAAAGAAAATCATTTATATTTCTACATAAATGGTAATATATGAAAAGGCACCCCCCAAAATAAACATATTTTTCCAAAGCTATGTATTTTTTTTTCCACAAAGCAAAGTTATCACCCTCAAAGTACTCTACATTGCACTTAACACATTTGTCAAATCTGCGATTACATTCTTGGAAACATTTTACAAACTCATCTCTTTGGATGGTTGACAGCACCCCTCTCGATTTTTTCTTCACCTCTTCTACCTTGTCAAATTGCCATCCTTTCCTGTCCCTCTTCAAGTCACATGGAGCAAAGTCAGGTGAGTAAAGTGTGTGGGACAAGAGAGGCATGCTGGGTTTTTTTTCCAAAACAGGCACACTGAGATGGCTGCATGAGCAAATGCATTGTCGTGGTGGCAAAGCCAGTCCTTCATCTGCCTCAAATCAGGCCTTTTCTGTCACACAATATTTTGCACTGTTTTCAGAACCTCTAAAAAGAACGCTTGATTAACAGTCTGACCTGGTGGAATGAACTTCAAATGCACCATAAGTCAACATTTTTGTCCATTTAAGAAGTTGATGGATGTCCAGAACGAGGTTTGACATCAATTGACATTTCACCTTTTTTTGAAGTGTGAAAACCACTTGTACACTTCAGTTTTTCCCATAGTGCTGTCCTTGTAAGCTGTGTTCACCATCACAACAGTTTCTGCAGCATTTTCCAGAACAGGAAACAAAATTTCACAGGCACAAACTGTTCTCTTAAATCGGCCATCACAAAAATATGAGGTTCAAGCAAAACTACTTTGAGGGAAAAATTCACTGTGACCAGAGAGAACCTTCCTAAGAGAAGCCACTGGGGCACTAACTCAGAGGAAGTTGGTTGATGTTCCCCTAGTGGGAAAAATGCATACTACAAAGCCTCCCCCCAGCCCCTCCCCCCAGCTCAATGCAGTTTTGGGTGGGGTGCCCCTCATATAAGCTTTAAGTATATTTTCAATTGTTAGATATATGTGCTTTCATTATGAAAGCCAGAACTTAAATGATGATTCAAGGAAGCACAGGTAAAAATAAATAAGTAAATTAAAATAAAATGAAAATGAATTTTAGCTTTAATATATTTATGTATTTATTTATGAAAACAAACGTTTATTGTCTCCTATTGCAAGTGGTAGGACACAGAAATATAGGGCAGGGTTGTAGGCAGTGAGTTTCTCTCTTGGAAGGAGTTGGAGGAAGGTCTGTGTCACATCAGCGGTGCCTGTGGTCCTACAAAATCTCCATGTGTCTTGGCATCCACGCTACCTACCTAGTTCCTGCATGTGCTCAGGGCAGGGGCCTTTGTTTGCAGGGATATACTTTGCTCCTAGCTTTTGTTTCTTGATGGGGCCAGCATGGCTGGTGCCCGCTGGCTTATTTGCCTTTCGATCTCTTGCAGAAAATGGATGTGAATTCCAGCTGTAAGCAGGAAGAATCGGAGGAAAAAATTAATAAAAGTGTAAAAGCAGAAAACAAATAATGAAATAAATCAATTCTAAAAATCCTAAATGCCAAGCCTAGGGTCCTCTGGTTGATTCCAAACCATATTGACCTCACATAGGTTTCTGAGACCCTTAGAGAATCTTCACAGAATCAGAAAGCTTCATCTTTATCCTACAGAGGGCTTGAAGGGTTGAACATTGGCCTTGGGGTTAACAGGCCAGCTTATAACCCACTATACTATTATGGTTTAATTTTTGTCCATAATTAGTAATAATTGAACTAATAAAGCAAAGATTTTCAGAGTGCATAAAAATGCAATACCCAAATCTATATTAACTTAATGTTAATTTATGTTGAGTCAAGTCTCACTTATCGTCACCCCCAAGTATGCAAAGTAAGACTGTTTTCTCAGGGTTTTCAAAGTTTTGACCTTTCAGAAACAGATCAATAGCCTTGCTTCGAAGTGTTTTTAAATGGGTTTCAACTGCCAGCCTTTCAGACAGTTGAATGTGTATGCCTCTGTGCTACACTGGAACTTCTATCCACTCACTAAGAGAGTTACCATTTAAATTTAAAGAATTGGCAGGTTAAAAATAAATAGATTTAAGAAAGTATGTGCCATATAATCATAATGAGCTAGATTAATTACAGGTGAAATAAACTACTATAAAAAGCATATTGCCAGGGAATAAAAGGACTGGTTATTGATGAAATGGTGAATTCATCAGAATTACCTAACAATCGAAATGTGTTTCTATTAAAACAAACTGCTTGAAAATGCATGGCTAAACAAAAAAAGCCAAAACAAACCACTGCAATTGAGTTGATTCTAAACCATAGTGATCCTCTATATGATTGGCAAGATTGTAAAACTTTATGGAAAAACACAGCCTCATAATCTGCCTAGTAGAGGCTGGTAGGTTTGAACTACTGACCTTGTGGTAAACAGCCCAGCATCTAGCTCACAGAGCCACCAGGCTCAAAATACATGAAGAAAAAAAATCAACCAGTCAAGAAATTGATCTTTTCATATTGTTCAGCTATTCTACACAAATTGTTTGTTAATTCCAGAAAAGCTTGACAAAAAGCATTTATTTAGAAACTTATTACTAGTTTTTATTATTGAAACTAAACTGAGTATTTTCTCAGAATAAAATATTTATTATCATGAGAAACACATAGAATATTTATCAATTAGAAATACACTTATTACTTCTCAGTGGTCAGAGTAGAAATATTAAGCGGAGGGATTGAAATACTGCAACATGAAAAACTGCCAATATAATCTGTTGAAAAGTGTTGTATCCAACTCAAACCAAAATTATTGTTGAATTAATGAATTTGAATGTTTATGTTAAAAAACAAAAAGGACCAGAGTAATTGACCAGAAGTTCTGTCTTCACAATTAAGCAGGGGGAAACAGGAAGGGGCAAATAAACCTAAATTAGGTGGAAGAAAATAATAATAAAATCAGAAGTTACCTATAGACAAAAAATAAAATAAATTAAAAATATTAAGCATTTTTTATAATAATCTACCCTATAAGTTCACAAATTTTTCAGGTAAAAAAGAAATACCCTGGCTATTAAAAAACCGCAATAGGTCATAGTCCAGGATAAAGGGTAACTGCCCGCTTTGGCAGTCCCCATGTTGGGGCACTTCTCAAAGGACACTACCAGGAAACACTGATTTACACAGTAAATAGAAGTCCTCACTGGTGTAATCAAGGAAAATAGACAAAGAGGACACACATCGTAAATGTGAGAAATGAATGGGGGTTTTCACTATCGACTACAGACATGGAAAGGCCACTATGAGGGTGTTATAACAAATTCACGACAAAAAAGGAACAGCAAGTGGACAATCACAGTTTACAAAAATAGATACACAAGTCATAACAATAGATACCCAGTGTCATTGAGTCCTTTCTGATTCTGTACAGCTTCTCTTTGTACAGTTTCCAAGGGTGTAAACCTTCATGGGAACAGGTAGCCTCATTTTTCTCCTGTGGAGGAGATGCTGGGCTTGAACCTCAGATTTTTCAACCGTCTGAAAACCAGGACTTCTCAAAAGTAAGACTAATAGCAAAATATCCCTGTACATATGTTTTAATCTGAAACTGTTTTAAATTTTTTCCCTACAAATTAAACTCTGGATTCATGTTGTTTTAATAGTGTTTTGTTGAAATGTTCAAAGAATCAATAAAGCCAATTTTAGGCAATTTTTCCTAGAAAACAGAAAGACTACTTCCCAATTCACTTAACAAGTCCTATTGAAACCACAAAATCAACCTCATTGTTGTTGAGCTGATTCCAACTCATAGCAACCGTATAGGTCAGCGCAGAACAGCTTCTGTGGGTCTCTGAGACTGACTCGTTACAGGAGGAGGCGCCTAATGTTTCTCCCATGGAGCATCTGGTAGTTTTGAAATGCTGACTTTGTGGCTAGCCCCCAAACCTAACCATTACATCACCAGGCTCCTCTATAGAAATATACTATTAATATACGATGAAGATATAATGAAAGATAAAAATGTCATGGGAAATATGCCAACACACCTAACGCAACCAAAAAACAACACACCGTGAGTTATTTTAAGGAATCCAAGGTTATTTTCACATCCAAAATCCAATCAAAACAACCACCAGAGTAAACACTAATAAAGAAGAAAAGCCATTTGTTTCTATAGATAAAAAGGACATTTAGCACAAGTATATACTCATTCATGATTAAAACCAACCAGCTCATTAATAAAACACTTAACAAAAATAGAAATGTAATCAAGAAAACCCAAAGGTGTAGTTTAACTCTAATTCTGTAACACATGACCACCAGTCTGGCATGGAGGTAGGAAGGATTCTACTTTGGCTGATAACTTTGAGAACCTACAGCCAAATTCATACTTAATGATGCAATACTTTTCCAGTGAATTGAAGAAGTGTAATACTGTCCGGTTTTATTCATGTGATTAACGGTGCACTGACCAAGACTGCTCTCAACATTAACAGCCACCCTCAGCTATTTGCAGTGTGGGCGCACATCATGGCCACATTTTCATCAAACCCAACAAGTGGCAGCTTCTCTCAGCAAGAACAACAGTGAATCTTCAGTGTTGTAACCAAGTATACGGAATCACATATGTTCTACCATCCTTCTATAGACTAGAAGCAAGTGACAGGTCCCTCCCACATGGAAGGATATTATGCTACAGCTGCATTGCTCACAAAGATTCATGGGGGACACCTTTGAGTCTGCCTGCAAAGTGATATACCAAATTAGAAACTCGCTAAATATGTCAGACCGTCTGTTACTCCATTGCTTCACCATCAAGGATATTTTCAAGGTTCCACAGCAGCTAAAAAAAAAAAAAAAAAACAGATGATATCTTACTGTAGATTTTAAATTCCTCTTACACTATGTGAGCTTTAGCATCTTTTCACATGTTGTTGTTGTTGCTGTTGTCAGGTGCCATTGAACTGGTTCAAACCCACAGCAACCCTATGCACAACAGAAGAAAACACTGCATGATCCTCAAAATTGTTCCTATGCATGAGCTCATTGATGCAGTCACTGTGTCAATCCATCTCATCATCCAAAAAAGTTCCTCTTTTTTGTCAACCCCTGCACTTGACCAAACATGATGTCTTCTCCAGGGACTGGTTTCTCCTGACAGCGTGTCAAAAGCATGTAAGTTTAAGTCTTGTCATCCTTGCCTTTAAGGAGCACTCTGGTCCTCCTTCCAATACAGATCTGTTTGCCCTTTCAGCAGTCCATGGTACTTTCAATATTCTTCTCCAGCATCACAAGTCAAATGCATCTGTTCCTCTACGGTCTTACTTATTCAGTGCTAAACTTTCACATGAATAGGAGGCCATGGAAAATAGCATGGTTTGAGTCAGGTGCAACTTAGTCCTCTAAGTGAAATCCTTGCTCTTCAATACTTTAAAGAGGGCTTGTGCAGCAGATTTACATACTGCAATATGCCTTTTGATTCCTTAACTGCTGCTTCTGTGAGCACTGATTGTGGATCCAAGTAAAACAAAATCCTTGGCAACTTCAAACATGTCTCCATTAATCATGCTATTACCTTTTGGTCCAGTTGTGAGGAGTTTGGTCTTCCTTACATCGAGTGGTAATTGCTACTGAAGACTATAATCTTTCATCTCCATCAGCACGTGCTTCAAGTCCTCCTCACTTTCAGCAAGCAAGGTTGCCTCCTCTGCATACTGCAGGTTGTTAATTAGCCTTCCTCCAATCCTCATGTCATTCTTCCTCATAGAATCCAGCTTCTCTGATGATTGCCTCAGCATGCAGACCGAACAAGTATGGTGAGAGGATACAACCCTGATGCAACATTTCCTGATTTTAAACCATTCCGTTTCCCCCCTGTTCTGGTCGCCTCTTGATCCACGCTTAGATGCTGCCTCCGGAAATGCTGGCTTGTCAGCGAGTTCTTTTTGGTACAGTGACTGTGGGTTTTTATTCCATCTTTTTTTGATGCTTCCAGCACCATTCAACATTTTTCTTATCGAATCTTTTTATAGAAAAAAATGAAAGATTCTTTTCACATCTTTAAAGAAAATATATATATTTCTTCTTGGCGAACCATCTGCCCACAGATATTTATTATGTGGTTATGGGTTTCTTTTGTGCTTTTAGTAGAAGTCATATACAGAGTCAAAAAAGTCATTCGTCTATGATGTTGCAAATATTCATTCTTTTCCCATCACTTGTTTATAAGTTTTGCCTATAGAGAAATTATATTTTTCTTCATTTTGATTTTGTTGGGAAACTTGTCTAGTTTGAGTTCTGTTTCCTTATCCACATTAAAAAAAAATCAACCTGGATAAAAGATTTCAATAACTGAGACAAAAATGGCACATGAGAATTTTAAATTACATCTTGGAAGAGAGGTTTGAAACAGACTATTTTTAAAAGTGCTCTGCTAAGTAAGCATACAAGCCATTCACACTCTCCAGAAAATCTACTCTATTTTGAATTGGTTTCTTTATTTTCTATCTACCAAGTAAAATGTAAGCTGTACCAGGGCAAAATTTCTGTCAACTTCAAACACTACTGATCTTCCAACATTTAGCATAGTTTGGGGCATGCAGAACTCAGAATATGTTCAATGATATGCTTTCAAATGAACAGTTGAGTGGATGAATAAAATGGTAACAAAATAAAGATAAAACACAAAAGCTAATATGAAGAATCCACTCATTTTTTTCATGAGGGCCAATGAGTTGATTCTGACTCTTAGCAACTGTGATGACAATGAAAAGTTGTCCCAAGTTCTCTTGGCTGGAATTTTTATGGAAGCAGACCACCAGACTTTTTATTCCCACATCGCCTTTGGGTAGTGAACCACCAACCTTGCAGTTAGCAGCCAGGCAAGTGACCATTGCACTACCAGGGTCCCTAGCACTTATACTGTATCCAAGAAAATAAAAGATCTCATTGATCACAATTTAAGAATGGGAAAGATAAAACAGTGATCATCAAACAAACAGAGGTGATAAAATAGTAATTAAAATGGTGGTAAAGTGTTACTAATCAAACAATTAATCTTACATTAAATATAGAAAAATTTTGCATGTTTTACATATATACTTAAATCACATCGAATGCAAATGTCTCATAAGAAATCCAGAGTGAAAGAAGATACCCCCAAAAGTAGAAGAAATTATGAAATTATGATAAAACATTATAATGTGATACAAAGAAATTGTTTGCAAATAAAAACACACTGGCTACTGATACACATACTACATATCAATAAAATAAATTAAAAGTAGCAAGAGGGAATCTAGAAATGTGAACACTACTTGAACTAGCATAGTAAAAAGAATTACTTTTAGTCCATTTTACAGGTCTCCAAAGGGTTGTTAACAACCAGGGGGTAAATTCTGTCTAAAAATGACAGACATTTAGAACATGATCTGTTCCAAGAGAACATAATTCCTCCCTGAGAAAATACAGGTGATCTATTTGCTTCTGGCATTTTCTCTGTTTCATAATATCTTCTAGTCTTCTGGAAGCTTTATGTGAGATTTCCCAAATGATCCATTTATGTAAGTCAAAACCCAAGTTAATAGTTTTCCTCAGATATTCAACATAACCTTTGTTCATTATAATTTCTTGTATTTTATTAATAAAATTAATGTCTTAGTCAGAAGTTTTGTCACAGAAACCTCCAAAACTCTATTGCTACTTATTATACTTATTTTTTGTTAATAACTGGACACTTTCAGAATATTCAACCTTCATGTTATTGCTCTATTATTTTTAACTGAGGCGTAACCATTAGGGAAACTGGACTACAAATTAGGAGTCAATCTTTTTAAAAAGATCATTTGATTTCTATGAGTTCTCTAATTGATTTAGCTATTTTGCTTGATTTTGAATTTTGTTAAATACTAATCATTTTGACCCAGTGCTGTCCTGTATGTTCATATCTTTTATAATACCGTCGTGCATCTTTATGGTTTTTAATTAAACCATATCCAAACCAAAGCACACTCACTACCATCAAATGAATAGATTCTGTGTTGGGCTACTAACCAGAACATCAGCAGTTCAAAACCACCAGCTGTTCCAAAGAGAAAGTTGAGATTTACAGTCTTGGAAACCCACAGGGATGGTTCTACCTTGTGCTACAGTGTCACAATGAGGTATTTACCATAAACTGCTATTATTTGGTTTCAGTTTTATGTGATTTACTGATGCCCAAATACTACCTATGCCACAATGAATACATTTATATTGTATTCCAGTTTAGTTTTCCTGATTCCTTTTAATTTTAAAATTTAATTTAATCCTATGTGATTATAACATATTACTTCTCCATATTTTTAGGGCAAAACTTTCCATAGTATTCATTCACAATGGCAAAACCACACCTACAAGATTAATACGTGCCAAAATAAAGCAAGGTGGGCATTAAAATAGTAAGAATACGCTAATTCCAGGCCACCATTTATTGGGCACTCTCAAGGCAAGAGATCTGAACCAAAGTTCAAAGACCACCAATTCTACACCCTTTGGATAGCAGGCATCAGCTTCTTCTCACACCAGGTGCTTCAGCCTTTAGTCCAAGGGCTACAGCTGAGTTACAACCCAGTGCACTTAGTGAGGTTTCCACATCTAGTTCTTCTCATGTAGGTTATGAAGGATGCTGTGTGCCTTAAAATAACAGAGTCTAAGGTCCCAGTATCACAGGCCCTGGGTCATCCAGGCCTAAAGAGAAACTAGGTCAAGAGAGTCCAATGAAGAGCAGAATACCAGGCATATTCTCCCCTTGAGTTTTCTTTAAGCAGCGTTAAGGAATTTTTCCCGATGGGAGGTTGAATTTCCCAGTTTCCTTGCCAAGAAAAATTTAACAGCCTTCTCTGAGACATGCATGTCCCCCTCCTGCCAGCTTGACTTAAAATTCTAGTAAGGTTCAATCATCACTCTGGTATGGGGTGACTATCATCGAATGGTTGTCTCCTCCCCACATCTTGAAAAGATGACCCCAGCGGAGGTGAGGTCTTCTCTGCCAAAGTGGTTTTTAAGATTTACATGTGGACAAGCAATGTGAGAAGAAAAGAATGGGACCAATGGTCCCGGAGGGCCATGAGTGTGAGGGAGGTAGGGGAAGGGAGGAGGTGTTGGCCAGCCCAGGGATAGGGGACAACGAGTGATTCAAAACCAGTGGCAGGGAGAGGATGGGAGGACTGGTAGGGAGTGGCCAAGGGCAAGGTAATTGAGAGGAAGTACTGAAAGGAGAATGAAGGCTGAACATGGTAGTGGGACAGGAGGAAAGCATAGGGAAATAGAGGAAAGGAGTAGGAGGCAAAGGGCATACATAGAAGCCTAAATACAGACATGTACACACGTAAATATTTATGATTATGGGGGGAAATAGACCTGTGTGCTTATATTTATAGGTTTAGTAGTAGGGTAACAGGTGGATATTGGGCCTCCTTGTGCACATTCCCTTAATACAAGAGCACCTTGCTTAGCTAAATGGTCATTTCATGATACCCACCCTCCCGACATGATCGCTGAAGACAGACGTGTGCATAAGCAAACGTGGTGAAGAAAGCTGATGGTGCCCAGCTATCAAAAGATATAGCATCTTGGATCTTAAAGGCTTGAAGGCAAACTAGTGGCCATCTAGCTCAGAAGCAACAAAGTCCCACATAAACACTGAAGATGAATGTGTGCATAAGTAAGTGTGGTGAAGATGGCTGATGGTGCCCGGCTATCGAGAGCTATAGCATCTGGACTTAAAGGCTTGAAAGTAAACAAGCAGCCATCTAACCCAGAAGCAACAAAGCCCACATAGAAGCAGCACACCAACATGTGTGATCATAAGGGGCCGAGGGCACCCGGTTTCAAGCACCAAAGAGGGGGGGGGAGGAATCGTATCATTGGGAATGAAGGGAATGCATGATGGGGCACAATGCCCATCTGTAGAAAACTGGACATCCCTTGCAGAGCGGTAGTGGGAAGGAGATGGTCACTCAGGGTTCAGTGTAGCAATAATGAAACTCACAACCTTCCTCTAGTTCTTAAACACTTCCTCCACCCAACTATCATGATCCCAATACTACCTTGCAAACCTGGTTAGACCACAGGATGCACAGCAGTACAGATGGGAACTGGAAACACAGGGAATTTAGGACAGATGAGCCCCTCAGGACCAGCGGTGAGACTGGTGATACTAGGAGGGAAGGGGTGGGGGAGTAGAAAGGGGGATTCGATCACAGGGATCTACATATAACCTCTCTGGGGGATGGGCAGTAGAGAAGTGAGTGAAGGGAGATGCCGGGCAGTGTAAGATAAAATAAAATAATAATTTATAAATTATTAAGGGTTCATGAGGGAGGGGGAAGTGGGGAGGGAGGGGGAGAGGAAAAAGGATAATGAGGAGCTGATTCCAGGATCCCAAGCGGAAAGCGAATTTTGAGAATGATGAAGGCAACAAATGTACAAGTGTGCTGTGCACAATTGATGTATGTATGCATTGTGATAAGAGATGTATGAGCCCCAATAAAATGATTTTTTTAAAAACCTAATATATATATATTTAATACTATTTGTTGAATAAATAAAAAAATGATTGCTAAATAAAAAATAGATTTGCATAATGAAACTGACTGCCATGGAGCTGATTCGGACTCATAGCAACCCTGTAGGACAGGCTAGAACTGTCCCTTTAAGTTCTGAGACTATAACTCTTTATGAGAGTAGAACGCTCTGCCTTGCTCTCAAGATGTACATATAGAGGGGGTGACATATGGTTCCTGGATGCTAGCCAGGGTCTCTACCTAGTTGTTTGGGAGACCAGATTAGAAGATTACATCATCTTAGGAGCAGAAGCGTTGGGTCTGCCTTTGTTTTCATTTTCTGTCTACAATTAGATAGTCATTTCTTCCATTCGCTCTTTTGCAAAGTTCTTTCCAACAGCTCATGATTGGATGGGCTTTGGCCTCTAGTGGATCCCATGGCCCTTATAAAATAATGCCACCGTTTCCTAGGGATGTCTCAACAAACTCATCTAAAGAATGTGGCTTTAAACAGCTGAAATCTATGAATCCAGGGCACTGGCAAAACTATGTCTGTTCCACAAGAGCACTGTTTCTTGTCCTCTTCAGGGTCGGTGGTTATGTAATCTGGTGTCAATTTGAGAGGACTATGAGTGAAGGAGTGGAGTCTGGCCTGTCAATCAAGATATCACCAATGAGGTCTCTATGTGGGCATGACCTTCTCCTGAGATTTCTAGGAACTC
>NW_022111373.1:140770272-140806560 GCF_000313985.2 Echinops telfairi
CCACTTTTCGGTTGTCTGTCCCCCAGGGAGGAGGTCACACACAGTTCCATGTAATCGGTTCCCTCCTTCCCCCCTCCCTCATGAGCCCTCGATAGTTTATAAATGGGTATTTTGTCATATCTTGCCCTGTCCAACGTCTCCCCTCACCCACCCCTCACATATCATATTTTCTGATGTCTTGCATGTTGAACCAGGGCCTCCCCCTTTGATAAGAAGGGCATGCTGAGCCCACTACTCCATAACCATGAACCTCTCTTTCCCTCACACTCCTACTAGCAGTCCTCCTGGTTTCTGAAGTTGCTTCTAGGACGATCTTTCTTTTCTTAAAGGTCAACAGATACTTAAAGCTGGACCCTTTTCATGTCTATGGACGTCAGGAAGGCAGAATGCTGGCCTTCATTTCATTCCATCTCTGACTCCTGGTGTTGACTGGCACCACTGGTCACAAGTCATTTTGCTTTAATAAATGGTTGTTATTAATCAATGGGGTTAAAAAACCCTTGTTCTTTTCTTTCTTTCTTTTTAATTAGGGGCTCTTACAGATATTATTACAATCCATAGTTCCATTATTGCTGTCATAATAATTTTCAACATATTTTCTTTCTTCTTGAACTCCCTTATATCAGGTCCCCTCTATCCCTTCCCTCCCCCACCCTACCACCCCCATGGAGCCTTAATTTATTACTATTATTACTATTATTATTACTGCCATATCTTACATGATCTAATGTATCCGTTCACCTAAAATTCTGTCATTCATTCCCCCTGAGTGGGGTTATACAACCATCTTTGGTACCCATACCCCTCTTCCCCCTTTACTTATGTTTTATGGTGTTCAAAGGGTATTTATTAATTTACATATTTTCTTCTGCAATTTACTACAAAGAGCAAGGACAAATCAGGCTTCTCCTTTTTTGTTTTGCTTCCCCTCAGTGAAATATAAACGTTTATCTCTTTCATGTTCTATGTTCCACAATGGTGCAAACATAATTTAGTCAAGTTCTTTGCCACTTTAAAACAACAGCATTTTTCATTCCATAACCAATTATATGTTCATCATTCCATACAAGGTATTATGTAAAGCCAATTAAAGATCTGACAGAGAATAATTATATCTGTGTATTTACCTCAGAATACAAATATATTCATTGATGTGATCGAGAAAACAGTGAGCAAATTCATAAAAAAACTTCTTAGACATAACTGAAACACATTGAGAGACAGATCCACTGAGCCAGGGTGATTAGGACCATGGCATCTGGAAACAAAGGGCAATTGGGAATGTTCTGCATCAAACTTTAGTAAATAGCCACTGGGAAGTTAAAAGCACCAGAGAAAGGAAAAATGAAGAAATTCAAAAAACATGTGGGAAAAAATGCTTGCAATAGACTTATAGACCAGACAGATATGAATGTCCACAACCCTGAGACCACAAGAACTCTATGGCCCCTGATTACCTCTAATAACTGCTCTGAACGAGATCACATTAGGAGAGCCTAGATAAAATTGGAGGAGCATGTGGGAAAATCAAAAGACTTCAGGCTACTGGCTAAAAAGAAACAGGTAAGAAACCCAAGACTGTGGCTCCTAGTCATCTTTTCAGGTCTGGAATTAACCTCAGCCCTGTGTTAAAATAAGCTACCCTTTAAGATCCAAGGGGCAGCATTTACCCAAAGACAAAGTTCAGAGAATTGGAAAAGAAATGGAGAACAGAAACAAAGAAAAGAAGGGAATTGGTAAGTGATAGTGCATTAAGGGGACCACAATGGATGAGTGGAAGCAAAACGTGTATTAATTAATTATTGAATCTAACATTCACCTAACTCAATAAAAATGAAAGTTTTAAAAGTCTCTCTGATTCACTGCAACTTTTAAAGCAGGGCATGTGGATCACACGTGGAGCCTGGATTTTTGTGTAAAACATCAGTGCAAATTGAATGTCTTCCTGTAGCGTCATTGGTTCTTGTTATATGCCACCTCCTGAAACTTTGGGTGCAGAGATTCTGTATATTCTTTCCATCTTCTCTTGAAGCTTCCAACATCGTTTGGTATTTTGCTGATAGAATTTTTCAAAATTGTAATTGAAGGTCTGAATATTTTCTTGAGTTCTTTCAGGTTCAGATATACTGAGCATGTTCTTCCCTTTTGATTTTGTAGTTTTAGGTCCTTGCACATTTCATTACAATATTTGGCTTTATCTTCTCAAGATCTCCTTTGAAATGATCTATTCAGCTCCTTGACTTCATCCTTTCATCCATTTGCTTTAGGTACTTAACAGTAAACAGCAAGTTCAGAGTCTCTTCTGACATCCTCTCTCATCTTTTCTTTCTTTCCTGTCTTTTTTGTGTGTGACAGTTTGCGTTCTTCATGAATGATAGTCTTGATGTCCTCATACAGCACATTAAGTCTTCTGTTATTAGTGTTCAATGGGTAAACTTTGTTCTTGGGATGTTCTTGAAATTCAGGTCTAACAGACTCAAGGTCATATTTTGGCTCCTGTGGACTTGTTTTAATTTTCTTCTGCTTTATCCTGAACTTGCATATGAGAAATTGATGATTTGTTCCACAGTCAGTCCCTGATGTGGTTTTAGCTGATGCTGTTGAGCTTGTCCATCGCGTCTTCCCACAGATGTAGCCAATTTGATTTCTGTTTATTCCATCTGGGGAAGCCCATGTGTATAGAAGCCTTTTGTGTTGTTGAAAAGGGCATTTTCTCTCAAGGAGTTGTTGGTTTTGCAAAATTCTATTATCCGATATCCAGCTTCCTTTCTATCACCAAGTCCACATTCTTCAAGTGCTTTTCCTACCTCTGTGTTCCAACTTTGCCATTTGAATCACCAGTAACTATCAATGCATCCTTATCGCATGTTTGATCATCTTCAATTTCTTCATTACTAGATTTTGTGGTCGATGCCTAAAGTTGAATAATAGATACATTGTTAGGTTTTCTTGAAAGCAGATGGGCATGATCTGACCACAGACAGCACTGTGCTTCAGGATGGATTTAACAAGACACTTCCTGACAATGAACATGAAACCATTCCTCTTGATTGTGTTTTTCCCAGCACAACAAATCATATGACTTTCTGATTCAAGATGGCCCAAACTGGTCCATTTCATTTCACCGAGGCCTAGGATATCAATGTTCGTGTATTCCATTTATTTTTGACAGCTTTCAATTTTCCTAAATTTATACTCCACATGCTCCAAGTGCCAATCATTAAGTTTTGGCAGCTGTTTTAGGTTATCCTGAGACATGCTCCCTCAGCAAATGACCATCTTAAAGTCTCCAGTCCCACGGGCTTTACCTGACTCACTTTGCAATAGTCGACTGCCCTCCAAGAACTCTCCTGCTCTGGAATCACAGGTCAAGGGAGGCCCGCAGACCTGAGGGGCCCACCGGCCAGCAGTATCCCTGACAATGCTCCCTTTGTTCAGACTCCCAGCATCTGAAAAGGCTTCAAAGCAATGCATAAGATTTTCAGCAGCTTCTTTGTCTGAAATGGGGAGCCAATTCTTTCTTCAGTTCTTAGTCTGGAAGCTTCCCTGAAACCTGTTCACTTCAGGTGACCCTGCTGGCATTTGAAATACCAGGAGCATGGCTTCTAGCCTCACAGCAGCACACAAGGCACCGCAGTGTGACACACCGACAGACAAGTGGTGGGCAGTGTTACCTAGCCGTTGCCCTTTCTTCATAGCTGCTTCTATAACAGTCAAGATTCATATGAGATTTTGTGTCTTTCAGATTGTCTTTCAGAATCTGGATCAAATCATAGTGACTATGACCCATGAAGGCATATGACAACATATGGCCCTATTATTTCCCTTTTAGGAATGGTCATAACTATACCACTATGTTCTTGTAAGGGAGGGGCTTCTTTTTTTGTTGTTCACTATTGAAGTTTTTAATATAATCACAGGAGTTGTATTTTTTTTTTGTCTGTTAGGAAGAAAATGCTCAGAACATTGGCTGTATCTATTTATAATATCTGAGTTATGTACAAATATCTTCATTGTGTTTCAAAATATTGTAGTTTATTTATTTTCCTGGAAACATTGCCAGGAAAGCTATATATTACAAACGGTGCAGTGGGCAGGTCAACCCCATTAGCTAGCTATTGCGGGATAAAAAGAGACGAGGCACTATGCAGGGCCCTGTGAGTCAGAATGGGCTTGATGACAATGCATTGCAGTTTGGGGCTTTGGGTCCTACGTGCTCATCCAAAAGGGGCTGAGCAACACAGCTGCACCCAGCGTTGGAGAAAAAACCCAAAGATTTCTAACAGTCTTACCAGATAATATTCATATACCACCTAAGCCTGAACCCTAAGTATCATCTCCACCACACTGACATTCAGTCATGCAGAAAGCTGAGCCTATAAGGCAGCATTTCTATTTCCTAAAAGCTACACAAATACACTTTCTTTTTAATTTGCTCTACAGACAGCAAAGGATCTGAGTGAATAATTGGAGGTGGGGCACAGAAATCCAGGAAAACATTCATGAGGTTGCTGCAGATTTAGAATCAGCATTGTTCCAGGTGACAATCAGAGGAAAAGTGAAAAGAAATTCTTTGACCTTACTTTGAGTTTGCTAGGGTGGCATCAGAGGGTTGCTGAAAATGTCACAGGAGCAAGACACCAGTTATAGAATTGTCCCCAGAGGGGAGAAAATAATAGCTCCAATCAAACATACCATGCGCTGTGAACTTTGTTATGGCTTTGAGTGGCTTACACTTAGTGACACCAGTCAGAGACTTTTAACAGCTGAGAAAAGTGATAGTTCCTGAGAACAACTATCGCAGCCAAGAAATTCATTCTTCTTTCAGAATAAGTGCAAAACACTGACACACAGGATCTCAATCTCGCAATGCCCTTTTGGAAATTGTCGAGTTTAAGGGTGTCGCTTTTGTGGTGTTGAATAAGCTCCACATGCAGGAGGAACTTGGGAAAATCGCTTGCTAAACTGGCTAAGAACAAACATGAGTTATAAGATGCAAAAGTGATCATAAATTTAATTATATCAGCATAATATCGCCTTTTTGTTCACTGAGGAAGCTGACCACTAAATGCTTTTTAAATTTTTTATTTAAAATTTGAATATAACCACAGGCATTATATCACCATCTATTATTATCTGTCTAGAAGGAATCAAATACTCCAAACATTGGCTGTATCTATTTAAAATGCTGGAGTTCCTTAATAACTATGTTACTTCCTACTTGTGTTTTTAAAAATATTATTAGTGAACATTTTGACATTGTCAGAAAAGCTTTGTCCTACTAAGAGTGTGGAGGGCAGTTCAAACCCACCAGATATGCCAGGGAAGAAAGATGAGGCCGTCTGCTCTCATCTTTCTGTAATCAATTGTTGTTATGAAGGGCTGTCCAGTCAGTTCCCACTCATACTAGCCTTATGTAAAATAGAGTGAAACGAAATCCTTGCAGCATCCCTATGTTTATTGCTTTAGCCATGGTGTCAATCAGCAAAAACCTATTATATGAACAATTGATGATGGCTTTAAAAGGAGAAAACAGAAAGAAAAAAAAATAGGAGAAAACAGACACAGTATTCACCAGATTTCACTTTTTAGCAGGGTTCCATGTTGGCTATTTAAATTTTTCCCCACAATGAAACACTCCTGCCATACAGTATCATCTTAAAAAAAATAAATCGGACTCCAGTGTACATCAGAGCACTCTGAGGGCGGAAGGTTAGTTCAAGCTTTGTTGTTCAAAGATGGCCCTGCATTCTCACCACTGAAATGTGAATTTGAGCCATCACGCTTCCACCTAATGTGCATCCCTCTAGCACTGAGTGGGGGTCTGTCCACCCTCAAAGAGGTCAAGATCTGGATGCTGGCCATCACAATCAAACAGATATTATTAGAAATAGATTCACTGCCATTGAGTCAATTCTGACTCGTGGTGTCTCTAAAGGGCAGAGTAGAACTGTCACTGTGGTTTTCTGAGACTGCATCTCTTTACCAGAAAAGCCTTTTACCCAAGGAGTACCTGGTAGTTTCAAACTACAGACCCTGTAGATCGCAACCTCATTGGTAACTACTGTGCAACCAAGGATCTTTAATTTGAAATACAATAGCTCCTACATGAACTAAATACCTGAGACCCAGCCAGGCAAAGGCATACGCAACTGACTACCCAGAATGATTATGATAAAATGGTTGGAGCCCAAGCTAAGAAATGTATACCTGCATAAGCAGCTAAGGTAATTAAAACAATTACATCAGTCCATCCACAGGGAGCTGACAGAGATACAAACAGAATTCAGAAGAGGTTGTGGAAAGAAGGCTACCATTATGCATGCCAGATAGATCTTAGCTGAAAACAAGGACTACCTGCAGGAGGGTCACTTGTGTTTTACTGACTTTGCAAAAGCATTCGACACTGTGGATAAACCTAGATAACATTCCAAAGAATGGGAATTCCAAAACACTTCATTGTGCTTATGCAGAACCTAAACATAGACTAAGAGGCAGTCATGTAAGGCTAATGTCAAATGATTTTCTCTGGTCTATCTCAAGATGAAAATAGCTCTTTGAAAGCATTTAATTTGTTCCTTTGAAATGTGTCATCCTTTCTCTCTTATCTGTCCAGGCATAAGTATGTGGAAGAGTTAAGAAATATTAGTAGACTTATGTTTCATTCTTCAATTTAAATCATCTTAAATGTTATGCATACAAATGAATCCCCACAAAAGATATGTTCATGTTCAATCACCGTCTGGAAATGTAATCTTACGTGGAAAAGTACAACATGCTAAGATTGGGATATTCTGGATTAAGATGGATCCTAAATCCAAATATAGGAATGGTAGACGTGGACACAGATCAAGCTAGACATACAGCAGTAAGACAACCTGGTGGAAACAGAAGAATATATTGGAGTTGTGCTGTAATCAAGAAGTACTGTCTGGACTACCACATGTTGGAGACACAAGAAAAGTTCTTCACTTAGAGATTCCATGGGAAGGGAAACGTGTTCCAATTATGTTTCTGGATTTGGACATCAGACCTCCAAACCATAAAATGATAAACTTCAGGGTTCTAGTTAATGGCATTTTGTTATGGTATCCCTAAGAAAATAATCTGCCTACATAACAAAAGAAAACAACACTTAACTTTAAGTGAACTATGAAGCAAATAGAACCAAAACCCGCTGAATTATGTTATATGAACAAGATTTATTTATTATCACATTCTTGTGAATATTCTTGACAGCCCTGTGAGAAAAGTAATGTTTTGTTATCATCACTGTACTGAAAGGAAACTAAAGATTTGTTGAACTAAGTAATATTTCCAATGTAACACATACCCTACTCAGGAAATTATTATGTGAGCATATAAATATATTCCTTTACTCTAAAAGTATGAGAATTATTGCTAATGAATTATATATCATTTCTTCAACTTTTATACATTATTAGTATGAAATATGATAACATTGTATGAATGCAAAAAAACAACTAGTCTCTTAATTTTGGGTCTCATATTCTCATAATTAAAACCAGTATTTATCATTTATTTATATTGCAATTTTATAGAACTTATATTTCTTCCCATTTATTATGTTGAACCATCTGGAATTGCCATTTACAATCAGTTTTGACCTACAGAAAAAGACAGCAGTTTAACACTATTCAAAAATACATAGTACCAAGATATTTTCTCTTTTAACATTCAGTCTAGGAATGTAAATACACTCATGTAGATGCATTATTAATAAAGTCAACTTTGGGCATTGATGAGAACATAACTGACACATAAACCATAGGCAAATATTGCCTATATTATATGAGAGAAATATGTTATGAATGGCAGTCCCTCTTCTCAAGCTAGCACCTGAAAATGACCTTTTAAAAAACAGATTGAAAAGTAGCCTTTTGTAGTTGTTAGGTACCGTGGAGTTACTTCTGAGCCATAGTGACCCTATGCACAAAGAATGAAACACTGCATGATCCTGTGCCTTCCTCACCGTTGCTCCTATACCCGAACCAATTGTTTCAGCCAATACATCAATCCATTTTATAAGAGCCTTCTTCTTTTTCACTGTCCCTCTACTTTAACAAGCAAGATGTCTTCCAGGGACTGGTCTCTCCTGACAACAGTTCATGTTTATCCTCACCTCCAAGAAGCACTCTGGACTTACGTCTCCCAAGACAGATCTGTTTGTCCTAGCCCGTGATACTTTCAATATTCTCCACCACAATTCAAATGCATTGATTGCCTATATTGCACTAAAATTCTTACATAAGTTGCTTCAAAGTTAACATTTGCTATTACAAGGGAAAATATATATTATCTTCATGTACTGTGCTGCTTGCTTTTCCACAGTGCAATGTCTGTGCTTCTGCATTTTAAGATGCTTTCCTTGGAGAAATACGCTCTTCTCCTCAGGCTGATACTTAAGAACACAATCAGAGGAACATGAAATCTTCTGAGATGAGCGGATGCTTCAATCTCACAATATCATTTCCAGAATGTTTTCCTAAGGGCAAGCAGATTCAAGGATGTGTGATGTAGCAATATTTAAAATAATGAAAATAACCTGAATATAAGAAAGTAGAAAGCTCTATAGGAACTGTAGACGTTCCATTCAATGGACGACTTAATAGCCATAGAAATTAGAAAGTCAAAGCATTCATATTAAAAATAAAAATTGCCATTTAATATAAGAAACATGAAAAAAAGTAGAGAAGATACAGAATGATGTTGTGTGTATTAATGAACCCTGGGGGTGCCGTGGTTAAGCAATTAGTTGCTAAATAGAAGGTCGGTGATTCACACTCATCAGGTGCTCCACTGAAGCAGATGAAGCAGTTGGCTTCCATAAAATTGTAAAGTCATAGAAAGGTGTAAGGGAGTTTAATTCTGTTCTATAGGGTTGCTGTGAGTAGGAATTAACTATATGGTAATGAGTAATATCTATTATTATTAAGTCTCAGAGTTGCATATTAAATGATATCAGTTATCATTTAGGGAGAAAAATAAAGGATAATTCTCCATTGCATTTAAAAAATGTTATATTGAACAAATATTTTCTATATTCAGCAAAAGCATGGAATATAATCCTGTTTTTACACCATGAAATAACATAAACATAAAATTATGATGTGTAATTATGATGTGCTCTAATCATAAAAATCATGTTCTGTCAATGTTTACCCAATTTTCCACTTAAATTAAAAATGCCAAGGTCCCTCTATATTATTTTTCTAATATACACATATAAGGATCTAATGGCATAAAATGATGGGAAAATATTTAAAACATCTTATTTTAAAAATATTAATTATGGGTGCAACCATAAATTTTACATGCCTCTCTTTCTTAACAAGCTCCATATTTAATTAATAACAACAGAAGATCAAAGAAGATGAAAATTAATTTTATAATTAGCTATGTTAATTGAGAAATTAATAGCTTTATGATAGAAACTTCCATCTCACTATCTCTTGAGCATTTATTACAAATAACCACACAAATGACTGAGTTAAGAAATATGCTTAGAAATGAGGATGGTAAGATTTTGTCTCAGGTACTTTGAAACTTTAGTAGGAAAGACTAGCACCTAGAAAAGCACACCAACCTTGTTACATCGTAAATCAGTGAACCAAGAAAATCCTCAAGGAGATGGGGTGATACAGTGGCCTTAATGGACTCAAATATAATAATTATGTGGATGGTACAGTACTGAACAGTGTTTTGTTCTCTTGTATATAGTGCCATTTTGAGTTGAAGTCAATTCAGTAACACCTAACAACACCAACAACATCCACAAAATATTGAACAATGCAAGAAACACCAACAGAAGTGGAAGAATTACACCAAGTCACCTTACCAAAATGAATAAGTCAATGTTCATTCATTTCACACATAAATAGTATTGAAGGGAAAAGTTCAAGCAACAACAACAACAAAAAAGAAAGAACCTCATTGCCATGGAGTCTATGCCAACTCATAGATACCGTACAGGGTGGGACAAATCTGCTTCTGTTAGTTTCTGAAACTGTAACTTGTTAAGGGATAAAAAAGGAGTCTTTCTCTTGCAGAGCTACTGGTGGTCTTGAACTACTGATGTTGAGGCTAGCAGGGCAATGTGCAACCACTAATACACTCCTTGTGGAAGCTGCACTGAAAGCATTGGGGGGGAAAATTTGAAAAAGGATGTAGGGCTGGAAGTACTCATTCATCTATGCCAAGAATTTCCGAAGACCAACTGACTGAAAGAAATCCATATTAATGCCCATTAAAAATATTTTTGATATAGAGTTAGGGTTAGGGTTTGTATTATGTTTATGCCTAGGGTAAGGGTTAGGGTTTGGGTTATGTGTATATATAGAATTCGAGACAATGTATGAGTAGTTATAAAGCAATATTATTAATGTTACATGCAAGCAAAATTTCACTAAAGCCAACTCAAATATTTTTACAACAGTCATTGGCAAGGCACTGCCAGAAAATCAATCCAGATTTAGAAAAGAATGGGGAAGAAGGGATATCACTGCAGTTATCAGAATGTTCTGGGCTGCAAGAAGAAAATATAAAAGGATATTTATGTATTTTATTGACTACTGAAAGGCATTTGAGTTTGGGAATCATTACAAATTATGGATAGCAGCTCAAAAAATGGGAATGCCATAAATCATAAGTGACCTGCACATAAACCAAGAGATAGTTGTTCATATAAGACAATGGGATACTCTATGGTATAAGATCAGAAAAGGAATGTGTCAGGTTCCTTTCAATATTTTACTAAAGCTGTTTGAAGAAATAAAACTGGAGTCTGGACTATATAAAGAGTAACATGGCATTAGAATGGAAGGAAACCTCATTAAACCTTGAAATATGAAGATGACACCACATACTAGGTGAAAGTGAAAAGAATTTAAAGCACTTACTAATGAGGATTAAATACTAAACCTTCAATATGGGTTGCACCTTAAAACAAAGAAAATAAAATCCTGGGACTTCCAGCAAGATAGTGACTGAGTAACACATACCAGAGGGACTCCGTAGAAATCAGTGCAGGAGAGTCACTAAGAGGGAAATTTCACACTGCTGGTTTACAGGAGGAGCATCATAAAGATAAATAGGCACAGATCTATTCGATTTTGAGGACCTGGGGATTTGGGCTTACCACAGGGAGGCCAGCTAGCGTTTAACCTTAGCCCCAACGCTGTCGCGGCCAGAGTCGAGATACTTTGGAGGCAGCCCCAGGGCTTTATCTCAACACAGCCACAGCTTGCCACTGCCTCAGGGCAGGGTTTAAACCCCTCCAGCCCCACAGTCAGGGATTAGGGATCAACAATATTTTTACTTTTGTTTCCCTCTCTTCTCTCCCCACCCCCGCCCCCACAGTCTCAGTGGGCACAGTTTTTTTTTTTCTTTTCTTTTCTTTACTTTTCTTTCTTTTTTTTCTTCCCATTTCTCTCACAAGTCACTGCCAACCTCCAGGTCACTCCCCCTGGCTTAGGGCATTTATGCCTGCCTTCCGTCCACCCAGATGGGGGAGCTCCACCGTCTGCAACATGCCATGAGACTGGGGAAAGCCCAGCCACCTTCCACCGAGGGAAATCCTGCCTGCCCACCCAGCTGCCCTCTGCAGTCCTCAACAGACTACTGGGGAAATCCTCCCCACTTTCATTCAGGAGAACTCCCACCCACCTTCCGCAGGGGGAAATCCTGCACACACCCACACTCTGCAGCACTTAAAACACAGCTCGGGAAATCCTATGCACCTTCCTCTAGGGGAAGTCCTGCTGCATGGCTTGGGGAGCTCCTACCCAGCCTCTGTGGTCTGAAATGACTAAATGAACTTCCTGTCACCTGGCATAGTGCCTCACATGGCCTAAGGCAGTTTAGCTGACACGTTTCAGTGCTCCTCACTGCTGCAGGAACCACTGCTCAACCAACACAGTGATCTAGCTGACCAGGGCAATTCTGCCCACCATCTGTGGTGCTCTACACCAAATCAGGCACACCCACCTGCCTTTCTTGGCACTCCTGTTGCAGTAGGCACCCCTGTAAGTACACTGTGGCACCCCAAGCTGCTGTGAGCCACACCATCACATGTTCTTGTGAGATCACCCAGTGTAGCACCATCCTCGCAGGTCCACAACCAACCGACCGACCAGCATTGCCTGAGAGGACCGTCCAGCTTGCCCTCCAAATAACAGAATATTAGTTGACTAGAGAAAGAGTGAGACCCTTGGAGAATAAAGTGGTAGGCCATTCCCATAGTGTAATTAACTGCAGGCAACTGGAAGAAGCATTCCTATGAGTCTCTCAGAGAGAGCCTAGTGCTCTTGGACTCTCTGGAAAATGGAACCAGGCTCCTGTAAAACAAGGCAACACAAACAGCAATTAGCCCCAATGACCTCACCCCCCAAAACCCAGGAGAAACAAAAGACAATGTCAGAACATGTCCTGAACCTAGCAAAGTGCATAGATGAAGCAGAAATTTATCTGCCACAGAAATAAATTTTCAGAATTCTTCTTGAAGTCCTGCAGCATATGAGGGAAACAATACAGAACAGGGATGAAATGATAGAGGAGATAAAGAACACACACCAAAGGGAAATACAAGAGCTTAGGGACGAGATAACAAAAGCCAGTAGCAGAGCCATGGCTATTGCCACCCAACTGGAGGAGGCAGAGAACCACACCAGTGACCTAGAGGACTGTCAAACAGACGTTAACAAATGTGAACATAAGTCTGATAAGTTCAACAGGGGAGCTGAAGAAAACCTAAGAACTATGTCTGCTGCTACAAAGAGAAACAACATCAGAATAATTGGATTACTGGAGGAAGACACAACACAGATGTCAACAGCAAAAATAGTGAGATAATTCTTGGAGGAAAACTTCCCCAGCTTAATGAATGAAGACCAGGAAACCATTCAGGAAGCTGAAAGAACACCAGTTAGAATGAATCCCAAGTCACCAAAGGACATAATAGTTAAACTATCCAACTTAGAGGAAAAAGAGAAAATTATGAGAGCAGCTAGGGAAAAACAATAAATCACATATAAAGGTTCCCACATAAGTATATGCTCAGACTTATCAGCAGACACTATGAAGAAGAGGAGAGAATAGAGTAACAAAAATTGAAGGAAAATAATGCAAACCCAAGAATACTCTATCCAGCCAAATTATCTATCAAGATACATGGAGAAGTAAGAGTCTTCCTAGACAAGGAAAAATGCAAAGAATATATTAAAAGAAATCCAGCCCTACAAAAGATCCATGCTGACCCAGTATGGGCAGAAGAACAACACTCACTGAGCACAAATAAGAGACCACCACATAGAACAGCCCCACCCAGAAGGCAACAAATTGAAAACAGTCCCCAAGATAGCATTGGCTTAAGGGTGGAAAGAAAGTCAAGAGTGAAACACACACACACACACACACACACACACACACACACAACACACTGATAAGAAAATGAGGTCACACTGATAAGAAAATGAGGTAGGAAAACACCCAACACAAAAGGTATAAGATGACATCACAGAGACCACAGATGGAGAAAATAATCCTGAATATCAAGGAACTGAACTCAGGCATTGAAAGACTAAGGTTAGCAGACTGGCTTAGAAAACACAACCCATAAATCTGCTGCCTATAGGACACACATCTCAAGATTACAGACAAAAATAGGCTGAGAATCAAAGACTGGAGAAAAACATACCAAGCAGATAGCAAATCAAAAAAAGCAGAGGTTGAAATCCTAATGTTGGATAAAATTGACCTCAAAGTGCAATCCATAAAAAGAGATAAGGAGGAACACTATGTAATACTCAAGGGAACTGTAGAGAAAGAACCACTAAGCATTTTAAACATATATTCCCTGACAATGAGACCCACTGAATAGGTCAAACACTCCAAAAGATCAAAATTAATCACAGGCTCAACAATTTTAGTAAGTGACTTCAATGCACTGCTCTTCGAGAAAGCTAGCTAACACGGAAAGAAATTAAAAAAGGAGGCTACAGATCTAAACACTACAATTAAACAATTTGACCTGATATATATTTACAGAGCGCTTTATCCTAATACAAAAAAAAAAATCACATCTTTTCAAGCCTCAATGGCACATATTCAAAGATAGAGCACAGGCTGGGTCATAAGTTGAATCTGCATAAATTTAAGCACATTGATATCATACAGACCTTTCTCTGACCACTATTCTATAAGGCTCGAAATCAACAAAAGGAAGATGAAGAAAACAAGGGCAAACAACTGGAGGATCAGTAACTCTATTGCAAACGGAGTGTGTACTGTCCCAGATCAGGGATGAAACTAGGAAATTTCTAGAAAGCAACAAGAATAAGAACACAACATTTCAAAACTTATGGGACACAGCAATGACAGTTATCAGAGGAAGTGTCTTAGCAAAACATGCACACATGAAAAAGGAAGAAATACTTATGATTGATATGTAGGCACAAAATTTACAGCAACTAGAGCAGAGTCAACAGAACAAACCTACTCATAGCAAAAGAAAAGAAATTATGAAAATCAGGTCTGATATTAAGGAGAGGCAAAAAAAGAAAACTGGAAAAAATTAATGCTGCTAGTAGTTAGTTCTTTGAAAACTTGAAGAGAATCAACAGACTGCTGGCAAATCTAACCAAAGAAAAGAAGGAATAAATTTCAATAGCAAAGATGAGGAATGAAACAGGAGACATTACAACAGACCCTAGTGAAATCAAAAGGATAACTGCACAGTCCTACAAAGGACTGTACTTCAATAAATTCAACAACTTAGAAGACATGGACAAATTCTTGGAAAAACAATCCTTCCCTAAACTATCCCCGATGGACGTCAAGAACCTCACCAGTCCCACAGCAATAGAAGAAATACGCAAGATTATGTAGAGATTACTACCGAAAAAATCCCCTCATCCAGATGGCTTCACAGGAGAATTCGAGCAAGCATTCAGGGAAGAATTGACACCAATTCTACAGAAACTCTTCCAGAACATAGAAAAAGACAGAAACTCCCAAATTCTTTCTATGAAGCTAGTATAACTCTGACACCTAAAGAGGGAAAGGATACCACAAGAATTGAGAACTATAGACCAATATCCCTAATGAACATCGATGCAAAATTCTTTAACAAAATACTAGCCAATAGAATACAAAAGCATATAAAAAAATAATTCACCATGACCAAGTGCAATTCATACCAGAGATTCATGATCATTCGCCACATTGACATGAATAACTATAAGAACCACATGATAATATCATTGGATGCAGAAAAGGCATTCAACAACATCCAACACCAATTCATGTTTAAGACACTTAAGAAGAAGGAAAAGTGCTCAATATAGTATATGCTATATATGAAAAAACAACAGCCAATGTGGCAATCAATGGAGAAAAAAATGAAAACAATCCCACTGAAAAAGGGGACCAGAAAAGGTTGCCCCTTGTCCCCACTCTTATTTAACATCGTACTGGAGGTCTTAGCTAACAGCATAAGGCAAAGAAAAGGCATCAGAGGTATTTGCCTGTGGAAGGAAGAGATGAAACTATCCTTATTTTCAGATGATATGATTTTATATAGAAAATCCCAAAAGCTCATCAAGAGGAGTACTAGAAGCAATAGAGAAATATGGCAGAGTGGCAGAATACAAGATCAACAAATAGAAGTCTATCAGACTGCAATACACATCAAACGAGACCACAGAAGAGGAGATCAAAAAAGTGGTACCCTTTTCAATAGCCAAACACAAATTAAAATATCTAGGGATATACCTGACTAAAAAAAACCAAAAGATTTGTATGAGGAAAACTACAGAACCCTTTTATAAGAAACCAAGAGTGGCCTCAACAAATGGAAGAATATGCTCATGGATTGTAAGACTCAATAGGTAAAATATGTCAGTTCTGCCCAAGGCACTATATAAGTTTAATGCAATCGCCATATCATTACCATCATCTTTCTTTAAAGAATTGGAAAAACTGATTACTAACTTCATGTGGAGTGGGAAGAAGCCCAGAATCATCACAGAACTCCTCAAAAAGAAGGACTGACTGGGTGGGCTTGCTTTTCCTGATAGCCACAGTGGTTAAAACCACATCGTGTTCATATAATGACAGATACTCAGATCAACGGAAAAGAACTGAAAACCCAGAAATAAAATCATTAGCATATAGATGACTTGATCTTTGATAAGGGTCCAAAAAATATCAAATGGGAAGCAGATGGTCTCTTCAATAAGTGGTATTGTAAAAAATGGATATCTACCTCCAGAGGAGGTGGGCAAAGGACCTGAACAGAAGTTTCACAGGGGCAGAAATCTGAATGGCCACTAAACTTATGAGAAAATGTTCCTGATCATTAGCCATAAGAGAAATGCAAATTAAAACAACACTGCAATACCACCTAACACCCTCAAAGATAGAAATTCAGAAAGCAACAAGTGTTACAGGGGCTGTGGTGAGATAGTAACTCTCATCCATTGCTGGTGGATCTGTATGTATGGACAGTCACTATAGAAATCAATTTAACAATATCTAAAACTAATGGAAATTGAGCTACCACATGATCCAGCAATCCCACTACTGGGCATATACCCGGAAGAGACAAGAAAAAAAACAAGGCCAGACATCTGTACTCCAATGTTCATTGCAGCACAGTTCACAATTGCAAGGAGTTGGAAACAACCCAAATTTCCATCCACAGATGAATGGATTAAAAACTGTGGTACATACATACAATGGAGCACAACACATTGCTAAAAAACAGTGATGAATGCATGAAGCACATCGCTGCATGGGAAGAACTGGAAGAAATCATGCTAAGCAAAGTAAGCTAACACAAAAAGACAAGTACAACATGAGTCCGCTGAGGTAAGCCTGGGATGAAGTCCAGGTAGTACAACAGGGACAGACCAAGTCCAGGGATACATATAGTAGCCAACTAAGAAGGAGGAGGGGGGGCGGAGAAAAAAAGACACAGGTAGTGGAGGAACAGGGCACTAATCCACCCAAGGTGAGGATATTTTTTACATCTCCACAGGGAAAGAGGGACCAGACTTTAACCTGGTGTTCCAAGATGTGAATGCAACATATTGGTATGAAGCAGGGAATCAATAGGAATGTCTGAGGGGTCGTCCCCAATCTGAACTATGGACAGTTCCCCCTCCCCACAGAAGAATTCACTTCAGAGGACAGCAGTGAAGCTACAACTCAGGGAGAAGTCATGTCTGATCAGAGCGCACGGGAGCAAATGAAGGGGGAGGAAAAGAGAGTGGAACACATCCTGGTCCACCAAGCCCTGAGGACAATAGCCCTGCTCAGAGCAGCCAATGCACAGAGAGGATCATAGGGTCAGCCCCACTATGAGACTGGATGTCCCTCACTAACTCATAGTGCTATGGGTGACAACACTGGAGATACAGTGTGGAAATTATGCCTGATCGGACCCCACCACTCTGAGGCAATATATTAAGGGCGTGCAACTGAACAGCAAGGGGAACAGAAAATTGAAGTACCCAGGGAATACCAAATATGGACTTTGGGGCCAGGGCATGGCACACCATCAGACTTGACTGGAAAACACCTCTGAAGGTCAACAAACAGACCTTGAACTATTTATAGACTTTCTCTTTTACTGTCCTTCGGTTTTGTTGTTGTTTTGTTTTCTTTTGTTGCTTTGTTTTGCTCTGTCTTGTTTTTTGTGAATATTATTATCTCGGCAGTCCTATCTAGATAAGACAGGTGGCATAAACAATCTGGAGGAGAGGACAATGGTAGCAATGGTTCTAGGGGGACATGGGAGAAGGGGAGGCAGGGGAAAGGAAGTGGGTGTTAACAAACCCAGGGACAAGGGCACAACAAATGATCTAAAATCAATGGCGAAAAGGGTGTAGGAGGCCTGGTTGGGCATGATCAAGGGCAATGCAACCGAGAGGAACTACTGAAACCAAAATGAAGGCTGAATATTATAGTGAGACAAGAGGAAAGTGAAATCAAATAGAGGAAAGAACTAGAAGATAAAGACATTTATAGAAGTCTAAATACAGGTATGTACATACATAAATATATCTATTTATGACAATGGGGAAATCGATATATGTGCATATATTTATAGGTTTAGTATTAAGGTAGTGGATGGACATGGGCCCCTAAACAAGTACTCCCTCAACTCAAGAACACTTTGTTATAATAACCTGATATTCCATGATGCTCACCTTCCCTTCCCGACATGATCGCTAAAGATAAAACATGTGCATAGGCAAATGCAGTGCAGAAAGCTGATGGTGCCCAGCTATTAAAAGATATAGCATCTGTAGTCTTAAAGTCTTGAAGATAAACAATCAGCCATCTAGCTGAGAAGCAACAAAGCCCACATGAAAAAAGCATACTAGCCTGTATGATCATGATGTGTCGATAGGATCAAGTATCAGGTATCAAAGAACAAAAAATCATATCATTGTGAATGAAGGGGAGTGAAAATTGGAGACACAAAGCCCATCTGTAGGCAACTGGACACCCCATTACAGTAGGGTTGCAGGGAGGAGATGAGTCGGTCAGGGTGCAGTGTAACAATGATGAAACATACAACTTTCCTCCACTTGTTTAATGCTTCCTCCCCCCACTATCATGATCCCAATTCTACCTTAAAAATCTGGCTAGACCAGAGGATGTATATTGTACAGATAAGAGCGGAAACACAGGGAATCCAGGACAGATAAACCCCTCCGGACCAATAATGAGAGTAGCAATACCAGGAGGGTAAGGGAAAGGTTGGGGGAGAAACGGGGAACTGATCACAAAAATCTACACATACCCTTCTCCCTGGAGACAGACAACAAAAAGTGGATGAAGGGAGACATCAGTCAGTGTACGACAAGAAAAAATAACAATAATTTATAAACTATCAAGGGTTTGGGAGTGAGGGATGGTAGGGAATGGACGGCAAGAAAATGAGGAGCTGATACCAAGGGCTCAAGTAGAAAGAAAATGTTTTGAGAGTGATGATGGCAACAAATGTACAAATGTGTTTTACACAATAGATGGATGGATGGATTGTGATAAGGGTTGTAGAAGCCCCCAATAAAATGATTTAAAAAGAAAAAAAAATCCCGAAAACGGGAGCAATAAGCAATATTATGATATGTGGTTAATATTCTGAAATTTTAAAATTCATTTTATTGAAGCTTTTACAGATATCATAACATTCCATAGTTCCATCATATCAAGCAGTATTATACAATTGCTACTACTATCAGTTTCAAGACATTTTCTTTTTTTTGAACCCCTTGATATCAGCTTCCCTTTGTCCCCGGCCCCTCCTGCTCTACCCTCAGGAGCCCCGTTGTTCCTCTTTTTTATAATAGTTTTTTTTTTTGCCATAACTTCCACAATCCAGTATATCCATTCACATAAAATTTTGTTCTTCAACCCTGTTGAGTGGAGTTATAAAATCATCTATGCTGTCGGTTCCCCTTCCTATTCCTCCCCGCCTCCTGTCTCCTTACCCTTAGAAAATCATTACTCCTGTTACTATTTCTGAAGGATCATCGAGCTTGACTTTTATGTACTGAACGATCGTAATATACAAATGAACATATGCAAATCTAACATGATTAATAAGGTGAAACAAATAAAAACCATAATAGTCAGGGGAGGAAATATCAAAGAACTATAGTGCACCCTGGATTTATAATTCTTCTGTGTAACCCTTTTAAGAGGGACTGTCTAATTAACTTACAGGTGGGTTTTGACTCTCTACTATATCCACACCCCTTCACATTGATTTAGTTGCTTGTTTTTGAACTTCCAATACCTCTTCCCTTTGACACCTCATGATCACACAGGCTGGTATGTTTCTTCCATGTGGGTTTTGTTGCTTCCCTGACTGTGTTAGTCTGGGCTGTCTAGAGAAACAAAACCAACTACACTCACATATGTATAAGGAAGAGCTTCATATCAAGAAGTCATTTCATATTAAGAAGGTGTCCCAACCCAGTGCAACTTAAGTCCCTGGGTCCAGTGCTAGCCCGAGTCCCCTTCAGACTCACATACCTGCTTCTGATGATTCAGAAAGCTGAAGTAGGATTCAAAAGGATCACAGGCTGGTGGGTACAGAATCACATGGCTCCTACATCAGTGGAAATATGGCCACTCCTATCAGGATTGGGCAGCCCACATGGGGCCACTCCTGAAGGTAGGCACAGAGTCTCAGGAAGTAAGAAGGTAAAGGGACAGAGAAAATGAAAAAGGTTCCTTCCTTCTTCTGAATGTCTACCTTATTTAAAACAAACCAAAAAACCATACCTCCCAGGGAACATCATCAGGCTGTGTCCTGATTAACAGGTTGGACTCCACTCCTCCACAAGTGCAAGTGGCCATAAAATCTAACTACTACTGTGACTAAAGTACAGTGTCAGGGGAATGAAAGACATCTTCAAGGAGATGAATCGACTCGTAGCCAGATTCAGACCTGGAGATGATCGTGAGAAGGTTGTTGACTTTTTTCACTGCTGTCATCTAGTTTGGGTCAGGTTGCTGAGCCTGAGTTCAAGTTGACTTCCTAGCATCAGCAGTGACAACAGCAGCATTATTTTTGACAGGCCAGTCAATGATTCCATGTAAAATATATTGTAATTCTTTTTATTAATGTGTAATCCAGTAAAAAGACATACATTCAAGGTAATTTTTTTCCTAGATGATATTAATTTATTAATCTATTTTCAAAAGATGTTGGCTTTTGTACATTTGTGGGAGGGAAATTACCTAGTTTGGTGCAATTCAGCTATTTTTATCTATGTTATTAACATGATTTCTTTAGTTACGAAAATGTGATTAAGACACCTCAGGAGAATGGAGACCTCCAGTGTGACAGGATTCCCATTTTCTATTATTTTCAAAAACAGGTGTTATTTTTTTTTAATATTGATTCAGAAAGAGAGTTTTAAAGAAATACGTGTTTAATTACTTGTGTGGTCATTTTCTTGATCCATTCAACTGCTTTCTTAAAATAGGTCAAAAACTTTCTTATTACTTGATATGGAATAGCTTACCCCAACACACACACACACACACACACATCCCCATGCACAAATGAACCTTGTATTATATATCTGTGATATTAAAGGAGTTGTGAGTGAGAATAAATAAGAAATCAGTGAAGAAAATGCCTTCCAATAGCTAGTCAACATGGATATGTGACCATTCTGAATTATCAGCTATCAAGTCAGTCACAGTCATTAGCAGTCCTATGGGCAGAGTAGAACTTTTCCTATGGTATGGTATCCTAAGACTGTAAAGCTTTATGGGAACAGAAAGCCTGGTCTTTCTGCCTTGGGTTGGTGAGTGGGTTTGAACACCTGACTTTGTGGTTAGCAGCCTAATGCATTACCCACTATGCCACCAAGGCTCCTGAATTAGGAGTTAAGCATGATATTTTCAAGCCACTTATTGAAAACTTAGGATAATTACAAAGTACAGTATTTTGAAAAACAGTAAACTTAACCCACGGCACAAGCTTTTTTGAGTAAAATCCATGAACAATATTTTACAACTGTTAAACAGATTTCAAGTACAATTAATTGAGATCTATAATTTTGTACTGTGATAGTTACATAATTTCACGTCCACTTGAAGATATATAAAGGCATAGAGGTGGAGTTTAACCTGTCAGTCAGGTCACAGCCTCATGGTGCCTCCTTGTGGGCATGGCCTCCTCAGGGCCCTGGGAACATTTGCACACAGAGAGATCATGTGATTAAGGTGTGTGGGGCAAGAGAGGCATGCTGTTTGCCAAAAACTGGCACACTGAGATGGCTGAGTTGTCATGGTGCATTGTCCTGGTGGCAAAACCAGTCTTCCATGTGCCATAAATCAAGGTCTTTTTTGTTGCACACTGTTATGTGATCTTTTCAGAACCTCTAAATAGAAAGCTTGATTAATAGTCTGACCTGTGGAATGAACTCCAAATGTACTATCCCCATAGCACACTAATGGATTTTCTCAAAAATACTACATCTAATATCTAATTGGTGATATAAATGAACTTGAATATCACATGATAGAATTGTGCAAAACCAACAACTTCATCACAAATACCTCTTTTGAACAACATGAAGGCTGACCATATGAGGTGGTATCACCCCCGCCAAAATTCTTTTTGTTTCCACTAATGAAGAAGGGTGATAACAATTTGACAACACAGAAGAGGTGAAGAAAAACCAAGGGAGGTGCTGTCAGCCATATGAACAGATGAGTTTAAAAAATGTTTCCAAGAATAGAAGATTTGACAAATGTGTTAAATATAATGAAGAGTACTTTAAAGGTGATAAGTTCATTTCCATTCCCAAGATCATATTATCCAAATAGTGTTCCTTCTTATTTTCAACTTTTGCATTCCAACTGCTAATAATTATCAATGCATTTTGGTGGCATATTTGATCCATTTCAAATGAAGATATTGGTAGACTTTTGTCTTTAATCTTCACCACTAGCTCTAGTGATTCTTGCCTAAATTTGAATAGTGTTATGTCCATTTCTGTAGATATCCTCGTATGTGGATAGATATTATCCTATCACAGTCAGCATTGTATGCCATGATAGATCGTGAAATGACCATTGTGATATTGAAGGCAATGTCATCCCTTTTGAATCTGTCATTCCCAGCATGGTAAAGTAGGTGCCTGTCTGATTCAAATCGCCAATAACAGTCCATTTCAGCTCAGTAATGCCGAGTACATAGATCTTTTTTTTTTGAGGACTTTCAATTTTCCTTGATTCATACTTAATACATTCCAAGTTTCAGCGGTTTCTTTTCATTTTGGTTCGTGCCTCAGCAGCAAATAAATGTTTGCAAATCCCACAGACGTTACTCCATCCGCATCATTATGGCCAATTCTACTTTGAGAAATTCGTTCTTCTTCAGTCATCCTTTGAGTGCCTTCCAATCTGAAGTACTCTCTGACTAAAACCATTAACATACTTCTGACATAGCATTGTTGAAAGGGAGAGGAATTTGAAGCACTTATTGGTGAATATTAAGCGTTGCAGCCTTTAAAATGTATTGCAGCTCCATATAAGGAAAACATCCTTGCAACAGGACCAATAGGTAACATCATGATAAATGGACAATATTGAAGTTGTTGAGGATTATATCTTGCCTGTATCCATAATCAAGACATCAAACAATGCATTGTTGTGGAATATATTAGCTAGACAGACCTCTTTAAAGTGTTAAAAAGCAAGAATATTACTTTGAGGACTCTCATATACCTTACCCAAGCCATTGTATTTTCAGTCACCTCTTGTGCATGTGAAAGTTGGGTATTTAATAAAGTAGCCAGGAAAAAATCAATGCACTTGAATTAAGGTGTTGACAAAGAATATTGAACATAACACGAACTGACAAAAGAACAAATAGATCTGTCTGAGAAGAAATACAGCCAGAATAGTCCTTTAGAAGCACGGAGTTGGGACTTTGTCTCATATTTGGACATTTATCAGTAAAGACCAGTCCCTGGAGAAGGACCTCATGCTTGGTAAAGTTGAGGGCCAGAAGTGAAGAGGAAATCCCTAAACAAGATGGAGTGACATGAAAGATGCAATTATGGTCTTGAACGTAGCAACACTTTTTAATTTTTAGGACGGTGCAGGATGAGACAGTGTGTTAGTTTGTGGTACATAGGATCCTTATGAATCAGAACTACCTTCAGGTCACATAGCAGCAACAGCATCCCATACGAGATAATCAGTCCAAGCCAGAGAGTAGTTCCCATTCCTCTTGACAATGATTGGGCCAGATATGAATATTTGAGTCTGACTATTGACTTCTGATGCCAAGACTTCTGATGGTAGAATTTCTTGGAAATTCTATCTGGAGTGTACAGACTCAAACTTGTGTTAAGAATCATTCTGAGTCAAAACTTACTTAGCAGTAATTAACAACAACAATATCTCATGATAGTTTGAAAGTGAAGTCAATGGAGAAAATGCCAGAACTGAGGGTGCAGGAAGTATCTGGCTTCCCCAGTCTAGGATCCTCCTGGACTTTATCTTCTGGGAGATAATAAATATTGCTATTATTAAGGATATTTTCAAGGGGGCATCAACTTCTTGACACTGAAATTTTCATTACTGAGTCAGAAGGTCTGTTGCAGTATTGGTGCTATGATATAAAAATAATGATTGCATGTGTATAATCAGAATAATTACCTTATAGTCCTTGCTGACATTTTCTTTTTCAAAGGAAAAACATATTTGGCATATGCCTAAACCATCAGTATATTTCAATATCATTAAATTTAGGTTCATTTTATTAAATGTGTATTCTTCTAAAATTATTGTTTTCAAAAATACTAAGTATTTTTATGATTATTTTTAACTTATATTGAACCAGGCCTATTTTGCATCATCTCATTTCTCTTGCATTCTCTGAAGTTCAGTAAGTTTAAGATATACTTTTTTGCATTTTGCTATGGCAAGTTGTTTTTTCAACTATATTCTTTCTTTATATAATAATTAACTCATTTTATTGGGAGCTGGTACAACTCTTATCACAATCCATACATCCATTGTGTCAGGCACTTTGTACGTTTGTTTACCCCATCATTCTCAAAATATTTGCTTTCTAGTTGAGCCCTTGGTATCAGCTCCTCATTTTCCCCTCCCTCCCTGCTCCCCCCACCATGAACACTTGATAATTTATAAATTATTATTATTTTGTCATATCTTACACTATCCAGCATCTTCCTTCACCCACTTCTCTGCTGTCCATCACCCAGGGAGGAGGTTATATGTAGATCCGTGTAATCTGCCCCCCCTTTCTCCTTCACCTTCCCTCCAACCTCCCAGTATCGCCACTCTCACCACTGGTCCTGAGGGGTTCATCTGTCCTGAATTCCCTGTGTTTCCAGTTCCTATCTGTACCAGTGTACATCCTCCAGTCCATCCGGATTTGTAAGGTAGAATTTGGATCATTATAGTGGGGGGTGGGGGTGGAGGAAGCATTCAAAAACTAGACGAAACTTGTATGTTTCATCTTTGCTACACTGCACCCTGACTGGCTCACCTTGTCCCCACGACCATTCTGCAAAGAGATGTCCAATTGCCCACAGATGGGCCCTGGGTCCCCACTCTGCACTCCCGCTTATTCACAATGCTATGCTTGTTTCAGTCTTTGATGCCTGATACCTGATCTCTTCGATACCTCATGATCTCACAGGCTAGTGTGCTTCTTCCATGTGGGCTTTCTTGTTTCTCAGTTAGATGGCTACTTGTTTATCTTCAAGCCTCTAGCAACTTTTTAAACCTATTTTTGTTACATTAAAATTATATTCTTAGAAAATTAAAATAATACAAATGTACATAAAATTATGAGGTAATATAATTCTAAACTACCAAATAAGTTTTCACTATCTCTTGTTGTCAAGGAAACCACTGTGTAAGCCCGTGTTGAAATTACTAAAATAGTAAATTTTTTTAATGCAAATTCTTATTCCTATTTCACTCCACATGCTGCACTAAATTAATCATTATAATTTATATTTGAGAAAGCTGTTTTAATATTTGCCAATAAAATACATACAAAATAGACCACAAATCAAACAGCTATCACCATGAGATAGCCATCATTATAAGGGCAATATCTATTATGCACCAACTGGAAAACGTATGAAAATAATCATACCATGCTTGCCAAAATAAACATTATGTATGTATTGGAGGGAATAATGAGGTCATTATATTGTGATATAATAAAGTATTGTGTTTTAAAATGCAAAACCATCTTATCATTATCAATGCAATATAAAGATTAGCCAATAACTATAGGCTATGAACCATTTTATTTATGTTGTGATTAGATGCCATTGAGTGAGTTCCAACTCCTAGCAGTCCTTTGTACATCAGGATGAAGCATTGTCCAATCCTGTGCCATCCTCACAATTAGAGTTATGGTTGAATCCTTTGTTACAGCCTCTTCGTTAAGGGTCTTTTAATTCCCCTGACACTCTCTACTTTATCAAGAATAGTACCTTTATCTAGGGACTGGTACCATGATAACAAGCCTTGATTATGTGAGATGAAATTCCCCCACCCTTTCATCTTCAGACCATCTATGTGGCAGTACTATTGCCATGACAGATTCTTATCCTTAAGAATCAAAAGATAAAATGAAAACAAAACACGTCCATTGATTAGATTTTGACACATAGAGGCTTTATGGACTGTAAGAGAGCTGCCCAAGAGGTTCCAAGGAATCACTGGGGTGCTAAAATCTGAACTAGAAATAGATAGATATGGCTTCCACTTAAGTGATTGGTTTAGGCCAGAAAATAGTGCCGTCTAAATTGTAAGAAATTAATAATGTACTAGAGCTCAAATTCTGAGCACTGATTGTTGGCTATGGTTCACAGTGGGATCATCAAATCTATTTTTGAGTCGCTACATAGATTCATCCTCCATGAAGTATCTTTCTCAACATTGACTAGCAATATGAAAATTTCTACCCTCAGGCAGCATGTGTGTGAAAGTGGATGGCTACCATTCTCCTAGCCAGCTCAGGAAAGGTAGTCTCCCCCTTAGGGACTGACCTGGGACTTCCCTTAATGAAAATTAAGTACTAGTCTCATAGGCATGAGTCATACCCCGACTGCTTTGTTGGAGGACTGTGGACCAATCTTGTGAACTTTTCTCTTTGCGATAGTGTAACTTTCCCAATGATGGTCCTTCTCCCACTTCTGTAAGCTGGCCTGTGATTGTAATGAACTGAGCAGCCACTAATTATGATTTTGTGACTTGACTATTTTCCTTTTCTCCACGTCCTGTTTCTGTGGTCATGTTTCTATAAGTCCTTTGACAATATCATGACCTCATGTTGGTGGTCCCCATTATTTGTCATGGCTTATCTTTGTCCTTTTCAAGGCTTAAGAAGCTTGTCTCTATAAATTATAGACATCTTGTCAGAAGAGACCAGTCCCTGGAGAAGGACATCATACTTGCTAAAGTAGAGAGGCCCAGAAAAAGAGGAAGGCCCTCATGAAATGAACTGATTCTGTGGCTGTAACAATGGGATCGTCTATAGAAACCATTGTAAGGCTGGTGCAGGATCATGCAGTGTTTCTTAATGTTGTACATAGGGTCACCATGGGTCATAACTGAATCAATGGCACCTAGCATAAGCTATATTTGAACTTGGGGGTCTCTTTTCTCCCCTGCAGGCATACTGTTGGTTCTACCATGTAAGCACGGCAAGTCATTGTAACCCTAAAGTCATTGGAGGAAGCATCTGTCATCATTTGAAGAGAGAAAAATGAGATTATCTCCCTTAAATGTTCACATCCCGGGAAGACCTTTAGTGCCATTCTGGGTCGGAATTGACTCAATGATGTTGGATCTGTTGTTGTTTGCAGCTTTGATTTCCTCTGCAAGAACAATACTCGAGTCTTTCAAAAAGTGAGGCCATAGTGCACGTATCCTAAGCCTTTCACGGATTTATGAAATCAGATAAAAATGTAAGAACAGCTTATAGTTTCCAAGTGAGAGGAATATGGTTGTAAAAGTAGAAAGTCGTGTAAGGGTAAAGATGAATTGAAAATAACTTTTAATCCCCCCCTGTTAAATGTAAGGGAAGAAGCCTCCCTCTTTCCTGGTCTTGCACTTTATATAACTAGTCATTGTCAAATGTGTGTTTTGTGGGGGTTTTTTGGTCCCTTTGAGAAATATGTAAATTTCAAGACCAGGCAAGCACTTCTTGAAATGCAATTTTAGATAATCCTCCCCTACCTCCCCATTTCCTCCAAGGAGATGACTATAATCTCAGGTATCCTTCCATAAAGATCCAAGGAAATTAACAATTTTATCTTGAAAGCACGAATGTAATGGGTCGTGCCCACTCAGCACTAGAGAGGATCAGATATCTTCCTACATGTGTCCTCTCTTAGGATGCATCACATTCGGGTTTCTTGCTTATTCAACTACAAAATGTTTCTTTCATTTCCGTTTCTGTGGAGAGGTTTTCTGGGTTGGGAGGAGAGTTTGTTTTACATTATAGTTCTCCCACAGTAGCACATATTTAAGAATCCCTGGTGGTGGAGTAGGAGCTCTGGTGGTGTAGTGGTTACAAATTGGGCTGCTAACAGAACAGTCTGCAGTTCAAAACTACCAGCAAGCACCACAGGAAAAAGACCAGGCTTTTCACTTCCTGTAAAAATTACAATCTAAGAAACCCACAGAGGCAATTCTACCTCAACTTGCAGGGTCATTATAACTCGGGATAAATCTCATGGCAGTGAGTTTAGTTTTTGTTCTTGCTTTGTTTCGCTTTGTTTTGTTTTTGTGGTGAAGCAAAAGCCAAGTGCCTGGCTGCTAACTGAGAAGTCAGCTGCAGGAATCTACCAGTTACTCCTTGAGGGACAAGATGTGTGGATCTGTTCCCTTAAGAATTTCAGCCTTGAACACCTTACCCAGCAGCTCTCCCCTGTTCGGTGAGGTCACTATGAGTCACAATCGATTCAACAGTGCACAACAAAGGCAAACATCTAGAAGACAAACTGGGAAGTTTCAAAGTCCATATACATTTATCATTTTTCCCAATATGGTGAAAATGTGACGATATATTTCTTTATTACATATATAGGAGAGGATAACTCCCCCCCCCCACCAAAAAAAAATGGAAAGAAGCTCCACTGGGTGGAGCTTTCGTAATACGCACTTTCCCCCCAAAAGGCAAGCATCAAGCAACTCACTCTGAGTGAGTGCACACAGTGGAGGCACCTGGGAAGGTTCTCTCTGGTAACACTGAAATTTTTCGTAGAAGCTGTTTCATTCGGACTTATTTTTGTTTGTTTGTTTTATGGCCAATTTAAGAAAATAGCGTCCAGCTGTGAAATTATATTTCCTGTTCGGGAAAAATGCTACAGAAATAGTTATGATGTTGAACACAGCTTACATGGACATTGCTCTGGGAAAAACCCAAGTGTACAAGTGGTTTTCTTGTTTCAAAAAAGGTGAAGTGTCAATTGATGACAAACCTCTTTGGAGTTTGTTCCACCAGGTCAGACTGCTAATCAAGCTTTCTAGTTAGAGGTTCTGAAAATATTGCAAAATACTGTGCAACAAAAAAGCCCTAATTTGTGACAGAGAGGGGACTGGTTTTGCCACCACAACGATGCACTTGCTCATGCAGCCATCTCAATATGCCAGTTTTTGGCAAAAAACAGCATGCCTCTCTTATCCCATGCACCTTACTCACCTGACCTTGTTCTGTGAGACTTCTTTTTGTTTCCAGGAATGCAGAACAACATGAAAGGACAGTGATTTGATGACATAGAAGATGTGAAGAAAAAAACCAGCCATTAAAAGAAATGAGCTTGAAAAATATTTCCAAGAATGGAATCACAAAAATGAAATGGATTCAGTGTAATGGAGAGTACTTTGAAGGTGATAAATTGTTTTGCAAAAAAAATTAAATGCATAGCTTTGAAAAAGATATCTAGTTTCGGGGGGGAATTCCCCCCATGGTGAGCCTATTCCATGATAACAGATGTACTAAAGGCAGGTCATAAAGCAATGTTTCACATAGAAGGTCTCTGTCACCCTGTGATCTGCACAGTCTCGTGGGGAGAGAGACAGCAATGGCTGGAGTTTTGAACTGAATGTAAAGCAGATGAGCATACAGATATTGCTGCTTTGCAATAAACAAACAACATTGAAAATGAGACTCTTGAAGCAGTAAGTAGAGGGAGAACTGAAAGTGGAGATTCTGGGGATCAAGGTTGGGTCACTGAAGAGACATAAAGTCTATGTTAATCATCTACACACGCACATACTTATATCCCTATAGGGGTCGGGATTTCAACGTCCATCTTTTTCATTATTTTTCCCTTGTGTAGATCAGGCATCCTACACAATCTGTCAGAGACAGATTATCATTATCTATAATGAAAACCACATAGGGATGCAAATAAAACTACAGTGACATACCATCTTCTCCTGTTAGAATGGCATTGAGAAAAATAAAGAAAGGAAAGCTACTGATGTTGATGAGATTATAGAGAAAGTAGAACTCTCATTCATTCCCGGTGGGAATGTAAAATGGAACAGCCACTGGGAAAAACAGTTTAGTGGTCCCTCTAACAGTTGATCATAGAATGACTCTATGACCCAGTGATGCCAAGTCTGTTACACCCATGTTTATTGTAGCACTACTAACCATGGTCAAGGGTGGAAACAGCCACGATGCCCTGGATAGACAAAGTAATGGACAAACTGTAGTGGATATTCACACCGGAATTGTACACAGTCATAGAGAGGAAAGAAATGAAAAATAGCCATCATATTGAATATCAAGGGATTTGACTTACCCAGAAGTCCAAAATGAACAGTAAAAAAGAACCATGAAAAGAGGAAGGGGAGCAACAACTGCACTTTCATTCATTTGTTTTGCTGTTTTTCTTCACTTCAAACCTCAAAATTAACTGCTATCAAGTCAATGCTGACTCGTAGTGACCCCATAGGACAGGGTATAACAGCTCCTGTGAGTTTCTAAGCCTGACACTCTTTATAGTCATAGAAATCCTTGGCTTTTTATCTAGAAGTGGCTGGTCATTTTGAACTGCTGGCCGGTGGTTAGTAGCCCAAAGGCTAACCCACAACGCCACCAAGCCGCTTCCCTCCTTTATTTTTCTCACTCTCAGTAGCTGATAAACTACATTGCAGCATTGCTAATTTGTTATTTCTGATTCTAAGGCGCATTAGAAAAAGGAAAAGGATGCCCATTTTAACACAATCATTAAATCTTGCAATCCTCCATATAAGAAAGACATTTGTTAAAAGTAATCTAGTTCAGAGTTTATCTAATGCAAATAGTGGATCTTTCAGTAGCTCTTGTCTCCTGAGAAAAATGGTGCATTTGATCATTTAAAAAACTTTAGATCATTCATAAAGATGAATGCCCAACCATCCCACCCCACAAGCTGGGCAAGACACCAACCTGATTTCAGCCAATCACAGTACGTGGTACAAGGTTTAACCAATTGTGTTACAATTAGACAATGGTTGGGGGTTTTGTTGTTATTTGTTTGTTTTTTAATTATTCTCTTCTTCTCCTTCCTCTGTATATTTTTTAATATAGCCAGACTACATAAAGCTGTTTACGTTTTGCTTAGAAGCAAATCAGTCTCTGTGTGTGCAGATACATTCATGCTCTACTAAAGCCTATTCTTTCATTGCTTTGTGGTTTGATTATCTTGTTAACACCACACAATAGAGGACATTCGGAATCAACATGCTGAAAGAAATAAGTAAGGAGCGAAAGAACAAATAGCATATGATCTCACTTAAGTGGGGAAAAGCAAATATTTAGAAAAGAAAGTTTCATGGTTACAAGGGGTGGGACGGGAACTCTGGTGGCACAATAGCACAACAGGGAACACTTGCTTGTTCACTAATTCCGCGGTGGAGGTTCAGACCTCCCGGTGGCTCTGCAGAGGAGAGGCCTGACCATCTACCCCTGTCACATGGTAGCTGAGAAAGGCAGTTCTTCCCGGTCACATGAGCTTGCCATGAGTCAGACTAGACTGCATAGCACCAGACAGCAACAGCTATCAGCAATAGCAGGGAAAAGGAAGAGGGAAGTCATTGTGATTGGGGTTTTGTGTGTATGTGAGTGTATGCATGTGTGCATTCATGTTAGGAGACCTGGAGGGGTAGTGGGTTGCATTGGGCTGCTAACCACAGGTCAACAGTTCAAAACCACTGACTGCTCCATGGGAGAAAGTTAAAGCTCCGCAGTCCTGTCAAGAGTTACCATCTGGGAAGCCCACAGGGACAGTTCTACCGTGCCCCATAGGTCTCTAGGAGTCAGTAGGAACAAGTGAGTGCTTATATTAATGGTGAAGGAAAAGGAAAGTGAGAATTGTTGCTCAACTTCAAGTAGGTTGTCGATGGTACTGAAGGGTACATGGCAGAAGCTGTTGAGGTAGCATGTTCTATTGTGCGCATTTTCACAAAAATATAATTAAAATCAAATAAAAAGCAAATCATAGCCACGTAGTTCCCCATACCCAATTCTCACCTGGAACTAAAAGATGGAATTCAGTTTAAAGTACAAAATTAGAAGACTATATTATAAATGAGATGTGAAGCAAATATATGTGTGTGTGTGTGTGTGTGTGTGTGTGTATTCTCAACTTTTAAAAAAGAGAAGTAGATACCGCTGACCCTCGCAGCCTGCCCCCACCCCACCCCATAAAGGACTCCTTTGAAGAGTGATGAGTCAATACAAAAATCTCTCCAGCATCCAGAAAAATCACATCTGTCATTGCAGAGATGTTTCCCTTACCCCATTGTATTATTCTCCCTTAAAATGTGAAACATTTACAATAAGAGTTACATGACCCATTCTGGAGTATTCATGAAGGAAAGATTTGTCAATTTGTTTTAAAATGTGTCTTTATCCGATGATTCAATATTTTAGCAAAATAAGTTCACAAAGTTGTATAATGTTTTCTCTATGGTTCTTACAATAGCTAGAAAACTATAAAATCAACATATTGTGGTTATAAACTGATGGAGTTCAAGGATTGAAATTAAAGGGGCCATCTATTTTTAATTTTCAGAGAAACACTCCGAAGAAGGTAACTTTTGATTGCACAGACTCCTCACTTACCAACTATTTTGTTATCTGACATTTTGCATTCATGACCACAGTAAGGAAGCTACTGTGGGACTATGTTGCAGTTCCTCTGAGTATGTCTGGCAGTAATGAATGTCAAGGTGCACAGTGACAGTAGCACTTGTCAGGTTCAGGTTATATGTCTTCTTGGCTGTGCTGTGATTCTCAATGTCTGGTCGTTCTGAAATGCTATCATTTGACATTTAGACAAAGATATAGTCATCCTCTAATTTGAGAGCTGATGTGGTCATGCTCTCTTCATTTATGTACACCTATCGGGTCTTGGAAACTAAACCAAGTTGATAAAGGAGCAGTGGACATCAAAACCAAACCAAAACTCACTGCCACTGAGTGGATGTCAACTCACACCGACCCTGCAAGACAGGGTAGAACAGCTGCTGGGGGGTTCTTAGACTGTGGGTCTTTAAGAGAGTACAGAGCCACATCTTTGCCCTGAGGAGTGACTGGTCATTTCGAACTGCTGACCTTGCAGTTAGGAGATTCATGCAGACCCCACTGCACCATGGGTCTCAATACATAAAAATGGTCAGGAGTTGCTATGCAAAAGCGGATTGTGGACTATTAGGCAAAATCAAAAACAACACAGAATTGCTGAGATAGGAAAGAGTTTGGTTTACATAAAGGGTAAAACAATGATATTATTATCATTAAATGGAAGCTCTGTAAATGAAGTATGAGGACAATTTGGAAGGCACATTCTACAATTTGTTTCAGGCAATGACAGGATGCTTGGTCTTCCCTGATGTGCAACATTCTTATTGGTATCAGTAATTGGTATCAATAAGTATCGATAAGTATTGGTATACTTATTGGTATCAATAATCTCCCTTCACAAAAGCCATCACCTACCTTTGTCTATGGCGACTGTTCTTTGGGAATAATTCTATAATTTGTATATAAGTCAATGATTTTGATACAGCCAAACCATTTTATTACTAATCAGTCATGAGGTCTTAAGAAATTCTTCCCATTTGAAATAATAAAAGATATTTTTCAACATTCACTTTTTAAAAACTTTTATCCTTTCACATTAGAGCAATAATTAGGGATACTTTTCCATGATGAGATTAAGAAATCAAATTTTCCACATAAAAATAAGCTAATTTTTTCAACAACAATTATCTCTTCATTTGTAACATTCTTCATCCAAAGAGGAAAGTCTGTCACAAATGCGGGATAATTGTATCTATGCTACCTTGTTACAGTCATCATTATTCTTATTACTTCTTTTATTTTCACATTAGTACTACATGACTGTCATGCCCATGATTTTGTTGCATGTGTTAGTATCTGTTAAGGAAATCTCACCTCTCTTAGAAATAGTAATATTTTTCATGTCTATGTTTATTTCATTGATATTTCATGCTTTTGCCACAAGGGTTTCTTATTACCTCTGTCAACATCCATCGTAACCTTCTTCCCCCACAATCTGATCCTGATAATTTGTGGGGTTAAGGGTAAGAGGGAACTCCACAAAACATCACAGGTTTGGTAGGCGCAATTGTACAGCGATAGTAAGTAGAGATTATAGTAAAGTCATAGAGAGCATGAGAGTTAAAAGATAGAGTCAAGTAATGGAGTCAGACGCAATTCATGGTAGCATATCTCACCTCAACCCGGCTTGATGGTCCTCGTGGAGGGGGCTTAGCCGTCAGAGAAGAAGCCGCTGCTTCGTCCTCCTTAACCACCTTCTCCAGCCACCCTCACGAGTACCAGGGAGCCTCAATATTTATTGCTAACCACGCATCATAGAGTTATACATCACATAAAGGGCTATACAATTCATTCTAGAACAAGTTTGATCACTCTAACGTCTCACATAATAAAAACAGACAATTACTATTCTGGGAGGCATGCAAGTTCCCTGATGGTGGACAATAACCTGAGTCACCAGGAGGGATATTAACATAGGCAATACAATCAATAGGAGAGGAATCACCTAGGGGTGTGCCCACATTGGTTGTGGAATAGACAGTGGTGTCTGCTTGATCTAGACAGCTGATAATGGCTGACTAACCTTGGTCACCCTTGGGCGGGTTTGACCTCTCTGGTAAGTCTGCAAGTGAATAGACCACCATTATCCTTATCAGAAGGGAGTGGGTCTTATTCAGGGTGAGTCAGACTAATAGTCTAGCCACTACAGATGGCCAATGTTAAGGAGAATAACCTCTGACCTACTTTTACCGACAGTCACTCTTAAGCAGCTAAGTTTGGTACATATTTTGGGGAGACAACTTAAGAGAATTCCTTCTGTTCCCCACAATAATTTGCTGGGCATTTGCTGCTCAGATAACAATACAAGTCTATGTTGCCCAACTTCCCTAGCAACTACAAACATGTTTGAACACACTAATGAAAGTTGATTGTTGAATGCATCTCTTATTTCTCTTCCTCCTTCTGGAACGTTACCGGGTTACCTAGAGCTCTGAGAGTCACATTGTTGCAATTGTGTTCAGAGAGTAATATATCCGATGAGTTGTGATAAACCATCTTCCGACAACTTTAATGATTTCTGCTCTGATGGTTCCTCTGCTTAGTTTTTCTCTATCTTGGTGCTGTTGGTTGTCATGGAGTTGGTCTTGGCAACCCTGCATACAGTAGGAAGAAACTGCTCCGTTTGTCTTATCCTCACAATGATTTCTGTTCTGATGGTTCCTCTGCTTAGTTTTTCTCTATCTTGGTGCTGTTGGTTGTCATGGAGTTGGTCTTGGCAACCCTGCATACAGTGGGAAGAAACTGCTCCGTTTGTCTTATCCTCACAATGGTTGATGTGTTTAGGCCCATTGTTGCAGCCACTGTCTTGTGGACACTGTCTTGAAGGAGCTTCCTCCTTTTCACTAACCCTCTACTTTACCGAACATGCTATCCTTTTCCAAAGATTGGTCTCTCCTAGTAACATGTCCAAAGAACAAAAGATGAAGTCTCACCATCCTTGCCTTAAAGAGAATTCTGCTTGTCCTTTTTCTGAGTCAGATTTTTGTTGTGGTGGTTCTTTGAGCATCCCATGGGACATTCAATATTCTTCACCAGGACAATAATTGAAAGGCATCAACTATTTTCTGGTCTTCTTTATTCATTGCCCAACTTTTAGGTGCATATGAGGCAATTGAAAATACCATGGCATAGGTCAGGCACACTTTTGTCTTCAAAGAGATATCTTGGCACTTTCATATTTTAAATGGGTCTTAGGCAGCAAATTCACCCAATGCTTTGATTTCTTGACTGCTGCTTCCATGAACATTGACTGTGTTTCCAAGCAAAATGAGATTTCTTTTTAAAAAAACAAAAAAATAAAACCTATTGCTGTCAAACCAATTACAACTCATAGCAAACCTATAGCACAGAGTAGAACAGTCCTATGAGGGTTTCCAAGGCTATGATATTTACCGAAGTGGACCACCACATCTTTTTCCCATGAGGTGGCAGGTGGGTTCAAACCACTGGGCCTATATGCTATCAGCTCAGCATCTAATGATCGCTACATTCTTTCTTTTTAGGGCAGTTTTATTTTACATTTTATCTATCAAATTTGGTCTAATAAAAGCCTAAATACAGACATGTACATATGTAAATATATTTAAGAT
>NW_022111373.1:140807666-140809885 GCF_000313985.2 Echinops telfairi
AATGTATAGATGTGCTTTACACAATTGATCTATGTATTGTGATGAATTGTATGAGCCCCAATAAATTGATAAAAAAAAAAAGAGCCATGGTGACCTGTGGTTAAGTTCTTGGCTGCTAACCACAAGGCGATCAATTTGCAATAACTGGTCACTGCATGGAGAACGGTGTGGCAGCTGGCTTCCACAAAGATCACAGGAAATCTCACAGGGAACCCTGCAAGATTGTTCTACTCTTTCCTAGAGTATCAGTCAATATTGATTAGATGGCAATGTGCATGAGTATTTGAGCTATTAAAGATATCGAATGCATTTGAACTGAGCAAATTGCTTCTTTGAATTCTTTGAGATGGCTGTGCATTTATAATTTTTATTATTATCTTTTATCATTTATTATAACATCTAGGTGTTTATTGTAGTATTTTTTCATCAAAAATTCATAAACTTTCATCAGATTTATTCTATTATTCTGTTACTTTCAAATTAATTTCTATTTTAATGTTTATTAATTGATCTCATTTTCTTAAATCTATCTTTGTATTATACTAACTTTCGTAATTGAAGACATTGTTCATATTCTTTCATTATTTTATTATTAATTTAAAAGTTGAGACTGAGAGGTTGCTCTGATCACCAATTTCGTTGTATTTGCGGGTGGTGGGGAGATTCATTATTGAGTACCTTATTAACTGTTATACACTTTGAACATAATAAGCAAAGTATAATATATGCAAAGTGGTGACAAGTTTTATAAAGAAAAGCATGTCAGAAAAGAGACAGAGACAATACCTTGAATTCATAATTGTGGGTAGAATCTTCAGGCAACTTCATCAAGTGTATAAAGAAAGTCTGAGTCGCACTTATGCATATGTTATAAATGGCCATCACAGGAAAAAGGCACACCAGTGCAAGGTGATGGGAACCTTACAATTCAGGCCATTGATGTGCGGTGTTTACAGTTTAGAGGGTTGATTGGATTATATTTTGGTGGAATCGGCAAGAAATTTGCAGCATAATCCAATCAACGTTTTTTAAAAAGAAAATCTTTAATTGATTTGTTGAGAATAGTCTGGGTACAACATTAGGATCAGTAACACAGACCAATCAGAGTTGATGTCTTGAGTCAGGCTGGTGGTGGTAAAAGTGGTAATTAATGGTCTGGAGTAGGTACATTTTAAGTCTAAGGAATATGAGAACCTAAAAGCAAAATAAGAAAAACTAAGTTGGAGTTTCACAGATGTCATAAAAACAACAACAATCAACTCACTGCCTTGGAGCCAATTTTTGACCCAAAGTCACCCTATGGATCAAGAACTGCCCCTGTGGGTTTCTGAGACTCTTCATGGGAGTAGGAAACCTCCTCTTTGTCGGTGGAGCAGCTGATGGTTTTGAACTGCTCACCTGTGTTTTGGAGTCCAAAGCAAAAATCCATTAAACCACCGCTATAGTCATCCCTTCATCCCTAAGTAGCGAAGGATCTTTGCAGCAGAGTGAAAAGTGGGTGCTTAAAATTGAGAAAATTTAGGTTAGCATCGTGCATCGTGGCATAACATAGTATACATCCAGAAGAATGAGTAGCCGATAGAATGTGGGTATCATTCTCATTTGAAGGGATGAATTCAAAGAATCAGAGGAGCTTCACCTACCCAATCTGAAATTTAAATTCCAAACCAAAACCCCACTGCTATCGAGTTAATGCTGACTCATAGTGACCCCTGTGGGTTTTGGAGACGGTAACTGTCCACGGGAGTTGACCTTGCAGCTAGCAGCCCAGTGTACATTTCACTAAGTCACCAGGACATCACTAGTAAAGATTTTAGAAACTTAAAGTCTCGTGTTTTAACCCCAAAGATATGCTAAATAGGAAGGGCCCTGAGGGTGGGGCCTAGGACTTTGTGTTTTAGAACATCCTGCAGGTGACTGCACATAGAAGTATGGGAACTGCTGTCCCATGAATGTTCTGGAACACCCTCCAAGGTGATTTAAACCAAAGGGAAACTGGAAGCCTATATTAAGAGGAGAATAGTTTGATTTTAGGAGATGTGATCTTAATCAGTTCAATATAGTACCTAATAATAGCTTAATTGATATATAATTTATTTTACATTCCAATGCCATTTCCAAAGCACCACCTAATCAGAACTAAATCCAAAGGATTTGTTCTGCATAATTTAATTTTCTTAAACTAGTAAAAATATGTGTTGAAACAATTACATGTCTAC
>NW_022111373.1:140810443-140813395 GCF_000313985.2 Echinops telfairi
GCTGCTGTATTGGTCCTACATTTATTTTTTTAATGGAATTCTTATATCTCTCCTCTTGAAAGATTCACATCTCTGATAACATATCCACATCATAAGCCACCCCAACATAAAGATAGTAAAGGAAAACCTCACTAGTGAGGATCCCTTAAAATTAAAACTTATGTCTTTAAGCTTACAATATTTTTAAGCATAAAGTTTTTCTTATTTTACACATGCTTCTAAAAAAGTTAAAATTTTCAGCCTTAAGAGGTAATTAGCACCTAATGGTTTATCAATAATTCAGTAAGAATCTGGAAAACAGAGTAATGCCTAGAAAACTACAGTATGCATCTTAGTACACTAGAGAAAATCAATAGAAAAGAAAAATAAAGCTGCCGATATGAGAATATTTGGGTTTTACATTAATACAGAGCTAAACTTTTTGAAATATAGAGCAGGAAATATAACCAAGCAAACATAAGCAAGTGCACAATAGAAAAAAAATATGGCTTTGAATATGTTTAACCTGAATTTATAGACCACCTCAAGTACAGTATTGCAGATGAAAGACTGACTCCCAGACCAGTTGTGAGATGATAACTAGGCAGACTATCATACATGGAGAAGGCAAAATGTAATTAAACAGAAAGGGGAAAACAGAATGGGCACGAGAAGAGACCCTGAAACCTCCTCTTCATATGTAAAATGAAAGGAAGAAATGATGAATGAATAGAAATAAGAAGAAAATATGAAACGGTGATAAGAATAGACAAAGTAAATTATTATATGGAAATGTTCAAAAACCTGGAATTAGAAAAACAAAACGAAAAACCATGTCCACACTTTCTTAAGCAGAAGTAACCAAAGAACAATTTTAAGCCTTTAGCTGCTATACTGAGGATATAAATATTAAAAATACAGGAGATGTTTTTTAAATGGCAAGAAAACACAAACTCACTGACAAAAAGAATTGCTCAACATTCAGTCATTTCAAGAAGTAGCATATGATCAAGACCCTATAGTGCGGAAAGAAGAGATCCAAGCTGCGCTAACTAAAGGCATACATAAAAAACAAGTGTCTAGGAACTGAAGAACTGTCACTCACAATGTTTCAACAAACGGATGAAGATCTGGAAGCACTCACCTGTCTATGTCAAGCAAAATGGAAGACAACTGACCCACTGACAGGAAGAGATCAATGTTTTTCACCATTCCAAAGAAAGATGACATAAAAGAATGGGGAAATGATCAAGCATTATCACTAACATCGCATGCAAATAAATTATTTCTGAAGGTAATTTCAAAATGGCTCCAGTGCATTTCACAGGGACTACCAGAAATCCAAGAAGGCATTGCTGACATCAGGTGGATTTTAACTGAAAGCACTGAATACCAGAAAGACCTTTAAATCTCTTTCTTTCATGTTCTTTCCACGGTAACTGGGACACCATTCCTCTTGAATTTGTCATTCCCAATAGAATAAATAACATGATTTTCTAACTCAACACGGCCAGTCCCATTGCAGGTCCACAAACTAAAGCCTAAGATATTGATCTTCATACATTCCATTTCCTTTTGATGGCTTCCAGTGTTCATAGATTCATACAGCACACATGCCACGTTCTGATTACTGATATATGTTTGCAGCTGTTGCTTCTCAAGTTAAGTCTTGTCCCATTAGCAAATGAGGGCCCAGAAAGCTTTGCCCCATCCCGGTCATGACGTTTGACTTTAGCTTGAAAAGACAGCTCTTCCAGAGTCATATTGAGTGCCTTCTGGTCTGAGGGGCTATTCTTCCAGCCTTTATCTGACAATCTCCTGCTGTTATTCACAAGGTCCGCAGCATATCTTACAGTGTGCCTCTGCTCTGCACAGCTGCTGCTTTTACGTGACATCAAGTCGTTTCCAACCCATAGTGACCCGACGCACAACAGAAGGCAGCACCGCCTGGTCCTGTTCACAATTGTTCTTATGCGTGAACCCATTGTCGCAGCCACTCTTCATAAACTGGCTTTTTATAAGTCGTGAAGAACGGAATAAATAATAATTTTCCATGACCGTTTTAAAACTTCTTTGGATATTTGTTTATTATATTTGATTTTCAACAGTTTGACCAGTGTGATTTTTGTGTGTGTTTATTCTGCTTGGTGTATTTTGAAAATGTGGAAACTATGAACTTGATAACTTTCACCACGTTTGGAAAATATTGGGATGTTGATTCTTCAAATATTTCCCATTTTCTCTCCATGTTGGATACTTGCTTTATGTTCGACCCTTTGATGTTATCTAATAACAGGCCATTTGAAGGAGATTTGATGGCCCAATGGTTAAGTGTTAACATAAAATTTGGAAGTTAAAACTCACACACTGACTCTAGAGAACCCTGTGGGACAGTATTACTGGGTCACATGGGTCCTTATAATTTACCCTCAACTGGAACCTAAAGACGTCAACAATGGGATGCTAACTCTATTTCTCTTCTGTCTCTAAAATCTTACGTTCTTTAGTATTGATGATTACATGTGTTCTAGCTTCAAGTGCACTGACTTCTACAGTACTTCCTTTATAATTTTAACTCCATCCAGTTGATTTTTATTTTCAGATATTTTAGTTTTCCATTATAGATTTTTTTCTTCAAATCTTTCTATTGTTTCCCCTATTTCTCCAAGTTGTTCTTAGCTGTCATACAGTCAGGTCCTGACTCCTGGTGATTTCATGCACACTGGAACTGTGCAGTTGTGAGCATTCGTGTTTAGCTGGCTAATTTTAAAAGTAGATGAAATAGATTGCCAGGACTTTCTTCTTACTCTGTCTTATTCTGGGACCTCACTAAAACTGTTCATTAACGTAGTACCAATCCTACATGCCTTCACTGATGGATGAGTGGGGCTGAGCTTGAAGTACATTGCATTGGAATTGAACCTAACTTTTCCACATGAACGGTAACTATTTGATCACCAAACCTCTAATCTC
>NW_022111373.1:140814458-140816214 GCF_000313985.2 Echinops telfairi
AATATTGTCTTTGTGGACTGTGTTTCTTGTTGTCAGGTGCCATCGGGTCGGTTCCAACCCAGAGTGGCCCTACGCACAGCAGAAGGAAACCGTGCCTTGTCCTGCACGATGCTCACAATTGTTCCTATGCTTGAGCCCCTTGCTGCAGCCACTGTCAATTCATCTTGTCGAGCACTTTACTCTTGTTCCCTGCCCCTCTGCTATACAAAACATGATGTCCTTTTCCTGGAACTGGTCTCCTGCTGTTGTTCAATGCCATTAAGTCAGTGAACAGTCAGCCAAGCTATGTAAAACAAAACTACATGTTGCCTGCTCTGGTAGCATCCCCATGATTATTGCTATGTTTGAATGCATTGTTGAGGCCACTGGATCAATCCATGTTATCATTGGAATGCCTCCTTTTTAACCCCTTTCGACTTCTTCAAGCAAGATGTCCTTTCCCAGACACTGGACTCTCCTCATAACCTGTCCAAGGAGACTGAGCTCAGTCTCACCAGCATTGCTTCTAAGGAGCATTCTGACTCTCCTTTTCTTCCAAATCGATGTGTTTGTGGCTCGAACAGTCCATGGTATAGCACATATTTTTTTGCCATCAGTTATCCAATTGCATTGATTCTTTTTTGCTTTGTTTTTTCAACTTTTTTGATGTCTAATATTCATTGCGTATGAGACACTTGAACGCACCAATGCTCGGGTCAGTGTTCCTTTAGTGCTCAAGGGGCCTCCCTGCTCTTCATTGCCGTACAGAGCTCTTATGCATGTCTGCCCAATGGAAATAGGACACGCTATTTCTTGAATACCACTTCCTTGAGCATTATGGATGCAAGCAAGATGGAATCATGACCACCTTCACGTCTGTTCTTGGAGTGTCTGTGCGTGTCCCTGGCTCCTGCATGGTGCAGGAGTAAGTTGAAGTAATAATCAGACAGAGGATGAGGATAACTTTCTGTGCTTTTCAGAGAAACGCAAGATGTAGTGCAAACTATCCCCCACACTATCTGCACAAGGACTCCATCCTGATTGACTCAGAGGAAGCCTTGCTGGTGTAATGGGTTACAAGATGGGTTGCTAACGAGAAGGTCAGCAGTAGAAACCATTAGCTGCTCTCCTACTCTTGTAAGGATTTACACTTTCAAAATTCTATATGGGAAGTTCTACCACGTCACTGTAAGTCAGATTTAACTTAGTGGCATGGAATTTGGTTTTTGAGAGTTTGCCCTAACTCAGAGTTGTGGTTCTTGAGTCTAGAAATATTTGGTTCCCAAAGACCATCTCCCTTTTCTCTCTTTCCCTGCACAAACTACTCCTGCCTCCCAGGCAGTAAAGAACAATCCAAAGCCAAACCCATTGCCCTGGCATCCGGTGTGGCTCAATAGACCCTCTACAGAATTGATAGGGGCTCAGACGATCTCACCTGTCTCTCACAGAGTAACTTGTGTTGTTTGAACCTCGGGCCTTGCAAAGAGCAAGTCAATGCTTACCCAACAGCACCGCCAGCACTCCTCAGGAAAAGCAATCAATTCAAACCCACTACCTTGGAGTTGATTCTGCTCAGAGTGATCCCATGAGGACAGGGTAGAATTGTCCAAATGAGTTGCTGAGACTGTAACTGTTTGGGGGACTAGAAAACCTCATCTTTCTCTCAAGGAGAGGCTGGTGGTTTCTATCTGCTGAGCTTTCAGTTAGCAGCCAGATGAGTCACCCATTACACCACCATGGCTCTCCCCAGCCCCTAAAAAAGCCAGAGAGAGTTAAA
>NW_022111373.1:140817868-140818779 GCF_000313985.2 Echinops telfairi
ACCAGGCTAGTGATGGGTTATGTGGAGACACTTGATCCATATTTTCCCACAACTGCGGTGTGCAGCTTACACATCGAGCCAGGTGTATCTGATATTTTATGGAAAAAACACAAATTAGCTTTGAAATAGCAAATCCATGTATATCCAAATGTGTTTACATGTGATGTCAGTTGTAGGGCTCAAATCCTAAATATTAACTAAACTAAAAAAAGAGGGAACATATTTTAGTAATATCTTGATTATTAGAAATATTCATTACCCTGAATTATTAACTAGGTTAGATGACAAGGTGACTACTTTCATTACACAGAGTGAGCTACTGGACCTGGACAACACCAAGGTGTTACTTTGAGTGATTCACACAGATTTCGACCTCACATCTAGCTTGCAGGGTTCAATACAAGCCTAGAGTAATGGTATGGATTCTGCCTAAATGATGCCTTCCTTGCTAGGTATGGCCAAGTGTGGACGTTCTAACACTGTTGTGTATATTTTTATTTCTCGTTTTAAATGTAAATATCTGTGTGCAGTATTCCACTGCCCAATTAAGACACAACTTAAAGTCTAAATAGCCATAAATTTTGCTATACCTTGCACACCAGTTTTTATAGAAAGTAAAAAATCATATAGAAACTATACTGGTGAATTTTTAATTACTATACACCTATTTTTAAGATTTTAATATCATACTTAAATCTGTTGTGTTTGGTTTTGAGAAAGCGAATATCTATCAAAGCATAAATTTTTTTACTCCCTGGAGAAAAGAAACATAATTAGTTCTGTTGAGAAATGAACTCCTACTGCTGATCATCCCTTAAGTAAAAGGACAATGTGCCCCAATTAGCTGGATTTTCAAAACTGATAAAAAACAGAAATATCAGGAACTCATAGGCATCTTTTCTGATTGGCTA
>NW_022111373.1:140819702-140830522 GCF_000313985.2 Echinops telfairi
TAGATATCATTAAGGAGTAACAAGGAGTCAAAAAAAGGAGATGATGATGATGCCCAATATAGTCTTTCCTAATGTAAATTCATAATCTTATAAGTGCCTGACATTTTTAACTTAAAAACCATGTCACTTGGTAGCATAGCATCATCAATAAAAAAATATTTGCCATCGAGTTGATTCAGACTCATGGTGACCTCTTAGGACAGGATAGAACTTCCCCTGTGGTTTTATGAGACTGTACTTCTTCACAGGATTAGAAAGTCTCTTTTTTCTCTTGAGGAGTACAGTGTCTAATGGTTTTGAACTGCTGACTTGGTAGTTGGCAGTCCAATGCATAGTCATTTCGCCACCAGGACTTCCTACTCCTTTTTTATCCCCTTAGACTCATAAATTGACTTTTTGTGAGAGTACTCTGAATTTGTTCCTCCATGATGGCCTTGTCTACTGTGGTGGCTCCCCCAGCCTTCCACTCACCCTGGGTTTGGTAGGGTGAGGATCAACTTGTTTTAATGTCACTACAACCTCCTCAGAATCAAGGTCCTACAAAAGAAGGGATATTAATTCTGGCTTCTCTGTGCTCACAAGTGGAGACCTAATCAAAGAGGGGTGTGGGTGAGAAATCCCTGGGCACAGAGGCCCTTGGAGAAGGCTTTCATTTACCAGGTCACTTGTGTTGCTCATGAGAAACCAAGGGAGGGAACACTAAAGACGGTGATTCTTCTTAGAAAGTGTGTGACTCAGATCACAAACTGAATGGTCTAGAAAAACTCTGACATTAAACTTGTTTGCACAAAGTCTTTATAATGAATCACATGGTTGTTAAATCTTCCCTTTCATAAAGCTGCTGGGTGGCTTTGAACTACCACAAGCACTTGACCATTGGAGTCCTCAGGATTTAAGGCAAAGACAAATCCTATAGGGATTGAAAGCTTCATTGAAAGTGATGTCTCCTGGGAAAGAGGAACCAAGGAACACAATGTGTCAAACAAGTGTATTAAGTTGGACAGATATCACATAAGAATATCTATTCTACCTGCTAGCCTTTCTTTTGAACTTCAAAGGAGCCTGTCTGCAATGTAGAAAGCCTTTTGCACAAGTAACTGTAATTTAAAAGGAACTATTCATTTACTACAATTCATTGCATGGGAGTCCCTGCATGGTGCAAATCATGAAGACGCTGCCTGCTAACTGAGTGCAACTCTGAAGAAAGGGCTGGCAATCCGCTTCTTGAAAAACCCGCAACTGTACGTCCTGCGCAGATCGAGGATTGCAAATGATCCTGTAACAACTCGTATGGATCTCTTCGTACCAGCTAATGTTTTGCATTTCATATTAAAATGTGTTGTCAATGCTAGTAAACATTGTAAAAGCTATGTAATAAGGTATTTCCCAACTTTAAATACTGTCAAAGCAAATGTTCATCTCTCTAACATCAATTCATAAAGGATGGCCTCCTATTGGAAACACACATACATTGGAGCACCCACTTCAATAATATGCAGTTATTTCATGTAGGTTTAAAATGTTCATCATTTGCATATAGAAAATTGAATTTTTCCAGGAGTTGTTTCAAAATTATTATTTCCAAAGCAACTGAGTAAAGATATTAGGTTTGGTGTCACATGGACTTATTTCATTTTGTTTCTCATTATCTTGAGTGAGAATTACTAAGAACTCTTTATTTATTTTTAACCTATTTGTTTATGCCAATATTCCACACTGTTTATTTACACCCTAATTCAATGTTGCATTCCTGCTGTGCACAGTCCTAAAGAAGGATGTGGAAAAACCATAGTGTGTAAGAAAATAAATATCAAGTCAACTGTTTGTGATTAAATTATCCTCTAGAATTTTCTTTTTCTGTATTGCCTGTAGAAGTGTGAAAATACATTATTTAAACGGTATATTGCTGTAAGATTACATATAAAGAAGTAGCTAATAAATAATGTTTACTTCTTAAGAAGAGGACAGATCTCTAACTCACAGAAGCATACTCTCAAATAAGTTCAAAGACCCGAGGCAGTGGAAGTTCTATGCTAGAATTAACAATTGAATCATTGGTTTCACGTTTCATCATGTTCGTATTTCAATCTTTTGTAATTTTTGCATATAGCATATTTAACATTGGATACACATGTAGTGATAAGTCAGTTCAATAATCTAGGAAAGACAAAAACAAACCTCTAAATCACCATGCACATTTAAAGTGTGCTTGGAAAACAGGTTAAATGATCCTTAGAAACACACTAATGCATTGTCATTAAGTTGATTCTGACTCATAGGGACCTGTAGGGTTTTCAAGGCTATAAATCTTCCAAGAGGAAACAGACTCCTCTTTTCCTCTAGAACTCGGTGATGAGTTTAAACTGACTTTGCTGGTAGTAGTCAAATGCTTACCTACACCACCTGGGAAGAGAGTAGGTTATGTAAACCCTGGTTATTTCAAATAAAGGAAGGATGTGCATATATGGACTACAGTGCTTCAAAAGGTCAGTCCATTTCAGAAAGCATCTCTTTAGGACATGTCTTTGAAAATGAATACCACTTGGTAGGCACAGCTCACATTTTAAGTGTAAATTTCATAAATATGAAAATTTGTGCTTTATGCAGTACTTAATTTAATAAATCTCAAACAGAATTACAACCTGTTTCAGAAAGAATAAATTTCTCCAATCAGGATTTGCTACTGCTCTTGATTAGGGCTTGTATTCATTATATTAATACCAAATATTCTGACAACAAAAGAACATTTTTGGTAAAAAAAGGGTTCTTATTCTCCTTAGATATCTTTAGCTGCCCTGTCTCCTTAAATTATGATACTTAATTTGTAGCATCTCATAAGGAAGCATCTCTAATTAGTACAGGAAGTACCTCTTTTAAAGTTCATAAATTTTGAACATGCCAATACAGGAGGAACATATGACCTCCAACTGTACCCTACACTCAGATGAGATTCACAACTTTTCTGGGAACACTCACGGAGTCCGGATATTGGACAGCCTTTATCTTCTCTCCTTTGATCAAAAGTACTAATGTCATAGTACAACTGTGTGCATAAACTAGAAAAGTCCTGCTGAAATTATTCTCAGGAACCCAACAAGCATAGTCCCCAAGAAGTCCCAAAGAAGCACAGTCCCATAAACAAAAGAAAGATGAGCCTTTCCGTCCCCATAAAGAGTAACCTCCCCAGAAACCAACAGGGGCAGTTCTGCTCTACATAGCTACAGGCCAATGAAGCAAAAACACGAAGCAGGAGGCAGGGAGACCGAAGACCTACAAGCTGGTGGATGCAGAGTTGGGTGGATCCAAGGTTGGTCAGTGTATGGAAAGGTGCCCACAGCTCTTCAGTTCCAAAGTTCACATGAATTGCCCTTGGAGGTAGACCAAGAGACCCAGCCAGGAAGAAGGCAAAGGGCCAGATGGAGAAGAAATTGCCAGTGTGTCTCATAAAAAAAAGGCCACGGTCCCAAGGAGACATCCTCAAGCTGTGACCTTATTGATAGGTTGGACTCCACACCTCTACAATTTCACACAGGTTCAAGTTGGCATAAAAGCTAACCACCACAACTGCAACAATGGGCTCACACATAAAAACAGTTGTGCAGATGACGCAGCATCAAGTAACATTTTTTTCTGGATCTGTAGGGTTGCTATGAGTCAAATCTGACTGGATGACCCCTAACAATAAGGTGGGATTTCAGAAACTGAAGGATTCATGCAAATCAGTGGTGGAGTGAAATGACTTATTCATACCTCTTATGTCAATGCCTTTGTAACTCATATCAAATAATTGGGTAGGACCATGTAAATGGGATGTGTAAAATACCCTCTAATAGAGGACATTGGACAGTTAAACAATTCTTTGTGTAAAAGAGAGTAATCTCAAAATCAGAAAAAGAATCCTAGTACTATCCATGCCAAAGAGCCACCAGTAGAGTACCTACACAATCCCTGCCTAAAGTGGCAGAGGCAGCAAAAGCCTTACCACGCCAAGACCAAGAGACAGAGAAGAGGAATTGAGCTGAGACCATACGACAGAGAAGAGGATTCGCATTGATCCTATTGTGAAACCGTTCAATTGGGTTTCCTGGTCCACAGAACAATGGAGAGTCAAGGGACCATGTGACTGAGAGCCTAAGGACCTCTGGCTAAGAAGAGACACTGCTGTGGACAACAGGAATGTATCCTTATTGCCTTCTAATTAACTTGTGGTAATATGTTTACTTCTCTAATACACCCTATAACCATGAGTATTTCCAAGGTCTCCACGGCCATTGCAACAGATTATCGAATCAAACAGAGAAGTAGAGTGCCCTGGGAAGAAGAGTTAGTTCAGAAAAGGGCAAAAAAAGCATGAAGGGTGGAGGCAAGTCTCACTTGTGCCTCGAGGCAATCAGCTTTGGGCTGGTATGGGGTTGGAGTCTCTCTCCCAAGCCATTTCCTCTGAGTCCATTACAAGCAATACATGCTAAGAGGGAGGTTAGGAAAAATTGGATGAGGCAGGGGAAGATGCTGGGAAGTTTGCAAGAGCTAATAGGCAACAGAGAACAATTCTGTAAGATATAATCCTGCAGCAGGGGGAATATGAGAAGCTTGACCGAAGTTCAGGCTGAATACGGGGGAGGAAGAGTATACCCATGAATACCTACAGATTTGACAGATGATGTTAGTTAGTTAGTTAGTTGTTAGTTAGTTAGTTAGTTAGTTAATCAGTTAGTTAGTTCTCCTGCCAGTTTATCCATAAATGTAGTGGAGCATATTGGGGGAGGTTATGAAACTGTGTTAGGATCATGCAATTTGGTTCTATTGTGCTTAGGGGGCGCTGTGAGTTGAAGCTCACTCAGTGGCACCTAACAACAACAGCAAAATTTTCCAACGCAGTCCTCATAATGGTGTCTATGCCTGAGCTTATTCAAGCAGCCACTGTGTCGATCCTTTCCATCAAGGCCCTTCCTCTTGTGCTGTCTGTCTCTTCACATTACCAAACATGGTGTCCTTCTTCCGGGACTGGTCTCTCCAGACAATATGTCCAGAGTATATAAGACGAAGGCTTGTCATCCTTGTCTCTCAGGGGCACTCTGGCCTTACTTCTTCCAATACAGAATTATGGTGCTGGAAACAAATATTGAGAGTTTACCATAGACTGCTGAAAGGACCAACAGGTCTGTATTGGAAGAAACCATTGCTGGGCTTTAAGAATCAGGACTTTTAAGAGACACCAAAGTCAACTGGCAGCATATCGTTTACAAGACAATGTTCTACATCTTAATTTGGTGAGTAGTTCTCGGGGTCTGAAAAACTCATGAGCAGCCATCTAAGGCACAACTATTTGTTTCTCTCAATTTGGAGGAAAGAAGGGTGATAAGACTCTAAAAGCACCTGGAAATCATTAAACCAGTGGATTAATTGACCACATACATCAGCTTCCACAACCTAGACAACAGAGGAAACAGGTGGTGCTTGGCTATCACTACAAAGGGGATTGCATTACAAGATCCTGAATAGAGTAAGGAAAAAATGTGGAACAGAACTCAGGATCATAAAAGATAAGGTTTATTGATCAAGGCAGGAAATGCAAATTAGAACTTAATAATTTGGGGGCATCAGACGTTCTGAAGCTATGAAAGGTGAGTGAACCCCTGAATCAATTGCTGTGAAATAATCTTTAAACCTTAATCGAAAAAATGTATATCTTCTGAAGCCTTCTTAACATTGAATCATGCTCTTTTTGAGTGTCAGCTAGTTGGCTCTAATTCCTCGCCACTTACGCACAATATAACCAAAGATTGCCCAGACCTGTGCCACACCCACCATTGCTGTGCTACTGGGTTCATCGATTTTTGAGGAGCATCTTCTTCTATTCAGTCACCCTCCTACTTTTCCAAGTTTGAAGTCCTTTTCTAGGAAATGGTCTCTTCTGATCACATGTATAAAGCACAGGAGACAAAGTCTTGCCATTCTCAGTTCTCAGGGACATTCTGGTTGTCTGTCTTCCAGGACAAACTGCTCTTTCTTCTCAACATGCATAGAACTTTCAAAAGTTTAGATTAAATTCTTAAAAATCTACCTCAAGCATTTAGACATCAAGCTAATTTTAAAACCCTTGATCCGGGATTGCCTTGGCAAAAGCATGCAGTAAGATTAGACCCGACTCGCAGGTCCACAGGGGGCGGGGAGTTTATGCCACTGAGGGAGGAGACTTTTAGGAAGCGAGGAGGAGAGGTTGCACAAATAAGAGACTGCAACCAATGTCACTGCGACACGCAGGTAGCAGTGCTGGAATGAGTGTGTTTTTCCGCTCTGTAGGTTTTCAACCATAATCACAACAAAATAACATTTTATTTTAAATATTGAAACGGGAGAAAAACAGTAATTTTACGTAAAATGAAAGTCAACGTGGAGGAAACAAGTGAAGAAATGTTCGCAAGTAATATGCATGGGCCTGATAACACAAAAAGGGGACAATAAAAAAGCAACCAGCTCTCTAATGAATTAGTAGCTGTCGCCTGGACTCTCACACTTCCTTAGGGGAACCAGCTAACGAGAAGCAGAAATCTGGCCAAAGAACAGAAGAGTCAGCACACTCCACAAATGTGCTTGCCTTTGAAAAGGTATTATAATTAGTGGGTGGCAGTTTCTTCAAACCCCACGTTTTCCTTTTCCTTTTTACATCTTAAAGGATGTGTGTGTGTTTAAATAACAACAACATGGAAAAGTTTAAAGCCACACATTGCATGTAGGGTGTTTGTACTTGTAAAAATCTGGGCTGTTCTCACTATGAAATTTACAACTGGTTCCTGCGTAGGAGCTCTTATGTCCATCCCAGAAAGCAGACTCACCAGCCTGGATGGGAGTCTCGCTCTTGGATGTGGTTACAGACTAGGTAAATCCATTCCAAGGGCACGGATCATTGTGAAATCTCTTCCAGAGGGCACTCCTTTGAAAGGGAAGCTCCTCTGGCTGGAAGCCATTTGTAGCCACTGGGAAGCAGAGAGTTTCAAATTCCCCAAGTGGTATTCAACTATTTCCATGAAATCTTCTCCTTTTGAAACGTTGACAGTGAAATGGTTAAGGGCTCAGCTGCTAACTGATATGTGAGTGGCTGGAACCCAGCATCTGCTCTGTGGGGGGAAATTACAGCAGTATATTTTTCTGAAAGATTACAGCCATGGGAACCCTATGGGGCTGTTCTACTCTATGCAGTGCTTCCTGCGAGGCAATTCCTAAACCAACCTTAAGCTGAATAATCCAAATGAGCAACTCGTGACCACAGTGGGGCAACCACACTCCCCTCTGGGTATTTGAAATATGAAGAGAAACATTGAGAGATGCAGTTTGTTGGGGACAGGGTATCTATCCATCAATGCAAGGCAGTCAAGTTGACTCCTTCTCACGGTAATACAATAAGGACAGAGTAGATGCCTCACAGGGTTTCTCAGACTAAAAGCTTTCAAGGAAACAGACTCCTCATTCTTATCTGTGGAGGGGTTTAAGGGTTCAGACTACCAACCTTGCAATTAGCAATGCTTAACCAACTGTGCCACCAGACAGCCTTATGTTATGGTATGAGGCATGGGAAAATAGTAAGTACCTTAAGAAATTATTGGTTTTGAATCTTCCTTCAATTTCTTCCGTGGCATCAGTAATTCTTCTGATGAATGTTGTTCTCGTTAGGTGTTATGGGGTCCTGGCTGACTCATAGCAAGCCAGAGAACAACAGAACAAAGGACGGCCCACCTCACAATTGGGATGTTTGAACCCATGGTTGCAGTCACTGTGCCAATCCATCAAGTTGAGGTCTTCCTATGAATCTCTGCCCTTCTATTTTACTTGTCCCTTTCTCAGGGACAAGTCTCTCCTGACAACATGTCCAAAGTACACGAGTGGACATTTTGCTGTTCTTCTAGCACAGATTTGTTGGCAGGCCATTGTACTTTCAGTCTTGTTCTGCAGCACCATCATTCAAATACATCAATTCTTCTTAGGGCTCCCTTATTCAATGCCCAACGTTCATGTGTATATGAGGCAATTGGAAATGCTATGGTTTGGTCAGAATAATCTTAGTCCTCAAAATGAAATCCTAGTGATACCACACTCTAATAAGGTTTTTGTGCAGCAGATTTGCCCAATAAAATTCCTTAACTACTGTTTCCATGAGAATTGATTGGCGATACAAGCATGATGAAACCTGTGACAAGTTCACTATTTTCTCCATTTATTGTGATGTTATCTATTGGTCTATTGGTGATCTGTGTTATCTACTGTGAGGAATTTCTCACGCTGAAGGTAAGTCTAGGATTTTCATCAGCAAATGTTTCAAGTCTTCCTCACTTTCAGCAAGCAAGGTTGTGTCCTCTGCATATCACAGGTTGTTCATTAGGCTTCCTCCAATCCTAACGTCACTTCCTTCTTTATGTGGTCCAGCTTCCCTGATTAATTCCTCAGCCTAAAAATCGAACAAGTGTGGTGAAAGGATAATTGCCTTTCTGGGTTTTAAAGCATGCAGTATCCCTTTGTTCTGTTCAAACTGCTGCTTCTTCATACACATAGAGATGTCATGTGGATATAATGAAATGTTCCGCATTTCCCACTCGTACCAATGCTACCCATGGGCTTTTCTGTTTGTTTGCTCACTCTGTGTTGTTTATTTTCATGATGCACACATGTGAATGCCTTTGTATAGTGAATAAAAATGAAAAGTAAACATTATTGTGGTATTCTTTGTTTTCAGCCCAGATTCAGCTGGTGTCCGAAACGATATTCCTTCTTCTACCCTGTTCATGTTCTGCTGTACCTGTTGTTGAATGAGATTTTGCAAACTTTTACTGGCATGTAACTTAGTGATATTATTCAATAATCTTCCCATTCTGTTAGGATATCTTCCTTTGGAATGGGTACAAATATGGATCTCTTCCTGCCAATTTGCCAGATAGCTGTCTTCCAAATTACTTGGCATAGAAAGCGAGTGCTTCCAGGGCTTGGTGAAACATTTCATTTCAATCAATTTCTGGAAGAATCCTATCAAGTTTCCTGAAGAAATTCCAGTTTTTCCATCAATTCCTGGAGCCTAGGTTATTGCTCATTTCTTCAGTGCTGCCTGGACTCTTTTCTTAAGTACCATAGCTTCTTGATCATATTCTACCTCATGTCATGGTTGTATGCCAACCAGATTGCTTTTCGTTACTATATAGCGACTCTGTACATTCCTTGCATCTTCTTTCTTTCTAAGTTTTATTGACATATAATTCACATATCATACAATCAACGCTTTCAAATTAAAGAGTTGTACATCCATCACTGCAATCAATTTTCGAACATTGTAGTTATTCTTATATCCATGGTCTTAGCTCCCCATTCCCTCCTACAACCTCCACCATCATAACCCCGTTGCAGTAGTGCCATTAAGTTGTTAGTGACTTATAGTGAGCCTACGTGCAGCAGAATTAAACACGAACTGGTCGCCCAGCCATCCTCACAACTGATGGTATGTTAAATCCCATCACTGCAGTCTCTGTGCCAATTCCTCTTATTGAGGGTCTTTCTCATTTTAACTAGCCCTCTACTTTCTACGAGTAGATGCTTGCAGCTATTTCTTCTCATTTGAAGTTGTGTTCCATCAGCCAATGAAGGTTCCCAAAACTACGCCATCCACATCATGATGGTTGACTTTACTTTGAAAAGACAGCGCTTCCTCTGTCATATTTCGAGTATGTCCCAATCTGAGGGGTTCATCTTTTGGCACTATATCTGACAATGTTCTGCTGTTCAGGATGTTTTCAATATCTGACGGTGTTTGTTGCTGTTCATAAGATTTGCCGTGGCTACTTCAGTAGAAGTGGGGAATTTAGTCCATCTTCAAAGTCTATGTTTAGTCTGGAAGCTATTCTGAAACCTGGGTGACCCTGTTGGTATTTGAAATACCAGTGACATTGCTTCCAAAATCACCACAGCACACAAGCCGCCATGATATCAGAGACTGGTGGTAGATCATAACCCTGAAAAACTGTTCATCTAGTTGTTGTCCCCACAGATTTCGCTATCCTGTATTTCAGATAAACAAAATCACTTTAAAAGCAGAAACAATAACAACAGAGAAGTGTAAATCCAAAAGATATCAGAAAGTAAACTGGGAAATGTTAAAAATGAGTCAAAAATGATCAGGAGGTCTCACAGCAAGCAACCTCCAAACCCATTCCACAGCCACGGTGGTCAAAGCAGCCTACTCTCAGTACATCGATAGATACATAGACCAATGGAGCAGAATAGACATCCCAGAAATAAATCCACCTGCCTCCAGGCAACTGATCCCTGACAAAGGGGCAAACAACATAAAATGCAAAAGAGATCATCTCATGAATAAACGGTGCTGGCAAAACAGAATCTCCATTTGCAGAGGAATGAAACAGGACTCATACTTTAATCCCACATACAAATAAATACAAACTGAAGAAGGAAAGCTACAACAGACATGGACTTGGAGCCTCCAGTGGCCTATGAGTTCATTTCAAACATCTGCAAAACAAACAAGTAAACATAAATCAAACACAAATGTAAATCCACTGGCTACAAAGATCATCAATTAGAAAACAGAGAAAAACGTAAGGGCCTTGGTGCAGGACATAGATGAACTTCCAAATGTACTGAAAGAAGAATACAAAGTAGAAGACATAATGGATAAACTGGTACCTGCTAAAATAAGACACACACAGCACAAGATTTCATCAAGAGAGTAAAAAGGGAGCCCACAAACTGGGGGGAAAATTTTAGCAATGACACAATGGACAAGTGAATAATCTCTCAACTCTACCAAACATTGTAATATC
>NW_022111373.1:140830622-140833583 GCF_000313985.2 Echinops telfairi
TCCATGTGGCTTCTCCTTGGGGATGTCTTGCAGAAAGTGAGCCTTGCCAGCTGAAGCATGGAACTGGCTAAGGCAGCTGCACCCTGATCCAACTATCAGAAAGCAAGAGACCCCAGAACTAGGAAGGCGAGGCTCACGGAGCCATTTATCCCTCCGCCTTCAATGAACCCCACATGTGTTTATGGGACAGGTTGGCACAATAAACTAACTACGTCAACCACAGTGGAGCGGATTAGTGCAAAGACTGCCACAACTGGCTCAAGTAAAGCAACATCATGAATGTGGCACTGGGCTGAGCCGAGTTGCATTCTGTCATACATTTGTTTGCGAAGAGTTGAAAGCAAGTCAGCAGCATCTAACAATGTACCTTCAGGAATTTGACTTCTGAGGGTTGAAAAAAAGCTTTAGCCATTTTGCGATCAAGAAGAAAAAAAAAAAACTCCAATCCATTCATCTCACAAGAATCAAATCAGTCCCTTCCAACATATTCCATGTTTCTCCATTAAATTATTATTTCAGAGCACCACTCTTCCAAGTGTTGTTGGACTTACAGGGACAGATTAGAAACTGGCTGTAGCTTTCTAAAACCTTAACAACTTGACCAGAGAACCATTTATCCCCATCTGTACAGCTTGAAGAGAATGTCAAGCATGAGGAGTGCCATGTTGAAGGTTAAAATACAGGAGAGGTCTTCCAAAAGCTCATGCGAAAAATTCCATCAGCTCCATCCTTCCCAAATCTTTTTGAACCCCTCTCAAATGCTGCACTGTATAGGGTAAGAAACTTATATATAAATGTACAAAAATAGAATGGCAGGAATTACTTTGGGTAAAACAGAAGAAGGTAAATATTAATGAAGACAATGTTTCCCTGAGGTCCAAAACAGGTAGATTTAGAACACAGTTCTACCACTTTGTAAGTCTTATTATGGGGGGGGGGCCTCACTCTCACTAGCCCTGTCAATGAATTGCTGTAGCTATGGTTGATTGTGGTGTCCAGTTGTGAGGGTTTGGGTTTTCTGTATATTGACTTGTCATCCACACTGAAGGCTTCGATTCCTCCTCATCTATAGCCAGCAAGATTGTTTCATCTGCATGTCAACAGTGGTTAATGAACCTTCCTCCAATCCTGGTCCCACATTCTTCTGCATATAATCCAGCTGCCCTCATCATTTGCTCAGAAGCAGTGGTTGGTCTTGCAAAATCCTACCATATCATGGCCATTGTCATTTCGATAATTAAGACCCTATTTTTCAACTACTACCTTTTCTTCTTTGTTTCCAACTTTTTCTATCCAATAGCAAATATTTATCAGTATCTTGATTTAATGTTTGGTCCATATCAGACTGAAGCAGTTGGTAAAATTCTTCAATTTCTTTGTAGATTCAGTTGCTGATGAATCAATTTTAATAGTAGCTGCATTAACTGGATTTTCTTGTATGTGCATAGATATTATTCTGTCACAGATAGCATTGTACCTTGGAAGTTGGGGTCTCTAGAGCAGCAAAACCAGTGATAGAATGTATATGACACTATTTCTCTTCATTTTGTCATGCCCACCATAGTGAACCAGATCTATGATCTTCTAGCTCCCAGGGGCGGCCCTATGCCAGAGTGTGTTATGTATTGGGGTGCTAACCACAAGTTCAGCAGTTCAAATTTCCACCAGTGAAAAATGAGTCTTCCCACTCCTGTAAAGATTTACAGTTCCAGAAACATAAATGAGTTCTGTCGTGTCCAGTAGGGTGGCTATGAGTCAGCCCCAAGTCGATGGCAGTGGGTTCAATTCCTAGGATATCAATATTTGTGTGTTCCATTTCATTTTTGATCATTTCCCTTTGTTCTAGAGTTACGCTTCATAAAGTCCACATTCATATTATTATGAGATGTTTGTTGTTTATTCTCATTTTGAGTCATGCCCCATAAGCAACTCAAGGTCCTGAAAGCCTTCGTCCATTCATGTCTTTGGGGTGGACTTGACTTCAAGAGGGAAGCTCCTCCTCGGACGTATTTCAAGCGCCTTCCAACATGAGAGGCTCACCTTCAGGCACTAGACCTTACTGTGTTCGGCTGCTTTTCATGAGGTTTTCAGTACATGTTACAATGTTCCAGCGCTATCCATAGGGTGTTTGATGGCCTGTTCCTCAGAATTAGACAGCCTAGTCCTTCTTCATAATCTGTCCTCTGCCTGGAAACTGCTGAAAACCATTTCCCCTGGGGGACCTGCTAAAGAAACTTGACCTTCCATTATTTACTTACTTAATTGGGTCATGAGAATCATTCTCTAAGACTGTGACGAGGGCACTTAACGACGTCTCATCCCTTGACCTAGCAAATTTGAGAGCCAGAGCCAGACAGTGTAAAATGTACCTACGTAAATGTCTTTTTCTGGAGGCAGGCTGCTTTGTTGCTCAATTTGAGGTGCGACTCTCAAGAGAAAGATCTTGAAAACCTAAGGCAAACCCAGAATTGGATGTGGACAATTCAGGTAAGATGCTTATGCTTTTAAGCAGAAGCATCTAAAGATGTACCCACTTGGAATATGAAGGGTATTTCATACGGGCAGAAACAGCTAGTAGGAAATGAAAGGCAGCATGCTTTGGGGATACAGATAATATGGAGCTACTTCCTGATCGTGTGTCATGAATTGCAGCAAATTTTGTTAAGGTTACCAAGTCTTGTTTCTGCATATTTAAATATATTAATACCTATAAAATTGATATAAGATCTTGGGACATATTATCAGGGGGGATTCCTCTCTGGAAAAGGATATCATGCTTGGAAAAGTTGAAAATCAAAGAAAAAGAGGAAGACCCTTGTGTTAGTCTGGGTACTTTAGAGAAACAAATTCATGGAAACTCATGTATAAGAGAGAATTTTATATGAAGGTTAAATGCGCATCAAGAAAACATCCCAGCCCAGTGCTGCCCAAACCCACAAGTCCAACATTAACCCATATGTC
>NW_022111373.1:140834860-140836316 GCF_000313985.2 Echinops telfairi
TTTCCATTCACATAAAATTTGATATTAATATAAAACAGGAAAATCTGTTTAAGGCTGCATCAAAATGTGACAAATTAAAAATACTTATAAAAATATATTGCAAAAGACACATTAAAAATATGAAATGTTTTTTGACTGCCAACTATGTCCCATATATGAACCTCTATTATACGACAGCTATTACTTAAAGACCAATTTGTACTTATTACACTACATCTGGTTGATTACCGGTATAACTCCCAGTGCATTAAAGGACGAGCCAAAAAGCTGTGACAAGCATGACTAAATGAGAGGGGTAGGGGGACTCAATCAGGGACACTCTAGCCTTTGCATACCATAAACAATTACATCCTTGAATACTAAACAAAAGTTTCAAAGTTCAACCACGCCAAGAGACACCACTTAGGCAATGCTGGGCATCAGCTTTCAAACGATCATAGCCATGAACTCTCCTTTAAGCAGTTCTACTGGAGCAGTCCCACTGATGACATAATGGGTCACCATGAGTAGGAACCGACTGGATGCCTACCAGGTTGTCCTCTCTGTCCTGGAGGAAGTATAGTCAGAGATCTCCTTACAATGTTATAGGGAGAAAGCTGTCCCGGGAGAAGGACAATGCTTAGTAAAGGCCAGGGTCATTGTAAAAGAAGAAGATTATCCGCAAGTGGCTATCACATTGGACTCAAATACAATATTGACTGTGACAATGGTGCGAGTGAGTTAGAGCCAAATAGCACCTAAGAACAATTCTCAGTTCTGACTCTATGAACTTGAGAATTCAAACTGAGCTCTGATTCCATTTCCTTTTTGCTTTCCATATAAATATGAGCTGAATAAACTGTATTTTGTCTGAGATCCAATTCACTTCTGTAATTAATGAAGATGGGATGATGCCAAATAACTTACAGACAGATAGATAGATACAGAAATATAGAAGATATAGATTAGACAGAGAAAATCCAATACACCATTTAATTCAGTAGTATTACATAATGTGAAGGAATGCTGGAGAAGAATATATTAATATAAATTAATTAAATTCAAAATAAATTAATATAAAAATAAGTACTTTGGATGCTCGGGTTACAGCGAGAATAAAACATTTAGTACCTGTAACACTAACATCAATATATCCCACACTGGGAAAACAAACCAACCAACCAAGAATCAGTGAGAAAAAATACAATCAGAATATCTTAGAAGCAAGAATGGTGAGCTTTTTAATTTCCTTAATTCAGAAATCTCATTTTAAAAGGGCCAATCCTTAGAAAAGAACATCGTGCGTGGTAAATGAAAAGATCGGTGGGCGGGTGGGGGGAACAGCAACAGGGAAGCCCCCAGTGACATGCAATGGCAGCAGCGCGACGTCAGTGGACTCGCACAGACCGGCGGTCGTGAGCAGGGCACAGTCATAAGCATATTCCGTAAGGCCACCACGGTGAAGGGACTAGCAATA
>NW_022111373.1:140838172-140857231 GCF_000313985.2 Echinops telfairi
CTAGACTCCACCCCTTCACTCAAGTTGACAGTAAATTATGTAACTGCCACACCCTCTAATTTACCAAGTATGATGTTCTCCTCCAGGGGCTGGTCTCTCATGACAACATGACCAAAGAATGTAAGACAAAGTCTCCCCATCTTTGCCTCTAAGGAGCACTCAATATAAATCTTCCAAGGCAGCGGGGGTTTTCCTTTTGGCAGTCCATGCTACTTTCAATATTCTCCAGCAACACAAATCAAATGCATCTATTCTTCTACAGTCTTCCTTACTGTCTTCCTTCCTTCAATGTCTAAGTTTAACGTACAAACGATGCACTAGAGAATAAATCCCATGGCTCGGGTCAGGCACACTTCAGCCCTCAAAGTAACATCCTTGCTCTTCAATACTCTAAAGAGGTCTTGTGCAACAGTCTTCACTGTGGAAATATGTCTTTTGATCTCTTGACCGCTGCTTCCATGAGTATTGATGGCGGATTCAAGCAAGACAAAACCTTTGGCAACTTCAACCTTTTCTCCATTTATGATGATGTTACACACTGGTCCAAAGGTGAGGATTTTGGTCTTTCTTACATTGCGTTGTAACCCATTCTGAAGGCTACAATCCTTATTCTTCATCAGCAAGGGCTTCAAGTCCTCCTCACTTGCAGCACACAAAATTGAGTCATCTGCATCAAGCAGGTTGTTAATAAGCCTTCCTCCCATTCTGATACCACACTCTTCTTCATATAATCCAACTTCTTTTTTTATTTTCTCAGCACATAGATTGAACAAGTGTGGTTAGAGGACACCATCCTGACACATACCTTTTCTGATTGTAAACCATGCAGTATTCCCATGTTCTGTTCACACAAGTGCCTCTTGCTCCGTGTACAAGTTCTACGTGAGCACAATAAAGTGTTCACAATTACCCACTCTTCTCAAGGTTATCCACAGTTCATTATGGTCCACACAGTTGAATGCCTTTGCACAGTCAACAAAACACAAGTAAGTATCTTTCTAGTATTCTCTGCTTTGAGCCGAAATCCATTTGACAACAGCAATGATATCCCTTATTCCACCTTCTCTTCTGAATCTGGCCTTAACTTCTGGCAATTCCTTTTCAATATGCTGCTGGAAACATTGTTGGATGTTCTCAAGCAAAATTTTACTGATGTGTCATATCAATGATACTGCTCTATAGTTTGAGAATTCTGTTGGGTCACCTTTCTTTGGAATGGGCACAAATATGGATCTCTTGCAGTCAGTTGGCCAGATAGCTGTCTTCCAAATTTACTGGCATAAACTAGTGAATACTTCCCAGTCCTTCTTCCATATTCTGAAACATTTCGATGGGTATCAGGTCAATTCCTGGTGCCTTGTTTGGGACTAAGGCATTGAATGCATGTTGAACTTCTTCCTTCAGCACCATTAGTTCTTGTTCATATGCCACTTCCTGAGATGGTTGGCTGTCAACTAGCTCTTTTTGTTATGGTTGAAGTATTAACTGTATGAAATAATAAGTTACCTTTTGGTATGTCTTTTTTATACTTAAATGGTCCCTAGTGAAGCAAACCAGTTGTTAAATTATTTTATTTCCATCACTGGGTAAATCTCCTGTTGAAAAGCAAGGTTGTTACTCTTAGGATGAATGTGTGACTAACCCAATCCATGGTATTTTCCATCACCTCATATGAACGTTGGACAGTGAGTAAGGAAGATTGAAAAAGAATCGATCTATTTGAATTATAGTGCTGGTAAAGAATATTCAAAGCACTATGAACTGCCAAAAGAGCACACTGATGTGTCTTAGAAAAAGGCGAGCCAGAATGCTCCCTTAAAGCAAGGATGGCAAACTTTAGTTTCATTTTCTGGATATGATATCAGAAGGGACTAGTCCCTGGAGAAAGACATCAAGCTTGGTAAAAAGAGGGCAGCAAACAAGAAAAAGAACAGCAGTTCTCAACCTGTGGGTCATGACTCCTTTGGGGGTCGAACAACCCTTTCACACGGGCCGCCTAAGGCCATCGGAAAATACATAACTATTTCACAATATATAATTACATATTGTTCTGTGTCAATCACTATGCTTTAATTATGTTTCTGTAACAATGAAAATACATCCTGCATATCAGATATTTACATTATGAGTCATAAAAGTAGTAAAATGGCGGTTATGAAGTAGCAACAGAAACAATTGTATGGTTGGGGTCACCACAACATGAGGACCTGTATGAAAGGGTCGCGGCATGAGGAAGGTGGCGAAGCACGGCTCTAGGAGATGGAATGACACAGTCACTCCAACTAAAGAGCAATCGTGAGGATGGCACAAGACCCAGCGGCAATTCATTCTGTCTCGCACAGGGTCGCTTATGAGGGGGAACTGACTTGATGGCACCCAACAACAACACAAACTACTCCACTGAGTAGAGGACAGCACACACACACACAAAAAAAACAGAAAAGAAAGGCTTTCGACAAGATGGACCAACACAGTGGCTGCACAAATGAGCTAAAACATAAGAACAATTGTGGTGCTGGTGTGGGACTGGGTAGTGTTTCCGACTGCGGTGCATAGGGGGTAGGAGTCAGAACTGCCCCCACAGCACCAAAAACAACAAGAGCACCTCTCCCACCAAGCACAATTTAACTGTACTTTTATCATTCAATTCAAGGCTGAGTTTGGGTTGGGGGTTAAATACGGGGCTCCAAATTTACCATAAACCTGGCCTGCCACGAAATTACTTTTATCACTATAATCTTCTCTGGAGAACCAAGTCATAGAGCATAACCAAAGCAGGTCTCTGGAAAAATTTGGAGGTAGAATCTCCATAATGAAACTGCTTTTGTTTCCTTGATAGAGAGCTGTCATGTCCAATTAAGTGGCATCTCCCTTTATATTTGATAACTTTCAAGTTGACAACAAAGTAACCATGACTGAATTTTTGTTTTGTTTTAGCTATCCAAATGACTTATTTTCTATAAGACATAATAGACTCAAAATTTATTTTTACAATATTTGATCACTTTTCACATGAGAACGGTCCATCTTTATCATATTTTCAAAAGACTTGTCTTCTTTTAGTCGTATTTCATATGATGTATTAACGTAAAGAACGTGGAAGACATTACCCCAAGGTAGCTTGCCTTAATTCTGAGAGCTCAGGTAGAAGAAGTTATCATCCCCAAGTGAGTTATCCCAGTCATTCCACGGGCGTCTTTTTAAATAGATGGGCAGATCACAAAAGAAAGAAAATGTTTCCCTACAGTTCTACAAGAATATAAAATATTAAAACAATAACAATATTTCAAGACAAGGAACTGCCTTTGAACTTTCCTCCTCTGTTTTCTCAGACCTACGTAATTAATTGTTGTCCCTCTGAACTCGGGTCAGCAGGTCAGCTCATGCAGTCCTCTGCGTCTGGAATAAACCTGGGAATGTTACTCTGGCCCCACCTGATCTATGTCCGCTCCTGGCAGCAATGCCAGCTGATGCTGGGAAACTGCACCCCTGGGTTTCTTTCCCGTATCAATTGTCAAGAGGACCTTCCACACCCCGTTGCCGCAGAGTTCTGAGAGACGATCTGTATGTGTTGCTTCTCCCAGGAGACCCGGCCTTTGGCATATAACTTGTAGCAGTTGCTTCCCAGCAGTAATAAGGTAATAACTCTGACCACCTATTGAGACAGAATCACAATCTAAGGGGGGAAAAAAGAATATTGTAACATTAAGCTCAGCTATGTCATCTGGAGTCATAAAACAATAAGCAATGATTACCCTCAGAGCAAGGGCATATTATGGCCAGAAAAGACATTTTGAAATTTTCTAAGATCTTCTAATCCAGTCTATTGAGTATGTGCTATGATCTTCACCCATTTATTCCTACTCCTTCCTATTCATTGCAATCCACTCAATGGGGACAGTCAGACACACCATAGGACAGAGAAAACGTGCTTCCACAGGGTTGTCAAGGATGTTATCTCCATGGACACTGACTGCCACATTTTTCTCCCACAGAGGGAGCTACTGGGATCCAACCACTAACCTTCCTGAAGATTAATGAGCAAGCACTCAACCCCTACACCATCAGGGCTTTCATTTTGTTCCCTGAAAGAAAATTGTCCTAGAAATCAATCTGTTGATAATGACTGTGTTAGACTCTGAACACAAATTATGATCATTGCTATTAGTGATGTTTTTCGGTGACCCTATGCACAAAAGGGGAATGTTTCCCTGCCCTACAAGCATTCTCCAAATCGTTTCAATGGTTGAGCCCATTGTTACAGCCAGGTGCCTTCAAGTGGTTTCCAGTTCATAATGACCCGATGCAACACAGAAGGAAAGCCTGTTTGGTCCTGGACCATCTTCACAACTGTTGCTAGTTCAAGCCCACTGTACCAGCTGCTGTTAAGCCATCTCCTTGAATTATCTTTTCGCCCTGCCCCCACCCCCCAATTTTCTACTTTACCAAACATGATGATCCACACAGTTAAATGTCTTTACATATGCAATAAAACACAAATAAATATCCCCCTTGTATATTCTGCTTTCAATCTAAAATCTATCTGATATCATCAAAGAAATCCCTAGCACCACATCCCATTCTGAATCCAGCCTGAATTCCTGACTGCTCCTTGTCAATGTTACACCTATAGTCAGGAAAATTTTATTTGCATGTGATGTTATTGCTATTTTTAATAATATTTTCTTTCTGTAGGATCACCTTTCTTTGAAATGGGTACAAGTATCTCTTCCATTTGCTTGGCCAGGTAGCTGCCTTTCACATTTTTTGGCATAGGTAAATGAGGTCTTCCAGTGCTTCTTTGGCTTGTTGAAATATTTCCATTGGTAATCCATCAAATCCTGTAGTCTTATTTTTTCATTAATTCTTTACTTGGACCTCTTCCTTGATCATCAGCTCTTGATCAGACTCTACCCCTTGAAAAGTTTGAATGACAATCAGTTCTTTTTGGTACAATTACTTCGTGTATTTCCTTCATCTTTAGATATTCCCTACCTCATTCAGTATTTGGTCCATTACATCTTGAGGCTGGATTTCTTTTCCCTTTAGTTCTTTTAAGGTAAGCTGAGCACATCATACGTTTTGTTTTTCTAACTCTAGGTCTTTGCACATTTCATTGTAATATTTTACTGTGTCTTCTCAACCTGCCCTTTGGAATTTTCTATTCCAGTCTTTGACTTCATCATTTCTTCCATTTACCTTGCCTGTTCTATGATTAAGAGTACGTTCCATAATTTCTTCTGATATCCACTTGATCTTTTCTTTCTTTCCTGTCTCTATAATGACTTTTTGTTTTCATCATGGGTTATCTTCTTGATGTCTTTCCAAAGCTCATGAGGTCTTATGTCATTCATATTCAGTTAATCAAATATGCACTGGACATCTTCTCTAAATCCAGGTGGGATAGACTCAATGTTGTATGCTGACTGTTGGGGACATTTCCTTCAACTGCAATGTGATCTACATATGAACAATTGATTATCTGTTCTATGAATATAGTTGACTGATTGATTAATGTAATTCTAGAAATCCTAAATATAATTGAAGCACATATACATTAAAGTTGTGATATTGATAAATAGTTGCTTCCATGATTTTGTTGAGCTATTTTTCAATAGAAGTGGGTTTCAAAATGTTAATAGAAGAATGGAATTAAAAGACAACAGACCTTTTCCATGATATTTATTTTATAAAGTGAAAATGATAATAATTAACAAGATTTTTAACTATGCAGTACAATACATAATATCTGCACAATATTCAAGGGAACAAAGGAGCACTGCATGATTTAAGGTGTTCATCAGGATTGTATCTTTTTTTCACAGGTGTTCAATCTGCATGATGAGCAAGTTATCTGAGAAACTGGGCATTTGGATTAGAGAAATTTCATGAACAACCTACTCTATACAGACGATACAACCTTGCTAACTGAAAGTGAGGAGAATTTGAAGCACTTGTTCATTAGTGTCAAGGATTGAAGGCTCCAAGATGGATTACAATTCAATATAAAGACAACCAAAATCTGCTGTACAGGACCTTTTCTAAATGTTGAGGAGCAAGGATGTTCCCTTGAGGAATGAAGTGCTCTTTACTCAACCATAGTATCTTCAACCACCTCACAAGCATGTGAAAGCTGAACGTCGAATAAGGGAGATCAAAAGAAGAATTGATGCATTTGAATTGTGGCGCTGGAGAAGAATATTAAAAGCACCATGGGCTGTTAAAAGGACAAACTGATCTGCTTTGGAAGCAGGAAGACCAGAGTGCTCCTTAGAGGCAAGGATGACAAGACTTCACCTTATATACTTTGGACATGTTGTCAGAAGAGACCAGTCCATGTAGAAGGACATCGTGTTTGGTAAAGCAGAGGGGGGAAAATGAGGAAGGCCCTCAAAGAGGTGGATTGACATGGTGGCTGCAACAACGGGCTCAGGCATCGGAACAATTGTGAGGATGGCACAAGCCCCGACCGTGTTTCCTTTTCATGATTTGGAACCAACTCAATGTCATCAAACAACAACAACAACAACACATTTGATTTCCAACTGATAGTGACTCCATACGATTGTGGAAGGATCCCCAGCATCGCAGTGGATTCTGAGTTGGAATGCCAGCAGTTGGAAACCACCAGCCTCTCCTTGGGAGAAAGATGAGGTTTCCTTCTCTGGCAAATATTTACAGCCTTGGAAATCCAAAGGGATATTTTATTCTGTCCTAGAGGGTCACTGTGAGTCACAATCAACTCAGTGGCAGGTTTGTTGGTTTGTTGCTTAGCTATTTCTTTTTAATAGGATTGAGTAGATCCATCCTACAGGTTTTACTAGAAGATAATTTGTATAGAAACCAAATACCATAACATTGTCCTATGGAGTGACTGGGGGAAGCTACTGCCACTCACCTTTTGGTTGGCAGCTGGTTGTTTAAGTAATGCACCACCCAGGTTCCTATGTTTTTGTATATACAAATGAACAATAGGCCAAAATTTGCTGTTGATTTATTTTAGCCTATGGATATAACCTCTATGCAATTAGATCACTTTTAGAAATTTTTCAAGTCATTAAAGTCTGTTTAGTAATCAACTCCATTTAAAACAATCCAAGATTGAAGAGTATGTTTGCAACATAGAAATTATATTTTGGTTTGAATTTCAGATTCACATAATACATATTTTTAAAGATATTGTCAGATTGTTAGTCCCCAATTTGATAAGATCCCTGCTAGTGCTGTGGGTTAGGCATTGAGCTGATAACCTCAAGATACACAGTTCAAACTCGCCAGCAGCAGCATGGGAGAAAAAGGTGGCTGTCTGCAAGTGTAAAGATTTGCAACCTCAGAAACTCTGTAAGAGGTCACTATGAGTCAGAGTCAACTCAACTACAGTGGTGCATTTGGAAAGCCAGATTCCACTGTGAACCAGCAGAATTTTACCTTGTATATTGTGTTAGTCTGGGTAGATTCTAGAGAAACAAATTCATAGAGACTCATATGTACATAACAAAAGTAATTGAATATTGAGAAACTATCCCAGCCCAGTCCAGATCAAGTCCATAAGTCAAATATTATTAGCCCATATGTCCAATACTAATCTATAAAGTCCTCTTCTGACTTATGAAACACATGCAATGACCCTGAAGGCAGGAAGATCACAGGCCTGTTGGTGGGAAGTCTTCTGGATCCAGTGGTGTTGTATCTCAGTGCTGGCAGGGGTCTCCACATGGCTTCACCAGTTTCAGAGGTCTGGCTCCATCAGCCTCTCTCCATGTGTTTTCACTATAGGGATGTCTTGTAGGGAGTGAGCAGAGAGAGTGTGTGTGTTTCCCACCTTCAAGGAGGAATACAGGAGTTCCCAGAATCCTCAGGAGAATGCCATGCCCATGCAGACGTCTCATGAGCTATATTCTGATGGACAGACTAGACTCCACCCTTTCACTCTTAATCCTCTAATTGACACCAGATTATGTAACAACTACAGACCACCCCTGGTTAATTTGACACTTTCATATAACTCTTTAACCATATATAATTTTCAAACAAATAATAAAATCATATCTTTACCTAAAAGGATAAAACTAAAATGCATACAATCCAAAAATGTGCCAAGCTCATTTAACATAATATTCTATAAGTAAACAAAACAAAAATATCCTTTGCCTAACAATTGCAGTTAAGAAACACCTACACCTTAATCCTACAATCCTATGAATATATTCCACCACCTATGAAAGTTTGTAAGCCAACCACTTCATGCCATTATCCTCCTCACTTTGGGTATCCAGTTTCTATACTGCCCACTTACATCAACCCAGTGCTCTGAGGAGCAATCATATTCTTTGACGTGAAGAATCCCCGTTCCTATTGGAAGCTTGTGGAGAAGACACAGGGAGGGAGTCTTATGCAGCCAGACTCTATTCTATTGATATAAAATATTGGATTAAGCCTCTGACAGCATTGCCTCAGAGCCAGGCTTTCTGTCAGCCATGTTGGCCTTAGTCAAACATGTTCACCTAGTAGCATCTCTGAGAAATTAAAATAGTGATTTCGTCCCCTGAGCTCAACATATATATTAATCACATTCATGTTCACCATTTCAAATGGGAATAACTCAAAACAACAACCAAACAAAATATTGTGTCCAGTAAACTGCATGGACATAGCTGACCTCTGGCTAGCAAATGAAGAAAAATTACCATGAGGCAAAAGCCAAACAAACATCCACTCTCCATCTTTATGATTTGTTTCTCTAGTACCCCAGTCCCAAGGTACCATAATGTGTTAGATCCGGTAGTCTAGAGAAACAAATTCAAAGAGATTCATATGTGTACAAGAAAGAGGTTTATATACGAGAACAGTTAAATATTGAGAAAACATCCCAGCCCCAACCAGATCAAGTCCATAATTCCAAAATTAGCCCATATGTCCTATACCAATCTATAAAGTCCTCTTCTGACTCACAAAACACATGCAATGATGCTGAATGCAGGAAGATTACAGGCCAGTGGGTGGGAAGTCTTGTGGATCCAGTAGCATTGTAAGCGTCTCAGAGCTGGCAGGGGTCTCCACATGGTTCTTTGGCTGCAGAAGTCTGGCTCCATCCACCTCTCTCCCTGTGTCTTCTCCACAGGGATGTCTCACAGGTCATATATAACGTTGTGGAAGGTAGCAGCTGCCTCCGCGTTGTCCTATAGCATACTACGAGCTATGCACAAAGGCTTCACTTTTTGTGGCTCATCAGTCCTTTGTTGAAGCCTGCACCTTGGAAGCATCAATTTCCTGCCATGATGAGCCTGCTGCATGAGTCGTAATATAGTGTCATAATAGCAAGTACTCTGGGCGTGTTCTCAGGAGAGCACGGTGCCTGGAAAAGAACAGCATGCTTGGCAAAGTAGAGGGACAGAGAGAAAGGAAGGCCCTTCAAGAGATGGATTGACAGGGGCTGCAACAGGGGCGCAAGCGTGAGGACAATGGTGAGGACAGCACAGAAGCAGGCAGCATTTCCTTCTGTTGTACACAACTTCTCTGTGAGGGAAAACCAACCCCACGGCGCCTGACACCAACACCAGGAAATGGCAAGCAGCGCGAGCAGAAGTTTACCTGGTCTGCACTGAAATGATGACTTCACCCACACTCAGATAAAAATAAATGAATAAAACTCACTGCCACTAAGTCCATTCTGACTCACAGTGATCCTAAATGGGATTTCCACGACTGTAAATCTTTGTGGGACCAGATAGTCTTATTTTGCTCCGGGAACGCAGATGTTGGGTTGTGGTTGGTAGTAGTGGACACCAAACTATAGTAACACTAGGCATCTTTCAGGTAGAATGGGGAGACTTATTAGCGTTATTACTCCACCTTATTTTCAGTATGTTGCCTGGTGCCTAGATCATATATCCTCTAAATCTCACAAAAATCAAAAGATATTATTATTCACTTTCAAACTAACAAAAAAATCCTTTGATGACATAGCCTATATTCAATAATATAGGACAGATTAAGGCTACCTCCTACGGTTTCCAAAGCGATGAATCTTTCCAGAGGCGTACTGTCACAACACACTCCCACAGAGCTGCTAGTAGTTTGAACTGACATTTCAGTCATCCGTGAAGTGCTTAACCATTGTCCCATCTACTTGATAGTGGCCCTCGATTGCCTTTCTGAGTGTGACAATGTTAAGAAGCAGAAAGCCTCCTCTTTGATCATCTGATTCAGTGAGGGGCTCAGAACTCCATATATGATCACAGTCTCAAAACCCTAAGTATTATGCAGTATTTATGATTTTCATTTGACTGTGATTTGCAGTATTTATGATAACATGAGATTTATGGTAACAATAACACAAGATCCTTAGAACAAAGAAAGAAAGAAATCTATGAGTTTTAAAATAATGAGGCTTCCCAGGAAAAAAGTAAACTTATGTAAAATAGTTAATACATCATGCTTGAATTTTATTCTTATTGTGATATTAGGGAGAGATAGAGATTATATAGATACAGATATAGATTTATATATAGATGATATAGACATAAACACAGACATAGATATAACCCAAAACCAAACTCGATGCCATCTAGTTGTGCTGACTCCTGGGGTTTCCAAGACTGTAATTGTTTGCAGAAGTAGAAAGGCCAGTCTTTCTCCCATGGAGCTGCTCATAATTTCAAACTGCCAACCATGGGGATCACAGCCCAATGCGTAACCCCTATGCCACCAGGGTTCCTACCTGGAGACAGAGATAGAGAAAGATATAACTGTAGGCATAGACATATACAAAGGTATAAACAGAGACATAGATGTTTTTAAACCAATATCAGCAGTGTAATATTATCTAATCATTTATCTTGACTTCACCAGTATATGAAGTTGAATTCTTACTTATTTTTCTCATTGATTTGCCATGTATTACAATATTTCAAGGGTTTTCATTAATATATTTTATAACTCTTGATTTTTAGCCTAATCTATTGGCACACACACACACACACACACACACACACCCCATGTAGGAAGTGGACATCACCATTAAAGCCTCACAGTATGAGCAAGTCATTAGTAGTAAAAATGTACTCATCATTCAAACCATAAGCAGCTCATGTTCGTCTTTCTCTGAATAATGTATCATTCTCATGTAGATTTAATAAGTACTTATATATCTAGGCAACAAGCCTGCTGGTACTGTTAGATAATCATTGAACTTTGTCAGTGGTTCAAACCCCCAGCAGCTCCACAGAAGAAAGGTGAAGCTGTCTCCACCCATAAAGATTGGCAAAGCTTCAGCAACCCTATATACGTCTAAGGGTGCTATGACTCAGAGGTGACTGCGTGCATGAAAGTGAATTTTTGAGTATGTCTCAGTTAAGTAAATCAAAGCAGGAGCACATTTAAATTTTAAAGACTTTATGATGTAATTTGAATCCCTTTCAGAGAAAGAACACTGCTTTGCTTCTCCTTAGAAAGTCCTTAACTCTTAAAACCTGAAAGAGTTTTACAAAATTCCTAGAAAAATGAGGACACTCAAGAACAGTGTACAGCTAGACTTCTCGCTTTCTGATTATGTGCTGTTTTATGTAATGCCAGCTCTTTCAGATTGTCATTCAAGTTAGGGCTTAACTTTCTAGGACTGAATACCGTTTCTCAAATTACTAAGCTTTTCTGCATGCTGTGGCCTGGCTGTTCTGTATATTTGGTTGGGGAATGGTGGAGGACTTCCTCATTTCTTTTGAAAAGAAGGAAGGAAAAAAAGAGTGGGAAACCGTACATTCAGAACCTTTCACATTTTATTGGGATATCACGGCATCTGAAAGTAAAGGCAATCATAATTCTTAGTCTAAAATTCAAAATTGAAAACACACATTCAAGCTAATCCAGACAATTGTTACACAAGTGAGAGAATCCAGTTCAGAAGCCAGCCCTCTCAGATATTTGTGCCAGAGGGAAAGTAGTTGTGTTCTTTATATCTTTTCAGACCTTTCTTCTCCTTTGATAGGATATTTTGGAACATTTCTATCCTAAACGCAAGTGACATCCTTTTTATCAATTAATTTCAAAATGTCCCCAAAAGAATTTGCCTTAGCAACAAAAGTCCATGCGTTCAAACAAGGCATCGCAATGGGCAGATTTTCTTCCCTCTTTCTCAGAGAAATAGGCTTTTGATCAATGCATACATGAAGAATTGGCAGTCTTGAATCAACAACTTCTGTCATGTGTTAAAGTAATATCTCACTCACTGTCTCAAGTCTATAGACGACAACTCATAGAACAGGGTAGAATTGACCCTGTGAGTTCCAAAATTGTAACTCTGTGCAGGCTATAGAGTCTCATCTTTCTCCCACAGAAAGGGAGATATATATATATATCCTTAATACTGTATGTGCGTGTGTGTGAGAGAGAGAGAGAGACCATGTAGTGATGAAGGGATTTAGGTGGAATGACACTTAACTAAAATAATTCAATTGGTCACTAAAAGATAAAAAAGCAAATAATTAAAAGCCCAAGGGAGACCACCAGTACCAATAGTTTTTACAAAATATTATCTAAAATGCCCAGTCTCACCAGAAAATTCCAATGTATACAAAGGGGGTAAAAACAAGAGATACAGCAGGGGCAGTTAACATAAATTTCATAGGTGAGCTATGTAATGGAAAAGACTTCAAAATAGCCACTTAAACATATTCACAAAGCTAAAGAAAAGCATCATTTTAGATTAAAAGAAACCTATGATGATAATGTCTCAATCAATAGGCCCATATTTAAAAAGAGATAAAACTTTATTAAAAGCATCAAAAGGAAAAACTGAACACAAAAATTCACTGGTAAAAATTTGTCCTGATAAAAGAAAGAATGAGTAAACCGCGTGAGAGACTGATAGAGATTATGCAAGTGAGAGAGCAAAGAGAGATAAAATAGAATGAAAAGTCTCGGTGATCTGCAGTACACCAAAAAAAATAAATAAATAAATAAAGATACTTGTAGAAAGAATGGCTGATGACATCCCAATTTATTGAAAAAACATCCTGGAAGTTCAATAAAAGCCAAGTAGAGTAAATGCAAACAGCTCCACAAACAGTCACCTTTATAGTTAAAGAAAAAAGTGCTAAGTGTCATCCATAGAGAATAAATTTGAAGCAGCAAGAGCAAAAACAGTTCAGGACATAAAAGGAAACTCCAGCACGACTGACAACTGACTATTCAATAGAAATGATGGAGGTCAGAAGGAAGTGAGATTACAAATTCAAGTGTTCCAGGAAGAAATAAAATTTAAAACTTTCACCTGAAAATGCTATATCCAGCAACGATGTTTTTAAAAAATGAAGGTGAAATTACAACTTCCAGAAAGGAAAAAAATTAAATGGAGAACTTAAAGCTAACAGACCCATCTTACATGTAAAACTAAAAGTTCTTCAGTCTGAAAATCAATAAATACACATGATAATTTAAATCCCACACTAACAAGCAGGCACACATAAAAGAAAACAAAACAAAGCACATAATTATGCATACAAAACAGAATAAAAATACTTTATCTTCTTTCTTCCAATAGCTTTAAACACATGAAATAATAGGTATATATTGTAATGATGGACAAACGTTGATCTTGTAATACCGTGTTTCCCCCAAAATAAGATCTACTTAGAGTTTTGCCTCTAGCTGAAATATAAGGCACCCCCTGAAAATAAGACCTCTCTGATAATAAGTCCCCCTGAAGCTATCGTAACTCTGGACTCCGGACCGTAGCAGTGGGCATCACCACGCAGCTCACTGTTGGCCACAGTGCAGCTGGACCAGCCAGGAAGTGCAAGTTAATGTACCATAGATTATGAGTAAATGTACCATAGATTGTTGTACATGGAAATAATGGTAGTAGCAAGAAATTCTTGATACTGTAGGATTCACAGTTTGTCTGGTTATGCTGATTTGTGATGACAACTACTACCATACCATATACAGGTAATACATTTCCTTTTTTGTTATTCAACAATAAATGTGTACTGTATTCTTCTTCATGGAAAAAGAAGATTTCCCCTGAAGATAAGACTTAGCGCATCTTTGGGAGCAAAAATTAATATAAGACACTGTCTTATTTTCTGGGAAACAAGGTAGTTATGGGCTTGACTGCTAACCACAGGTGGTGGTGATGGGCATTGGTTGGTGCCATAAAGTCCGTTCTGGCTCAGAGAGACCCAATGTACAACAGAATGAAGCATCGGCTAGTCCTGCACCATCCTGACATTGGTCCATTGTGGGGGCCACTAGGTCAATCCATCTTGTGGAAGGTCTTCTTTTTTGCTGCCCCTCTACTTTACCAAACATAATGTAGTCTCCAAGGTCTCCCCTGAGAACATGTTCAAAGTATGTAAGACAAAGTCTTACCTCCTTGCCGCTAAGGAACAGGCTAAGTAGACTTCTTCCAAGACAGCTATTTTTGGTTTTTGGGCAGTCTCTGGTGCTTTCAATATTCTTCTTCAGCACCACAATGCAAATACATCAATTCTTCTTTGGCCTTTCTTATTCAAAGTCCAACTTTCACATGCATATGAAGTAACTGAAAATACCATGGTTTGGGTCAGGCACACTTTATTCCTCAAAGTAGCATCCTTGTTGTTCAACACTTTAAAGAAGTCTTATGCAGCAGATTTGTCAAATGCAGTGAATCCTTTGATCTCTTGACTGCTGCTTCCAGGAACATTGATTGTAAATCCAAGGAAGATGAATTTCCTCGATAACTTCAATCTTCTCCACATTTGTCATGATGTTCCCTCAGTAGGCCTGGTTGTGAGGGTTTTGCTTCTCATTGATTTGAACTGTACTCCACACTGGAGGCTGCAATCCTTGGTCTTCATCAGCAAGTGATTCAAGTTCTCTGCACTTACAGGTTGGGTCACGTGAAAATTACAGGTTGTTGAAAAGCCTTTGTCAGATGTTTTAATTTACCACCTAGCCACTCCTTGGGAGAAAAGACCTGACCATCTGCTCCTGTCAAGATTACAATCAAGAAAGCCCTGCGGTCATCTTCCTACTTTGTCATCATATAGTGCTGCTATGAACTGGAATGTATTCGATGGAGCACAGCAAAATCAGCTAGTGTGATCTTCAAATCCCTGGGCTGTGAAAATGGTCAACATGCTCAGTGGCTTACATTGGAAGTTCAAACCCATACTGGGGGGTTTGATGTCTACTTCCAAAAAGCACCCAGTGGAAACCCTGTGGAGCACACTGCTACCGACACACGTTGAATTGGAATTGATCCAAAGGCAATGTTGGTCCTATAACATATAGTAAGATCATCAATGCACCAATAGACTTATCGATAATAATACACAGGGAGTGGGTGGGAGTAAAATTGGGCAGAAAAAGAATTATTATAACAATGTGCAGTTAGGTTTGTAATGTTAATAGATGTAATATGCACCAAGAGGGAGAAGAAAGGGTTAGAGTTTTTAAGGAATAATATTTCTATATCTCACTCAAATTGAGCTAATAATGATGATGACTAAAACTCCCAATTGCAATGAGAAGATATATGTGAGGGAGTAGAAGTAAATATTGGTTTCCCAAATACAAAAAGAAAGGCATTACCAATAATTCACATTAAAGTATGCCAATTAAAATTTTTGATGTGATAACCTATATTTTACTAAAAAAACAGTTATTATTATTTATCCCAGCATTTTCTTTTTAGGAATCACAGATTTTTGGATACCCTTCTACTAACACTTTCAGAAAACTATATGATTTCTCATTAACAATAAAATGCCAGAATTTTAGCAACTAGGATTTAACGATGTTGTCAGGTGCCCTCTAATGAGTTCTGATGCATAACAACCCTATGTACAATAGAACAAAGCAACGACCCTGACCATGCACAGTTCTCGCAGTTCTCGCAATTGCCATGGCCGAGCAAAGAGGAAGACCCTCCTTGTGTGAGGTCACATCACAGGGCAGGCTTCCACGCAGAGTCAGGCTGCACCAAGCGGACACAAACTCAAACTCTCACACCCAATTTCCACACAGAGTTATATTCACAGGTACAGGGGTTAGGACTTCAATTTATGTTGTGAGGAGACTCTTTCCATAACATACCACATGAACACGGCAGATAACATTGAAATTAATAATTTAGCAGAATAGGTAAAATGAGAGTATGGCCTTAATGAAATTCTAGAGAAGTATTGTGGATAATAATAGACCTGTGCACAAACAGACAAGCAAAATGCCAGTGAAATCAAAATGCAGTTCTTACATGAGCCAGTAAACATAGAATGAATGAATTAAATAGACAACAGTTTTGTGAATAAAATATGAAGAATTAATTATATCATAGGCAAATTGTCTACTTCATTTTATTCATATTCAACCATGGCTATAGTTTCAGTAATTACTTTCCATAACATTATATAGGTACTATATACCATGTAGTTTTACATTTTCATGTTAAATTTCTTTCAATAAAATATAATTTTTAAAGCAGAGAAATAATTTATCCTCAAATAAAAATAACGATATAATGTTATGGCTCCATAAATCAGTGGGTTAACTGATGGATGAATTAAATTGTATAGGATCTCAAATTTGACCTTTTTTAAGAAGATGGAAAAAAACAGAGTTTAGGAAGGGAGTCATTGCTAAACAATGGGAGATAGGCGGGAGGAAATGGAAGCCTACTTGTATTTCTGTTCACTTTACTTCCCCACCCACACCTCCTTCTTCCAAGGCAGAATTCAATAGCTCTTTTCCAAATTCAGCCAATATCAACCCTTTCGCCAGACAGGAAAGAAGTAGAACGTAAAATCATAAAAGGACTCTGAGTGAATTTATTTTAGAGTCTCTGCTTCTACAGCACTGGAAATGAAGTGATTCATAGCTAAGAAATCAGGATAATGCAATCAGAAATCCCCGTGGTGCCGTTCTTGACCTTCAAAGACCTGCACATTTGCAGAATGGAAAGCAGCAGTCGCTTTCAGACACTGGCCTGGTCATGCCTGGAGGTGCACGAACTAGATGGTGCTCCTTATCAATATTTCAGAGTCTAATGGAGCAGGTGCCCTTTGCAACCAAAGGTCAGAGTAAGAACTGGAAAACAAAGCAGTTTAAAGCAAGTCATCTCCCGTAGTACTAACCAAAGGCACGAAACAACATAGAAAAGATGTCGAAAGAAACATTTTTGCAAAACACTTCACAAATGGAGTTTCTAAGAGTGGATTTAACTCAGCAGGTTTTTTATTGTAATGTATTCAGGATCATTTAATTGCAAGAAAAGAAAGACATTCAAACTGATTTACGTACACGAGTTTATTTTCGTTAGTGCACAAACATGATCTTCTAAATATTGACAGAACTTGGAAATGTGCACAGTTAAGGTTCGTAGACTGTGGATGCTGCCTGGTAAACTTGGATTGCTAATCTGCAAGGTCTGTGGGTCGGTGATTCAGACCCATAATCCCTCGGTGGTTGCAAAATAAGGGGTATCTGCTTCCATAAAAGAATAACATCCCTGAGAATCACAGACAGGGTCACTGAAAGAGGATACTCAATGGTCATATTGTCTTGTTGATTGTTAGGTCTGGAGGGCATGCTGTTGGCACAATAGTTAACTTCTTGGTGCTAGTTACAGTCATTGTGAAAATGGCTTGGGATTGGGTGATGCTTTGCTCTGCTGCACATGGGGTCACCGTGAGTTGGAGCCGACTCAACAGCAGAGAAAATAGCAGCAACAGTGAAAAGGGAGCTTGATAGTTCAACTCCTGCAACCCCTCTAGTGGCCAATAGAGCTTCCCTAAAAAGTATGGTCTAGAAAATCCTATGAAGTAGTCCTATTCTGGCACAGTGGGCAAGGAGACATGTGCTGGGCCCAGGACACCCAACAGCAGGTGGGCTGTGGGTCTGGTATTTCAGTGTTAGAATGGAAACCATTTGTTCTTTGCTGGGCCAACAAGTACTCCTTCTTCACTCCAAATACAAACAAATGCTCTTTGGTGCATTATGCCTTGTCAGTTCTGCCTTATTCAGCTTGTATATGATCTTCTCCTGTCACAGCATCCACTTAGGATTTCAATTAAATGAGCACTGCAGTTACGCACTTTACATAATCGAAGTAACCTAGATTTTGGCTTTATATTTTCTCAAACCCCTTTAGTATCAGAATGAATTACTTATACCATAGTGGACAGATTATATTCTCGGGTGAAATTCCCAAGCTTACTAAGAAGTTTAACAAGAATTCCTGGTGGCGTTGTGGGCTAGGCATTGGACTGCTAGCCACAAGGTCAACCTTTCAAGCCCACCTCTTCTGCGAGAGAGAGAGAGAGAGAGAGAGAGAGAGAGAGAGGAGGATGGCTGCTCCTGTGAAGATTCACAGATTCTGGGTGCTGTCGCCGTGGGGTTCTGGTTACCGAGACCTTTCCCAGCTTGCCGCTGGGGGTGCTGTTGGAAGCTAGTTCACACTCTGGTTTAAGGGCACAAAACCACAACTTGAGAGGGGTTAAAAGTCCTGGATTATTGGCTTCATCACATCTAGGTTCTCCACCCCGAAATGGCATGAGCACACACACACACACAGACATCAGCTACCACACCTAGCGGAGTACTTTTGGTGTAAAGAGGTGATGGACTGGAGTGGAAGCAGGTCATGAAGATGAGTCTACAAAGCCCCTTTCAGACGGGTTTGCCCACACCACCAAGCAGTGAGCATTCAGGTTAGGGAAGCAAGGTTCCATTCTCAAGAAATCACAATTTCATTCATGACTCACTGTGACTTTACAAAGCGCCTTCCTGATCAGCTTCCACTTGCAGTCATTTCTAGACCAAGAAGAAACCTGACATCTCTAGAAGGGGGTCACCAAGTCCACCTCCACTCCTCCCAAAATTGACAGCTGAAAGACCTTTTTGTTTTGAGCTTGATTTCTTCTGTACCTTAGAGAGGGGAACACATTAAAGCTGAATCAGCTGTCACCAGGGAGTCTAACATGATATCGAGCAATGCTTGCATCCCACACATACAACATTAACAGGAACACTAGAATTCTGAAGTGTTAGTGTATTAGTCTAGGTACTTTGGAGAAACAA
>NW_022111373.1:140859583-140879466 GCF_000313985.2 Echinops telfairi
AGCTCAATACCTGAGTTGCTGAACCCGCCCGCAAGCTTCTCAATAAAGCCTGCTTCTAAAACTTTACCAATTGGATCTTTAATTCCGTTTTGTGCCCCAAAAACCCTTACAATATGGATGGTTCCTGGGGCTGGCAGGCAATGTGCCTGAAAGTCTGCAAACCAGATTGAGGATTAATAACCATTCTATTAAAATATGATTGTCCACAAAGGAAAATATGGGAAAATGTTTATGTAATACATAAATATCAACACACATACTTCAAACTCAAAAAGCCAAGGTATTTACTCTTAGGTCTATGTTTTAGTTTTGTTGTAGTTTGGTCTCAGTGATCCAGAAGATCACTCTCTTCTTGTTCTCTGTGGCAATCAACGAAACAAGCCCACTGCCTTTGAGTTGATATCTGACTTGATTATGATGCAGCATATAGGATTTCCTTGATGAAATCTTCTGGGGGGGGCGGCAACTGGTGGCACTCAACAGCTGACTTTGTGTTATCTCAGAGCCTAACCCCAGAGGTACTAAAGATTCCGAAGTACATTTAAGATAAAAATTTAAGACCATTCATAGTTTTTCAAGATTAAGGAAGCCAAACCAGCTAGATATTACTGCTTAATAAGATCTGTTTACTGGGAAGAATTTGGAAAATCCATAACCAAATATGAAAGGAAGAAATTACCTACCTTTATATTACATATATACAACTACAAGGAGACTTGGTGGTGCTGTGGGATAAACATTGAGCTTCAAATCCCAGATCGATGGTTCAAATCCACAGAAGACCACAATCAGGCTGACTGTTGCTATAAAAGTTTACAGCCTTGGAAATCTAAGGGAAATATACTCGGTCCTATGGGGTCATTATGAATCAGTATAGACTGCAGAGAGAAAGAGAGAGAGAGACATAGTCATTAAGGACCCTAAGTGACACAAGTGGTTTGCAAACTGCATAAGAGTTTGCAGTTTGAACCCTTCCAGTAGCTAGCTCCATCCATAGGAACAATTGTGAGAAGGATGCAGGATTGGTTGTTGGTTCATTGTGTTGTACATAGGGTCACTATGAGTCAGAACCAACTCAATGGTACCTAACAACAATAACAACAGTAGCTCTGATGATGCAGGGCCTGTCAAAGTGATTATTAAAAAGGTTACAGTCAGGGAAACACTATGGAGAAATTCTACTGTGTCACCCATGGCATCTTACAGAGCTTACTCAGTGGAAACTAACAAGAACAACAATATATATGTTATTATTGTTATAATGTATATGCTATGTCCCTGCAGAGACATATAGCTGTGTGTATTTTTCAGTGTGAATGTATTTTTATGAAACTGTGATTCTACATCCACTTCTTACAACCTGCATTTTAAATTGTTTATTTTTCTCATTTTATTATGTTATTAATACTTATCTTCATGACCATTTTTAATGGTGGCATGTAATGTTATCTTATGGACATACATAATTTATGTCATAAGTTCCATGGACTTGGATAGGAAAGTTGTTTGATGAGGATTTTAGTTTTTATAAACAATGCTACATAAATATGCTTGTAACTCAAATTGATTAATATGCATGATTCAAAGCCAGTCTTGAGACAAAAGCCATCTACATTGCTTAACATAAAAAATACATTATCACATAGAAATTTATGAGTTGGGAAAGCATTTTAATCCCCAGTGAAGTATAAACTATGCTACTATGTTTAGGATGAAATGAGTAGCAACTTGTTTCAAAGTGTGTAACTGGAAAAATTTTAAACCTGGATTTGATTTAGTCTCATAACCTAAATGAAACACAGGATCCTAGAGCCCATAGCCAAATACTGATTGTCCATTCAGCTACATCACTTTAGTTGTTAGACGACATCGAGTCAGCTGCAACTTCTTGTGGCCCTACACACAACCGAATGAAATAGTGCATGGTGCTGTGTCATCCTCACAATGGTTCCTAGGCCTGCGCCCATTGTTGCAGCCACTGTGTCAATCGATCTCGTTGAGGGCCTTCCTCTTTATTGCTGCCCCTCCACTTTACCAAGTATGATGTTCCTTCTTTGGGGACTTGTCACTCCTGACATTGTGTCCAAAGTATCTAAGACCAAGGCTGTTGCTTCTTGCTTCTAAGGAGCATTCTGATCATATTTCTGAGAGAGATTGATTTGTCCTTTCATCAATGCATGGTACTTTCAATATTCTTCCCCAGCACCATAATTCAAATACATCAATTCTTCTTCAGTCTTCCATATTCAGTGTCCAACTTTCACATACATGTGAGGTAACTGAAAATACCATAGTTTGGATTAGGAGCATCTTAGTGCTCAAAGTAACACCCTTCCTTTTCAATACTCTAAAGAAGTCTTGGGTAGCAGATTTACCTAATACAACTTGTTTTTCATATATATATATATAACTGCTGTTCCCATGAGCATTGATTGGAGATCCAAGCAAGATCACTTTAGTGAGTTTTAAACCTAAGCCCTGATTGACATGGCAATTGAAGCACCGAACTGAAAGCTGGGTAGCTTCAACCCACCAGATGACCAGAAGAGAAAAGCATGCTAGCCCACTTCTATAAAGATTATTTCATTGAAAAGCCTACAGGGAAGTTCTACCCTTGCCCTAGGGTGGCTACAAGTTGGAATGGACTTAATGATCATAGATGTTACTGTATCTTTTTTAAAAATCCAATTAACTATGAGTCAAGTCAATTAACTATGCTGTGGATCAAATGAAATGCATGGACAAAGGATGAAAGTTGTCAAGGATTTCATTTTACTTGGATCTACAATCAACCACAATGGAAGCGGCAGCCAGGAAATCAAGTGATGTATTGTGTTGGACAAATCAGCTGCAAAAATGTTGTTTAAAGTGTTCAAGTGTTAAAAAGCAAAAATGTTCCTTTGAAGATCGAGGTGTGCCTAGCCCAGTTATAGTCAATTGTCCCATATCTCATATGCATATGAAAACCAGGCCACAAATAAAGATGATTAGAAAGTAATGATGTCTTTGAAACGTGATGTTGTCAAAGAATATTTCCAGAAGAATGAACAAATCTGAGTTGGGAGAAATGCAGAAGGAATGCTCCTTAGAAGCGAGGATGAGCAAAGATACCCAGTCTCATGTACTGTGGACATGGTATCAAGAGGGATCCGGCCAGAAGAACATGATTGATAAAGCAGAGGATCGGCAAGAAAGAAGAAGGAAATCAACTAGGAGAACTGAGATAGCGGTTGCAATAATGGGTTGAAAGAGTATCCATTATCAGGATGGTGCCTGACGGGGCAGTATTTTGTTCTGTAGGATCGCTATGACCTGAAACCAATGCAGTGGGACCTAATGCCATGGGTCACACAAAGGAAGTCAGGTGTTGAAACCGTTAAGCTCTCCACCATTAAACTAAATGTCAATGGTTTGCGCCACTCAGCCTCTGTCCTTCAGGAGAAAGTCGTGTCCATCTGATAAAGATGAAAGCCCAGAAGAACCCCAAGAAGCAGTTCTGCTCTCTCTCATCGGATTGCAACGAGTCAAAATGGACTCCACAGCACCTAACAAGCAATAGATCAAACGAACTATAACACCCTGTCATCCACAAGCTTAGGAGAATTAGAGGCAGCAGGATGGGAAGAACTGACAGTTTGCATTTCTTCTTCCATTAATGAATTATTACAAATACCAATAACAAGGATGCTACTTTAAAAGCTTAGTTTGTCGGACCCAAACCATGGCCTCTTCAATTGTCTCATGTTCATGTGAAAGTTGGACATGGAATAAGGAAGACCAAAGAAGAATCCATGCATTTGAATTGTGTTGCTAGAGAAGAATATTGGAAGTGTCAAAGGAACAAACAGGTCTGTCTTTGAAGCAATACAGCCAGAACGTTCCTTAGATGAAAGGATGGTGAGACTTTATCTCATATTTGTCAGACATGTTGTAAGGAGAGACCAGTCCCTAGAGAAGGACATCATGTTGGAAAAGGAGAGGGGCAGCAACAAAAGGAAGACCCTTGATGAGATGGACTGACACAGCAGTTGCAACAATAAGACTCAAACATAAGAACGATTGTGAGGAGGATGCAGGACTGGGCAGTTTTTCATGCAGCTGTACACAGGGTCACTATGAGTCAGAAACAACTCAACAGCACCTAACAATAACAACAAACACCATGTGCATGAATTGGTTAACACGATAGGATTCTGTCCTCCCCATGCCACTCAATCTGTCCTCTGCTTTAAAGCATCATGCGAACAGAAAGAGAAAGGATGTAACATTTCCTTTACTCTCAAGGAATAGGTTCTGAACCACTCCAAGTGTTCACTGACATAGTCTGCTTAAATTCATATTTTTAAAGATAAGTAAATACAGATAGTTCTCAAATCCAAGCTAAGATGAATCTTTTTTTCCTTGTCATCAATAATATGCTGCAATACATCATTTGTGAGGTAATTCTGCTCAAATGTTCACCTACAGATGTTCATGGAGGACAGAGGCATTGAAATAGAGCCCTTTGGTAAGCTGTGGACCACTTGTAGTGAAATCACATCTTAGACTTCTAGAACTGCAAGGCACCTTACAGATAACTTGCTCTGTATTTTTAATTTTACATATACACAACCCAAGGTGCAGGGAATCTCTGATCTGAACAGGGCCACACAGGGGACAGTTGGAAATAACATTCATATTGTCCACTTCAAAACTCTGCAGGACAGCACACTGCTGGAGTTCTTGCTCTCAGAAGGGTTATCATCACACTTTTGGTCAGCCATGCTTCTCCCATCAGCACCACCGCGCGCGCACGCGCGTGTGCACACACACACACACACACACACACAATTGTATGGACAATCTATTCTACAATTTATTCCAGGCACTTAGGCAAAAAATAAGGAGACTTTCTGATAAACATATAATGATGACTGTTTTTATGAATAAGCATTATTCTCAAACTTCACAAAAAGATTTCACCTGTGGAACGTTCAGTCTTTTTAATGCCCCAAATCCTACATCAAATAAATAGGATACTGGTCAATATAAATCTAAAGAAGTAAAATTCAGAAGGAGTCAAAATCTGCCTGAGAACTCTAGGTCTGTTTCAACTTTCAGGAAAGCACAGGCCTGAGGGTCATAGCAATATCAGATTTTGCACCAGCACTTTGAATGTTTCCTTCAGGTGAACTATTTCATTTTAAACCGGGGGCTAGAGAGGATGATTCATTTAAAAATAAAATGTTTACAATGACACATAAAACATCTTCAATATAAAAGCTTTAAATGAGAAGATAATATTTTTGACAGTGATATAGAAACTGTCTGCAACTTAAAAATAATTACATTGTTGCATTTAGGGTTTCTTTTTAAGACTGAATGGTATTTCAAAGCATGGGATTGGTTTTACTTGCCTGCCTAGGATAATTTTGTTTCTTTATGAGTCAAATCATAAATAAATAAAAGCACTGTCATTTTACGGTTATGTCTGCTTTCATGTCTCCTTTTTAAAATTTTCTGGTTTGTTTTGTTTTACTGTTGATTTTGACAGGGAGGGAGGAAAAAAATAGAAGGATTATTCTTCTTTCATCTAGCAATCCAAAGAGCTGCATGGGCTATTCTGCAGGCTGTTCTTTAAACAGTATTAAGACTGCTACTCTAATGGAATTACAGTGGTAGGGAATTAATTAATTGTCAGAGTTATATTTTGCTTTATTTTTCACACACAGCAGCTATCATATTTATTACGAGCATCCTCTTTCCATTAAGAGATGGGAAAAATATGACATGGTGAATTTCACAGTATTTAAGGAGCATGAAATGTGATTTCCATTAAACACTAGAAATGACCACTTGTGGAGCCATTCCTTCATATAAATCCTACTGAAAATACAAATATATTTCTGGGCATCACAAAGATGTTTGTATCCATCTAAGACAATTTCCCCAGATGAGCCAATTTGTGAATCTACATAATCTGTTTGTTTCCCATAAATAAAATGTAAATCCAATCTCTTTTGGTTATCATACAATTTACTAAGAAAATGGTAACCCAGAGCCAGCCACATTAATGTTTTCTGTCCTTGCCAAATACACTATGATTACCCTAATCAAAGTCCTACTGGAAAACTAGAGACAAAACTAGCTAGATGACTAATCATAAACTGCACAGAAATAACATGAATGCAATTCAATATGCTTCCATAAAGTGAACATACACGCACAAAATCAGAACCCAGACCAAGAACTTTATACTTGCCTGCATATATAGATCACTAAAGATATGGGTGCTAGAGCAAGTATGATGAAGAAATCGTATGGTACCTGACTATCAGAAAGAAGAGTGTCTAGGGTCTTAACAACTTGCCTTAAAACAAGCAGCCATCTAAGTGAGATGACAGCTAAATCCACATGGAAAAACACTCCAGCCTGTATGATCATAGGATTGTAGATAATAAAATCCAATCCAAAGGAGGGAATGGTGTTAGAGTTCAAATTCAGAGAACCTACTTCTGAAGGCTGTGGATGACATTGGAAGCACAAAATCCATTTGCAAAATCTCCACTTAGATTAAGTCTCCAGTGAATTCTCTCTGACCATTGATCAGGGATGTGAATAGTCTTGCTACCCAATAGAATGCGTTGGAAAGTGGGTTAATGCAAATATAATTGGGGTGAAATTTAACACCTTATTATTTGTTCTCCGTTTTGACTCATTTAATTTTTCTAGTTTTTATTATTTTCTACTATATTTTCAACTGAGTTTTTCTTTTATTTTTTATTGTTATTGATTTTTGTGTTTGTTTTTGCTTGCTTGGTTTTTGTATGGTTTTCATTATATGAAATTCAGGAGAGGTAAAGGTACAGACACATATACTGAATTAATGATTTCTTGGAGGTATGTCAGGGAAAGTTAGGGTAAAATGGGGATCTAATAATGGGTACGAAAGAGAATAAAATGTGCTAAATTTGATTGTAGTGATGATTGCACAACTCTTTTTAATATGTTTAAACTATTGCACTGCATGATACATAAATTATATGTCAATAAAATGGTTGAAAAATTTTAAAGAAAAATTTATATGAAAGCTTGAAAAATTAGGGCAACCCTGATTCTAGAGGAATTAGGATTTTGTAGACACGAAATGAGTTGTGGATGGATTGAATTATTTCCCATCTCCAGACAAGAGTGGGAATCCTACTCCCTTTGGGGGAATCCTACTCTTATATCTGTGCATGTATTCCACTTGGGAATAGATTTTTTTTTCTCTGATATGTTCACGAGGCTCTATCTACGTAAAGTGCATTCTAAACCCAGTCCCTTCTGGGATATACTGTGCAGCACAGACAAGGAAGGATGTACAGGAGTAGATGCCAAGTGAATGTTACCCAACACTGAGGCGACAGAAGCCAAAAAAGACAAAGACCTTCTGCTAGAGCCTTTAGCGACAAAGGCCCTAAGTTCAACTTCCTAAGCTGTTAAGAAAAGGACTTGATCTTCTTTAAGGCCACCACTTGTCATATACTGCTACCGTCACCCAGAGAGCTAAGGCACGCGCTTAGTAAGCTTTGACTATTATCGAAAAGGAATCACATAGTATTTCCACTGTTTTGTTGCTTGTTCAATACAAGGTGTTTGATAGTCCTCTCTCTGGTGAAGAATTGCAGTCTACTCTGGGTTGCTGTATAGTATTTTAGTTTTACAGGCTTTTTACGAACTGAAAATCTAAAGTGTTCACAATAAATGAATTGTATTTTATCTGCGTATGTTCTGTGAAGTGTAAATGCATCCACCAGTACACATGTGACTGAAATAAGCAAAAACATGTATTACTCTTACTAAGTGGTGCCACTGGTCTCTACAATTGTATTTTCTGTTGCCTTTTCATTCACTAATGAGACTTACAGATGAAAAGGTAGCATGGAAATAGAAAATATCTGTAAACCCTCCTCCCCAACAATTATTAAAATTGCTACATTCAAAATAATTATACTGCACATTTGTAACATAATTAAGCTTGTAGTCTGCATACAGAGGTTTTATTTTTTTATTTGCATGATGTTTATGATAAAACATTTCCACACTTACATTTCCTTGCACTTATATTCTATACAACTCACAAAAGATAGCTATTTCTTAAGTACCTCTTATTTATGCTGTACAATGCCAACTACAGGGGGATATTTTGAAAAGCAAACAAAAGCAACCACAGAACGATGCCTGCTTTCCCCATGATTGTGCTCAAGAAAAATCGTTTCGAGAGGTAAATATAAATAAATGGAGGAAAAAGAGAACGAAGTAGTCAAATGAGGGAGATGGAATAGCTCTGCTTTTACAATTGCTTTAATTTCCTTTTCTCATTTTAAAAATATCCTTTATATATTCCCTTATCCCAAAATAGAATACTGGAGTTGAACTTGACCAGAGTTTCACAGAAAGGAGCCTGTTAAGTTAGACAACTGTAGATAACAATGCTCTAGCAGATATTTAAACTCGAAGAGCAATGTCTTGAAGGAAAATATTGCTCCACTGTGGCGCCTGATGTTGTGAGGTGCCCTTGATTCCATTCCAGCTCCCCCTTATCTGGAAATAAGAGACCAAACGAGGCAAGGCTATGCCTAGCTCCGCCCCCACTTCTCGGTCAGTTTCTTGCACTGCGGTGACGTGTGTTGCTGTGATGTTGGTATTTTAAATGCCAGCTGGGTCACTCAAAGTGAGCAGGTTTCAGCAGAGTTCCCAGACGAAGAACAGACAACAAAGAAGGAGTCGGCTGTGCACTTTGAAGAAATCAGTTCTTTGTACCCAGGGTTGCTATGAGTCAGAACCGTCTCGATGGCACCCAATAACAGCCCTGGCTCTAGCGGAACCATAAAGTCAAGAGATCGCTCGGAAAAGAGATATGACGCAAAGCAGATATTCACCAATATGAAACCGTCTGGTGAGTGAGGTGAGGTTCTGCACTAGGGATGAGTATCTACAGACGCTGGACAAGCTGTGAGGCCAGAAAGGAATCAGGACCAACTGCTAAAGAACATAATCGAGGCCACAAGGAAATTATTAGGTAACTGGGAACCTGTCCTCAAAGTGCCAGCGTTGATCCTTAGCACTTCAACGAGACCTTGTACAGCAGATTCTACCAGAATATAGCCTTTGATTTCTTGACTACTGCTTTCATGAGCTTTGATTATGGATCCAAGTAAATTAAATCCTTGACAAGTTCAATCCTTTCTCCATTTATCATGATGCTATCTATTGGTCCAATTGTAAAGATGTTTTATGGTGCATTGAAACCCATAGTTAATAGTAATCCACACAGCTGAACGCTTTTGCTTTGTCAATAAAAGACAAGCAAACCTCTCTGCTAGTTTCTGCTGTAGTCCAGATCCTTGTAACTTCAGCAATGATGATCTCATTCCACTTCCTCTTCTAAATCTGGTCTCAATCTCTGTCACGACACTGTCATTGTACTGCTGCAACCACTTTTAAATTATATTCCGATAATTTTACTTGCATGTAGTGTCAATGATATAGTTTGATACTTTCCCACATGGTTTTTGGTCACCTTTATTTGGAATGGGCACAAATAGAGACCTCTTTCACTGGCTGGTCAGGGAGCTGCCATACAAATGTCTGGATACACGTGGGCGCACAGCACCCACTCTGCATTCACTCATCAAAACATTGCATTGGTTTTCTGTAAATTTCTGGAATCTTGTTTCTTGTTTGCTTGTTTTTTACCAGTATCTTCAGTTTGTTTTTTGTTACCAATACCTTAAGTGCAGCTTGAAATTCTCCCTTCAGCATCATCAGTTATTAACCATACTCCCCCTCTTGAAATGAATGGACATTGACCCATTCTGCTTGTTACTGTGAGTCGTTTGTATTCTCTACACCATCTTTGGATGTTTCCTGGGCCATTCTCTATCGTCCCCATAGAATCACTCACTATTACAACTCCACTAACATTTTTTCCCCTTAGGTTCTTTCAGCCTGAGAAATAACAAGTGTGTTCTTCCTTTTGGGATGGTTGTTAAATGATTTGATTCCATCAGTTCATCCAATCCTTCTCTTTGTTCAACAGGTACTCTGAAACCAAACGTCCTGTCATCTTGTCATTGACTCATAGTGACTGGTAACTCTTAGCGGGAGTAGAAAGCCCAGTCTTTCCCCCACGGAGCTTCAAACTGCTGACCATGTGGGTCACAGCCCAATTCATAACCGCTACACCTTGTTCAAAAGCAAGTTTCAAAAATACGTCCTATGTTCAAAAGCAAGTTTCAAAAGTACGTCCTGTGGTCAAAAGCAAGTTTCAAAATCTCTTCAGTCCTTAAATTATTCCTCCTTAATTGCTTTCCTTTTCTCATAAATTATCTTTTGCTTTCTTTGTGCACGATGTTCTTGATGTTGTTCATTCCACAACTTGCCTGGTCTCTGTTCATTAGTGTTCAATACATGAACTCTACTCCTCAGAGGATCTCTAAATCCAGGTGTAATATAATCTAGGCAGTATTTTGTCTTTTGTAGACTTTTAAATTTTTCATCAGTTTCAATTTGAGCTATGAGCAATCAATTGTTCCAAAGTCAACCCTTGGTCTTGTTTTAGTTGATGATAGTGAACTTCCCCATTGCTTCTTTATTTAGATGTAGTCCATTCAATTCTTGTGTATTATATCTGTCTTTGTCTATGGGCATAGGTGCCAGTTTTGTTGTTGAAAATGCATTTACAATAATAAGTATATGATATATTTAATATTCTTTGCCTACATGACATTTAAATGCATCCATTCTTCTTCTACCTTCATTTTTCAATGTCCATATTTTACACACATGGAGTGCTTGAAAAGACCATGCTTGAGTCAGCTACACCTTGTTGTCAAGGTGATATCTTTGCTTTTAAAATCATTTACTATAGCCCACTTCTGTGGAGTAAAGTCTGGCTCACAGTAACCCTATAAAATATTGAGTATAACAATGCATAAAGTAGATGCATGATGAAAATCTCAGCCTTCAGCTGCTAGTGTATTTGAAAGTCATAGCTTAATGCTAGAGATCTTTATTTCATCTGAATGTTGTAGCTCTTAGTCTAGGATTTTTAAACTTCTTACTTAGGAAAGGGTTGGATTCTGCCTACATGGTTGAAGCAGTACTTCCAAAGTGAGAGAGAAACAAGGCTCTCATCAACCTGACTTACATTTTCCACACCTCCCTCTTTATAAAATTAGAAGGTTGAGTAAGAGCTTCTCCAAAGAATTTTCTTGATATGCGATTCTTAATCTTTCTTCCTCTTTTCCCAAGTAAGCCTCTAAAAGGCCAGCACTTCCTAAGGTCATTCCCAACATATGATTCTGAAAATCAGAGACGTTGAAATAGCAGAATTAATCTAGTCATAAAAATAGACAGGGGTCAGTGCAATGTCGGAGCCCAAAAGGAAAAAAGAGGGAGACACTGTGATGAGAAAATTATACCTGACCTCACTTTCCTATTTCCTTTGGCTTTGGTTTTTATAGGATGCTATATTTCTGGAGGAACATTCACATTTGCTGCAGGTAAATGCCTGTGTTCTGAATTTATTGAGACAGGCAGCAGAGGTCAAGGTATAGGCGAAGGGTAACTAAAACAAGAAGAGGGAACATTAAAGAATGATGTACACAAATGCAAACTCTGTGTATTAGATATGTGCTGGCTTGTTGAGTGTGTAAACATTTATAGAAAAAGACCACAGGACTGTTGTTACACATACAAAGGGGCTTCAAAATTTGTTGAGGTTTTTAATTACCTTTTCATTCTACTTTTTTCCCCCATGAACTTCTGGCAGCCCCCTCATATGGCCAGGATGTTTTTTATGTTCTTATTTGCTCTGTTTTGATATCATCCGGGGTAGCTACAAATAATTTAGGATGATGCACTGCACATTGGGTTGTTTTACTTAATCATATGCTTACCTACTTTTAAGGAAAAAATAACAATTTTTCACAATTCTAATTTAGTTCTTTGAACTGGATTCTTAGTTAGCAGGTGGGTTGCCACTCCAAGTAGAAAACCTTTTTGTTTCCCCTATTGTAAAAGGTCATGTGAAAACCCAGTCTAATGAGTTTATTTTAACATACATATTTTTAATAAACATAAATAAGAAAAGGAGAAAATAAAAAATCTAAACTAAATGTATTTTTATTAAACTTACTATCGAATAGGCATAGCCGAATAACAGATTTGAAACACTTCAAATAACATTCTTTCTTTTTAAAAGAGTTTTATTAGCATGTAGTTTACATATTATATAACTCAATGTTTCAACCATATTAAGAAGAGTTGTACAATCATCAACACAATCAATTTCAGAACATTTTCTTCTCATGCTTCTGCTGTTAGCACCCCATTTCTCTCCAACCTTCCCCTTCACAATAAATATAAAAAATCCTAAATGTAAATGAGATTTTCCTTTAATTTAATCCTATTCAGCTACTTCTATTAGTGTCCATGTTTCTCAAAACACAGGAGTCTGACAGGTGTTTTATATTCAAATGCCAAATAGACCTTTTAATGGAGCCATAATTTAGTTAAGATGCTTTTACAAATGCATGTATGAGTATTGAACTTGGTTATAAAACTGCTAAAATAATGCAGTTTGCATGTACATACAAACTGATATGTTTCTGTCAGAGAAAGGGAAATAACTTTTATTAAATTGAACTTTTTATTTCGAGGTAATTATGGATTTGCTTGCGGTGAAAGTCATGAAACAAAGAAACGACAGGAAAGACATCAGTTTCCCCTAATAAGGCCATCTTCCAGAGGCAGAGTACAGTCCCCAAATCTGTATATTGACATAGGTGCAATGTAGACTTCATCAACATTTTAATTATATGTATATATATGTTTACTGGTGTATTATTCCAGATGCAATTGTATCACAAGTATAAATTCGGGTATCTCTAAGGTGTATGCAGAGAAGAAGAGTGGAGTCCACATGTCCTCTAGGACAGAGGGTCCCTCTGGATTAGCATCCACTCGACTCAATGGAACAGCACTGGGCAGGACAGAGCTGTATGCATCTTCTTCCACACTTGAGATAAGAACAGTTCCGTCGTAATAAGGATCCCTCATATTCTCTTCCTACCTACCAAATGTTCTCCTTTCTCCCAAAGGACACGATGTCAAACTGAAAATGAAAGGAAACATTTCACAGGCATTGGAATAGGTAAGAAATCACAAAAATAATTATGGTGTGATATAGGGTCCAGGCCAACCCATAGCGACTCTGTAGGATACAGGAGGTGATACAGGTGCATTTCTAGGCTGTGCTCATTTGGGAAGCTGACTGCCACATTTTTTTCCCCATAGAGTGGTGGATGATTTTAAACCACTGACCAAAAACAATTGTTGTTAAGTGTCATTGAATTGGTTCTGACCCAAAATGACCCCATGCACAACAGAGTGAAACACTGTCTAGCCCTGCATCGCCCTCACCATTGTTTATAAACTTGAGCCCATGGTTGCTGCTGCTATGTCGATCCATCTTTATATTAACAGGAAAGCAATTTGTGAGACACAAAAAGAAGGCAACAGAAAAGAAATATAGATACACTTATTCCTCGCTTAACAACTGTCTTATTTTCCAACATTTCACATTTATAATAATAGTAAAATGTTTACTTAAATTACCTTAAAGCAGCCTAAGGACTCAGGTGTTTTCCATGATAGAGAAATTTCCACCTGAAACCCCAACCCACAGCCTTCCCAACCCACCCATCTCCCTACTCTGGGAGGCTGTGCAAAATAAACCAGACTAAGAAAGAAAAGAAGAGCCAGATGCCAGAGCCTGGTACCATTAACCTTCACCCATGCTCCACCAACGCGCTGAATCCTGGTCACACCTGCTGCCTGGTAGCTGTCCCTGTCACCCAATAGGAGCTGTGGCTTTAGTCGGGAAGAAGATGGCAGAGGAGGTGTGGTAGTTACATAATCTGGTGTCAACTTGTGAAGGGGTGGAGTCTAGGCAGTCATTCAGGTTGCAGCTTGACGACCTCATTGGGAGGTGCCTGGGAGATAAATAGCTCTCTGGAGGCCATATACAGACACACTCATTGCCTCGTCTTCCTCCTGACAAGACCCATGGAGCCACTCTAGAGCCCTGTAGCTGGAGGTGTCAGGTGGAGACACCTGTCAACAATGAGAAACTCCCACCACCACTGGATCCACAAAATTTGCACCCACTGGCCTGTGATCTTCCTGTGTTTGGGCATCATTGCATGTTTTTCATGAGTCTGAAGAGGAATTTATAGACTGGTATCAGACATATGGGCTAATATCGGATTTATGGACTTGATCTGGACTGGGCTGGGATATTTTCTCAAGATACAATTGCTCTTTTATATAAAGTTCTTTCTTATGCACATATGAGTGTCTCTGGATTTGTTTCTCTAGTCAACCCAGACTAACACAGGAGTGTAGAGAGATTGTGTGAAGGTCATGTCACCATCATTTATGCACTTGGAGGCAATAGGGCCAACAAGTAAGGTAGGATACGTCCCTTCCTGGCTACAAATTCTGATCTCACAAGCTCATTCTGTAGTTTTAAATGGCACAAGCCAACACACTCGCCTGACGTACAAACTTTTGGGTTGGAATAAAGTGAGCTGCGCTCCTGGAGCCAGAGAAGCATTTGGTCCATGGATTTTAACATACTATCGGTTTTCATAAAGTAGCCTGGTCTTCGGAACCTAACAAGGTCCATAAGAGAAGAGTGGGTGTGACGTGTTATATCCATTTCCTGTGCTTGCTGTAACAAAGTTTCACAAACTGGAAGACTAAAAACAGCAGACATTTATCTGTCCACAGTTCTAGAGATGACAAGTACCAAGGTGTCAGTAGGCATGCTTTCCCTGAAGGCCCTAGGAAGGCATTTCCCCTTGTCAATTCTAGTTTGGGGTGACTGACAACAATCCTCGGCATTTTCTAGTTTGTGGATGCACCATCCCACGTCTGCCCCTGTCTTCGCATGGTGTACTCTATTGACAAGTCTCTCTGTCTTTACTTGGTCTTCTTAAATGGACATTAGTAATTGGATTCCAGGTGCAAGCTAATTCAGAATGACTTCATCTTAATTAATTTTATCTAGAAGAATTTTATATGAGTAATTTATTTTATATGAGTAATTTATTCTGGAGATTGGTAAGAAATAGAAATGGAAATTATAAAGGCTAAAATAGAGAAGAATTTATCATACACACACACACACACACACACACACACACCAATGTGTCTTTTGATCTGATCATGGCTAAGGACAAATTATGTTGGAACTATAAAAATATCCATTGAAGAAATGACCATACATGAGACAGAGTGGAGTCAACTATCCACAGGTACCTACCAGAAGACCTATTGTTCAAGAACAGTCTCATGGAACCAAACCTCCCTCACATTTCCAGATGTATGCCTGTGTCAGTAACACGACGGATCTTACACACATCCCATACTCTGAAATCTGAAAAGTTTAGAACCAGAGAATTTTCAACACATGGTATGACTAGCCATACAACAAGAATTGCAGCCGTTTATTGACAGAGACAGTCTAGAGGTTTCTGCATAATTCAGAAGAGGACATGGAACAAGTGATATCATTCCTGATGTCAAACAGATCTTGACTCAAAACAGAGAATACCAGAAAGATTTGCATTGACTTGCATTGACTACGCCAAGGCACTTGGCGATGTAGATCTTAACCAATTATGGATAGCTTTGAGAAGGATGGGAATGCCAGAACACTTCATTTTGCTCATGGGTAACCTTGACATGGCTCAAGATGCAGTTGTGAAAACAAAACAAGGAAATGAATGGTTTAAAATCAGGAAAGGTGTGTGTCAGGATTGGATCCTCTCATCCTATTTATTCAAATTGTATACTGATAAAATAATCAGAGAAACTGGACTACGTGAATAAGATTGCAGCATCAGGACTGAAGGAAGCTTTATTAACAACTACAGTGTGCAGTGGGCACAGCCTTGCTTGAGGAAAGCCAAGAGGCCATGAAGCCCCTGCTGGCGGAGATGGAGGGCTGCAACCTTCGGCATGGATTACAACTCACTGTAAAGAAAACAAAAGTCCTCACAACTGGACCAACAGATACCATCAGGATTCATGGAGAAGACGTGGAAGTTGTCAAGGATTTTTCCCTGCTTGGATCCACATCCATGTTCATGGACGTAGCAGCCCAGACAGCAAATGATTCTTTGCACTTAGACACCTGTGAGTGATACCAGTGAGGAGCTGGATGAGAAACCCATCTTCATGGGCTCCCATGTGTTTGGAGGCCCTGTGTGGTGCAAATAGCCAAGGTACCTGGCAAGTTAGTGGTTCAAAACCAACCGAAGACTCCTCAAAAGAAAGACTTGGAAATCCACTCCAAAAATCCAGACACTGAAAACTCTGTAGGGCATTTCTACTCTGATGTACGTAGGGTCGCCATGAGTTCAAACAGACTCCCTGGCTATAGGGTCGTTATGAGCCCCTTCAATGGCAGTGAGTCTGGTTGTCTTTATGGGTTATCTTATCATGAGAAAATACACATTTTGTATCTGCTCTTGCATTCTTGAATGACAGCCATGCCAGGACAGTTGACAGCCTCTGGCAACAAATCTAGACTTGACGCCAACCTGCGGGAAAGGGGAATCGTGGGGTTCAGGGAGCCTTCCTCTTCAGTATTCACAGCTGTCTTCGCCTCAACTCCTGCCACTGCTGGTCCAGGGAGCATTTTGGACATTCAGGAACAGAGAGGCTTCAGCCTGGGAAACCCACGGGAGCAGTCCTACTCTGTCCTAGCAGGTCTCTGCCACCAAGTTCATCGTGAGTCCTAATAACCCTTTAGGACCCTCCAGGGTAGAATGGCCCTTGGGAGTTTCCAAGGCTGCACATCTTCGAGGGGAGCAAAAGCCACATCTTTCTCCCAAGAAGCAGCTGGTGGCTTTGAACTATTAACCTTGTGGTTAGCAGCTCAGCATGGAATGTCCAATGCCACCAGGCAGGGCTTCTGTCTCTGTCTGATGCAGTTGCTATAAGTCAGATTTAACTTGATGGCAATTGGCTGGGCTTTGGTTTTTAAGCCCCGAACTTTCCCCCATAACTCCCTCCTCCGCCACAGGATTCCTTTCTTTCAAGTCCAATAATAATTGACTCTCCAATCTGCTTCGTCGTCTTTTCCCTGAGACACTTAAAGAAGAACGCCTCCTACAACTCCTGAACAGGGTAAAAGCGATATCGCAGGAGCAAACCTGGTTACTATTTTAAAATAACATGCTGACGTATTCACATTAATTATGGGAAATTAGATAATCTGAGCACTCTGAGTTTCTTAAAGAAAAGAGGATACCAACCAACCAAATATAAAATGAATTTCTCTGTGAATCTCTATTTCAGTATACATATTAGTGTTCTCTGTGAGCTTCTTATAGGTGTCTAATTTTCTGCATGATGGGAGAATGTTTATTTGCCACTAATACAATGAGGTTCATAAATAGCACTGTAATTTTTAAAATAGTCTCTTTCATGTGTATAATGCCACAATAATTAAAATAGCTGCGCTCAAACCTCACCCTTGCACTTGGGCCGTTATAAAGCCAAAACAACCAAAGAAACTCATTGCCATTGAACTTATGTTAACTCATAGAGACTTTATAGTACACTGTAACTCTTTATGTGAGTAGGAAGCCCAGTCTTTCTCCCCCAGCAACTGGTAGTTTCGAACTGCTGCCCTTACAGTTAATAGCCCACCAGACACCCACGAGGCCACCCGGGAGCCTACAGGTCCTGACAATAGACTCTAATATATTGCTGCATTCAAATTTTATGAGAGAGATTGCCTGGAAACGCTGTGAAAACCACTTTCAAAGGTATAAATCATCTTCCGTTTTTCCTCAGTTGGAGGATGTAACTGGGAGAACAACCGCTTGTCCAGCCTTCCCTGAAGCAGTAACTGCATAACAACCAGACTGTTTAAGTCATGTCCCAGGCTAAATCGATTTGCCCTTCACCATGCCAGGCTTCTTTGATATACTGGTGTCAGATCCTGGCTCAGTGCTCCTCCAGACGTGGCTACATTTCAATCTGTAAATGGTTTTCACCGTCTTCGGTTGACTACACACAAATCGAATGGGCAGTTTATTGCATATAAAGTATTCATTTTTGAGCAGATGCCTCTATGATTGCTTTTTTTCAAGTGATTACTTCTATTAAGGTTAAGGATTTTGTATTATTTTCTTCAATTCTCTCTTTTCCATGGCTGCAGCATTCCTTACTTTGTATTCCAAGGAGAGAGTCAGTGTCCCCAAGGGTCTCTACCCTTCCACCTACTTACATCGCACCCATATTCCGAACTTAAACAATCCATCAAGGGTATGACAGCATGTCAATCTTAGTCAGCAAAGGCAGCCATGTTCTAATCAACAAAGTTACAAAAATGAACAAAAGATTTAACGTCACTAGGGAATAGTTGTATATCTTCTATTTTAAACACAACTTCCTTCTTTCAGTTCAGGCATTCGGGTTATACTATATAAAACACATTTGTCTAGTAACAGCAATGATACTTCTTTAAAAATAGAGCTGTAATTTGTACTCTTTCTAAATAGGAGGTTTATTTTGTATTCATGCTCATGAAATATCATTTGACAAAGGTTCATTAAAATATAACTGTTTCTTTAAATGAACATTATCAAGTGCACTTAATCCACTAAATCAGTATAATGGGCATTTCCCCGTGTATTTCTAACAGAGGTTAAGAGGGTAGAGAAAGAGAAAATAAATGGTAAGAGTTAATGTTAAAAGCTTGACTTCACTCTTACCTATCTTTCCTTGCATTAAATTATTCTTCTATTAGTAACACTATTTTTAGTAAAAAGATTAGCAACATCTCTTTCCTTGGCACTCAAGAAAATGTTTTGGGTTTGGTTTTGTTTTTTTCATCAATGTCCTTGCATATTTTATGTACGTGTGAGCATGAGTGCGTGCGCTTGTGTCACAGAGAGAGAGAGATTCAGGGAGAGGAAAACAAGACAGAGAAAGATAGAGGTGAAGGGAGAGAATTTTGACCAAAACAGTTAGATTTGACCTTGCCAAAAGTATTGACTGATAAGAATGAATGATGCCAAAGAATGAGTTGATACCTGTCACTTGATTGGAGCTCAGATTTGAAGGTGACAGAAATGAGGAAGTTTTTGATTCACAATGATCACCATTTTATTTTCTAAAAATTGCATATTTTCTAGTTTAACTTCATTCAATCCACTCTGAAGCCCACAGTGTATGCCACATGCATCGGCACTGGACCAATCAGAAGCTCTAAATCTTAGAATTTGGTGGGGGGTGGAGATGCACAAAATACCTATGTTCTGAAGAATAACTTGATGTTAGCATGCGGGCTAGAAGAGATCATTCCTATAAGGTGAGGGAGGCGATTATAGCCATGCTCATGTGCCTAAGGGCAAACTGAATTGGTAAATCTGTATAAGTCTGAGGTAGGTTCAGTTAGTTTGAGTTTGCTAATGGAGTAGGCAGAAACTTCTGAAAAATGTTCACATGCATGGTGGGAGGGAGACTGAGTGGTAATCCTCTAGAATTTCATCTCTTTGAAATAGTAGTAGTAATGGATTTATGTTTCATTAGAAATAATGTACATTATGGTAGAAGGAGTTGAATATCATTTTTTGTTATGGGATTTATTTTCTATAGATCTGGTGTTGAGGGAGCTAATTCAGCTTTACATGCAATTTTCCCCCTAAAACTCCCAAAGATTGCTGTGTCTCATAAAATTTGCACATGGACATACTTATGTGTATATACATATGGGACAGCTTATCTATGTTCCTGTAAAATCAAAGAAATACAGGTATATGTTTACATTTGGT